>NC_012874.2:46470103-46507571 GCF_000003195.3 Sorghum bicolor
CTTACAGACAGTATTAGTTTCGGTGCAAGATATGTGCATCGGTTTGCGCCTAATGCACCAAAGTCTAAGAAACCATTTTAGAAGCACCTGTTGGTACTCCTAGGTGAAGAGGCTCAAGTGGACCCTTGGTTTGCTCTGTTTAGAGATAGTGCTAATCTTGATGCAAGATAGGTGCACGATTTGCATGGAACATACCATATGTTCAGAAATAAATTTGGACGCACCAGATGGAACTCCTAGATGACATGTGTCATATGGAATCTCACTTCGGTTCGTTTAGAGACAGTGTTAGTTTCGATGCAAGATAGGTGCACGCTTTGCACCTAATGCACCATAGGATAAGAAATCATTTTGGATGCACCCGATGGTACTCCTAGGTCAGGGGGCCCAAGTGAAAGATTGGTTTGGTCTGTTTGGAGATAGTGCAAATCTTGATGCAAGATAGATGCACGGTTTGCATGGAACATACGATATTCTCAGAAATCAATTAGGACGCACCTGATATAACTCCTTGATGATGTGTGTCATATCGAATCTTGCTTCGGTTCGTTTAGAGACAGTGTTAGTTTTGGTAGAAGATATATGTGCACGGTTTACGCCTAATGCTCCATAGCCTAAGAAACCATTTTAGATGCACCCGATGGTACTCGTAGTTGAAGAGGCTCAAGTGGAGGCTCGATTTGGTCTGTTCAGATATTGTGCTAATCTTGATGCAAGATAGTTGCACGGATTGCATGGAACGTACCATATGTTAAGAAATCAATTTGGACGCACCCAATGGAACTCCTAGATGATGTGTGTCATATGGAATCTCGCTTCGGTCGGTTTGGAGACAATGTTAGTTTTGGTGCAAGATAGGTGCATAGTTTGTGCCTAATGCACCATAGTCTAAGAAAACATTTTTGTTGCACCTATTTGTATTCCTAGATGAAGAGGCTCAAGTGGAAGCTCAGTTCGGTCTATTGGAGATAATGCTAATCTTGATGCAAGATTGGTGCACGGTTTGCATGGAACATACCTTATGCTTGGAAATCAATCTGTATGCACCCGATGGAACTCCTCGATGACTTGTGTCATATGGAATCTCGCTTTGGTCTGTTTAGAAACAGTGTTAGTTTCGGTGCAAGATATGTGCAAGGTTTGCGCCTAATGCTCCATAGTCTAAGAAACCATTTTGGAAGCACCTATTGGTACTTCGGTGAAGAGGCTCAAGTGGAAGCTCAGTTTGATCTGTTTGGAGATAGTGCTAATCTTGATGCAAGATAGGTGCATGATTTGCAAGGAACATACCATATGCTTAGAAATCAATTTGGACACACCCAATGGAACTCATAGATGACGTGTGTCATATGGAATCTTGCTTCGGTCCGTTTGTAGACATTGTAAGTTTTATTGCAAGATAGGTGCACAGTGTGCGCATAATGCACCATAGTCTAAGAAACCAGTTTGGACGCACTATTTGGTACTCTTGGGTGAAGAGGCTCAGGTAGAAGCTTGGTTCGGTCAGTTTAGATATGGTGCTAATCCTTATGCAACGTAGGTGCATGCTTTGTATGGAACATACCATATGCTTGGAAATCAATTTGGATGCACCCGATGGAACTCCTTGATGATGTGTGTCTTATGGAATCTCGCTTCGGTCCATTTGGAGACATTGTTAGTTTCGGTGTAAGATAGGTGCACAGTTTGCACCTAATGCACCATAGTCTAAGAAACCATTTTGGACGCACTTGTTGGTACTCCTAGGTGAAGGGGCTCAAGTGGATGCTCGGTTCGGTCTGTTTGGAGATAGTGCTAATCTTGGTGCAAGATAGGTCCACGGTTTGCATGGAACATACCAAATGCTTGGAAATCAATCTGGACGCACATGATGGAACTCCTAGACGACGTGTGTCATAAGAAATCTTGTTTCGGTCTATTTGGAGACAGTGTTAGTTTCGGTGCAAGATAGGTGCAAGGTTTGCACATAATGCAGCATAGGCTAAGAAACCATTTTGGACGCACCCGATGGTATTCTAGGTAACAGGCTCAAGTGAAAGCTCGGTTTGGTCTATTTGGAGATAGTGCTAATCTTGATGCAAGATAGATGCACGGTCTGCATGGAATGTACCATATGTTTACAAATTATTTTTGGACACACCCGATAGAACTCCTTGATGATGTGTGTCATATGGAATCTCGCTTTAGTGTGCTTAGAGACAATATTAGTTTCGGTGCAAGATATGTGCACGGTTTGCGCCTAATGCACCAAAGTCTAAGAAACCATTTTGGAAGCACCTGTTGGTACTCCTAGGTGAAGAGGCTCAAGTGGAGGCTCGGTTCGGTCTGTTTAGAGATAGTGCTAATCTTGATGCAAGATAGGTGCACGATTTGCATGGAACATACCATATGCTCAAAAACAATTTGGACGCACCAGATGGAACTCCTAGATGACCTGTGTCATATGGAATCTCACTTCGGTCCGTTTAGGGACATTGTTAGTTTCGGTGCAAGATAGGTGCACGGTTTGCACCTAATGCACCATAGGATAAGAAACCATTTTGGACGCACCCGATGGTACTCCTAGGTAAAAGGCTCAAGTGAAAGCTCGGTTTGGTCTATTTGGAGATAGTGCTAATCTTGATGCAAGATAGATGCACGGTCTGCATGGAATGTACCATATGTTTAGAAATTATTTTGGACACACCCGATAGAACTCCTTGATGACGTGTGTCAAATGGAATCTCGCTTTGGTGTGCTTAGAGACAGTATTAGTTTCGGTGCAAGATATGTGCACGGTTTGCGCCTAATGCACCAAAGTCTAAGAAACCATTTTGGAAGCACCTGCTGGTACTCCTAGGTGAAGAGGCTCAAGTGGAGGCTCGGTTTGGTCTGTTTAGAGATAGTGCTAATCTTGATGCAAGATAGGTGCACGATTTGCATGGAACATACCATATGCTCAGAAATCAATTTGGACGCACCAGATGGAACTCCTAGATGACATGTGTCATATGGAATCTCACTTTGGTCTGTTTAGAGACAGTGTTAGTTTCGGTGCAAGATATGTGCACGGTTTGCACCTAATGCAGCATAGGATAAGAAACCATTTTGGACGCACCCGATGGTACTCCTAGGTCAAGGGGGCTCAAGTGAAAGCTCAGTTTGGTCTGTTTGGAGATAGTCCTAATCTTGATGCAGGATAGATGCACGGTTTGCATGGAACATACGATATGCTTAGAAATCAATTAGGACACACCTGATATAACTACTTGATGATGTGTGTCATATGCAATCTTGCTTCGATTCGTTTAGAGACAGTGTTAGTTTTGGTAGAAGATATGTGCATGGTTTACGCCTAATGCACCATAGCCTAAGAAACCATTTTAGATGCACCAAATGGTACACATAGTTGAAGAGGCTCAAGTGGAGGCTCGATTTAGTCTGTTCAGATATAGTGCTAATCTTGATGCAAGATAGTTGCACAGTTTGCATGGAACGTACCATATGTTAAGAAATCAATTTGGACGCACCCAATGGAACTCCGAGATGATGTGTGTCATAGGAATCTCGCTTCGGTCAGTTTGGAGACAATGTTAGTTTCGGTGCAAGATAGATGTATAGTTTGTGCCTAATGCACCATAGTCTAAGAAACCATTTTTGATGCACCTATTTGTACTCCTAGATGAAGAGGCTCAAGTGGAAGCTAGGTTCGGTCTATTGGAGATAGTGCTGATCTTGATGCAAGATAGGTGCACAGTTTGTATGGAACATACCATATGCTTGGAAATCAATTTGGATGCACCCGATGGAACTCCTTGATGACTTGTGTCATATGGAATCTCGCATTGGTCTATTTAGAAACAGCGTTAGTTTCGGTGCAAGATATGTGCATGGTTTGCGCCTAATGCACCATAGTATAAGAAACCATTTTCGAAGCACCTGTTGGTACTTCGGTGAAGAGGCTCAAGGGGAAGCTCGGATTGATCTGTTTGGAGATAGTGCTAATCTTGATGAAAGATAGGTGCATGATTTGCAAGGAACATACCATATGCTTACAAATCGATTTGGACACACCCAATGGAGCTCCTAGATGACGTGTGTCATATGGAAACTTGCTTCGGTCCGTTTGTAGACATTGTAAGTATTATTGCAAGATATGTGCACAATTTGCACATAATGCACCATAGTCTAAGAAACTAGTTTGGACACACTATTTGGCACTCCTGGGTGAAGAGGCTCAAGTGGAAGCTTGGTTCGGTTAGTTTGGATTATGCAACGTAGGTGCATGGTTTGTATGGAACATACCATATGCTTGGAAAATCAATTTGGATGCACCCGATGGAACTCCTTGATGACGTCTGTCATATGGAATCTCGCTTCGGTGCATTTGGAGACATTGTTAGTTTCGGTGTAAGATAAGTGCACAGTTTGCACCTAATGCACCATAGTCTAAGAAACCATTTTGGACGCACTTGTTGGTACTCCTTGGTGAAGGGGCTCAAGTGGATGCTCGGTTCGGTCTGTTTGGAGATAGTGCTAATCTTGGTGCAAGATAGGTCCACGGTTTGCATGGAACATACCAAATGCTTGGAAATCAATCTGGACGCACATGATGGAACTCCTAGACGACGTGTGTCATAAGAAATCTTGTTTCGGTCTATTTGGAGACAGTGTTAGTTTCGGTGCAAGATAGGTGCAAGGTTTGCACATAATGCAGCATAGGCTAAGAAACCATTTTGGACGCACCCGATGGTACTTCTAGGTAAAAGGCTCAAGTGATAGCTCGGTTTGGTCTATTTGGAGATAGTGCTAATCTTGATGCAAGATAGATGCACGGTCTGCATGGAATGTACCATATGTTTACAAATTATTTTGGACACACCGATAGAACTCCTTGATGACGTGTGTCATATGGAATCTCGGTTTGGTGTGCTTAGAGACAGTATTAGTTTCGGTGCAAGATATGTGCACGGTTTGCGCCTAATGCACCAAAGTCTAAGAAACCATTTTGGAAGCACCTGTTGGTACTCCTAGGTGAAGAGGCTCAAGTGGAGGCTCGGTTCGGTCTGTTTAGAGATAGTGCTAATCTTGATGCAAGATAGGTGCACGATTTGCATGGAACATACCATATGCTCAGAAACAATTTGGACGCACCAGATGGAACTCCTAGATGACATGTGTCATATGGAATCTCACTTCGGTCCGTTTAGGGACATTGTTAGTTTCGGTGCAAGATAGGTGCACGGTTTGAACCTAATGCACCATAGGATAAGAAACCGTTTTGGACGCACCCGATGGTACTCCTAGGTCAAGGGGGCTCAAGTGAAAGCTCAATTTGGTCTGTTTGGAGATAGTGCTAATCTTGATGCAAGATAGATGCACGGTTTGGATGGAACATACGATATGCTCAGAAATCTATTAGGACGCACCTGATATAACTCCTTGATGATGTGTGTCATATGCAATCTTGCTTAGGTTCGTTTAGAGACAGTGTTAGTTTTGGTAGAAGATATGTGCACGGTTTACGCCTAATGCACCATAGCCTAAGAAACCATTTTAGATGCACCAAATGGTACTCGTAGTTGAAGAGGCTCAAGTGGAGGCTCGCTTTGGTCTGTTCAGATAAAGTGCTAATCTTGATGCAAGATAGTTGCATAGTTTGCATGGAACGTTCCATATGTTAAGAAATCAATTTGGACGCACCCAATGGAACTCCTAGATGATGTGTGTCATATGGAATCTCGCTTCGGTCAGTTTGGAGACAATGTTAGTTTCGGTGCAAGATAGATGTATAGTTTGTGCCGAATGCACCATTGTCTAAGAAACCATTTTTGATGCATCTATTTGTACTCCTAGATGAAGAGGCTCAAGTGGAAGCTCAGTTCGGTCTATTGGAGATAATGCTAATCTTGATGCAAGATAGGTGCACGGTTTGCATGGAACATACCTTATGCTTGGAAATCAATCTGTATGCACCCGATGGAACTCCTTGATGACTTGTCTCATATGGAATCTCGCTTTGGTCTGTTTAGAAACAGTGTTAGTTTTGGTGCAAGATATGTGCATGGTTTGCGCCTAATGCACCATAGTATAAGAAACCATTTTCGAAGCACCTGTTGGTACTTCGGTGAAGAGGCTCAAGTGGAAGCTCGGTTTGATCTATTTGGAGATAGTGCTAATCTTGATGCAAGATAGGTGCATGATTTGCAAGGAACATACCATATGCTTACAAGTCAATTTGGACACACCCAATGGAGCTCCTAGATGACGTGTGTCACATGGAAACTTGCTTGGGTCTGTTTGTAGACATTGTAAGTTTTATTGCAAGATAGGTGCACAGTTTGCGCATAATGCACCACAGTCTAAGAAACTAGTTTGGACAATCTATTTGGCACTCCTGGGTGAAGAGGCTCAAGTGGAAGCTTGGTTCGGTCAGTTTGGATTATGCAACGTAGGTGCATGGTTTGTATGGAACATACCATATTCTTGATGACGCACTTGTTTGTACTCCTAGGTGAAGGGGCTCAAGTGGATGCTCGGTTCGGTCGGTTTGGAGATAGTGCTAATCTTGGTGCAAAATAGGTCCACGGTTTGCATGGAACATACCAAATGCTTGGAAATCAATCTCGACGCACATGATGGAACTCCTAGACTACGTGTGTCATAAGAAATCTTGTTTCGGTCTATTTGGAGACAATGTTAGTTTCGGTGCAAGATAGGTGCAAGGTTTGCACATAATGCAGCATAGGCTAAGAAACCATTTTGACGCACCCGATGGTACTTCTAGGTAAAAGGCTCAAGTGAAAGCTCGGTTTGGTCTATTTGGAGATAGTGCTAATCTTGATGCAAGATAGATGCACGGTCTGCATGGAATGTACCATATGTTTAGAAATTATTTTGGACACACCCGTTAGAACTCTTTGATGACGTGTGTCATATGGAATTTCGCTTTGGTGTGCTTAGAGACAGTATTAGTTTCGGTGCAAGATATGTACACGGTTTGCGCCTAATGCACCAAAGTCTAAGAAACGTTTTTGGAAGCACCTGTTGGTACTCCTAGGTGAAGAGGCTCAATTGAAGGCTCGGTTCGGTCTGTTTAGAGATAGTGCTAATCATGAAGCAAGATAGGTGCACAATTTGCATGGAACATACCATATGCTCAGAAATCAATTTGGACGCACCAAACGGAACTCCTAGATGACATGTGTCATATGGAATCTCACTTCGGTCCGTTTAGAGATAGTGTTAGTTTCGGTGCAAGATAGGTGCACGGTTTGCACCTAATGCACCATAGGATAAGAAACCATTTTGGACACACCCGATGGTACTCCTAGGTCTAGGGGCTCAAGTGAAAGCTCGGTTTGGTCTGTTTGGAGATAGTGCTAATCTTGATGCAAGATAGATGCACGGTTTGCATGGAACATACGATATGCTCAGAAATCAATTAGGACGCACCTGATATAACTCCTTCATGATGTGTGTTATATGGAATCTTGCTTCGGTTCGTTTAGAGACGGTGTTAGTTTTGGTAGAAGATAAGTGCAGGGTTTACCCCTAATGCACCATAGGCTTGAAACCATTTTAGACGCACCAGATGGTAATCGTAGTTGAAAAGGCTCTAGTGGAGGCTCGATTTGGTCTGTTTGGATATAGTGCAAATCTTGATGCAAGATAGTTGCACAGTTTGCATGGAACGTACCATATGTTAAGAAATCAATTTGGACGCACCCAATGGAACTCCTAGATAATGTGTGTCATATGGAATCTCGCTTCGGTCTGTTTGGAGACAATGTTAGTTTTGGTGCAAGATAGGTGCATAGTTTGTGCCTAATGCACCATAGTCTAAGAAACCATTTTTGACACACCTGTTTGTACTCCTAGATGAAGAGGCTCAAGTGGAAGCTCGGTTCGGTCTATTGGAGATAGTGCTGATTTTGATGCAAGATAGGTGCACAGTTTGCATGGAACATACCATATGCTTGGAAATCAATTTGGATGCACCTGATGGAACTCCTTGATGACTTGTGTCATATGGAATCTCGTTTTGGTTTATTTAGAAATAGTGTTAGTTTCGGTGCAAGATATGTGCATGGTTTGCGCCTAATGCACCATAGTATAAGAAAACATTTTGGAAGCACCTGTTGGCACTTCGGTGAAGAGGCTCAAGTGGAAGCTCGGTTTGATCTGTTTGGAGATAGTGCTAATCTTGATGCAAGATAGGTGCATGATTTGCAAGGAACATACCATATGCTTACAAATCAATTTGGACGCACCCAATGGAACTCCTAGATGACGTGTGTCATATGGAAACTTGCTTCGGTCCGTTTGTAGACATTGTAAGTTTTATTGCAAGATAGGTGCACAGTTTGCACATAATGCACCATAGTCTAAGAAACTAGTTTGGACGCACTATTTGGCACTCCTCGGTGAAGAGGCTCAAGTGGAAGCTTGGTTCGGTCAGTTTGGAGATGGTGCTAATCCTTATGCAGCGTAGGTGCATGGTTTGTATGGAACATACCATATGCTTGGAAATAAATTTGGATGCACCCGATGGAACTCCTTGATTACGTCTATCATATGGAATCTTGCTTCGGTCCATTTGGAGACATTGTTAGTTTCGGTGTAAGATAGGTGCACAGTTTGCACCTAATGCACCATAGTCTTAGAAACCATTTTGGACGCACTTGTTGGTACTCCTAGGTGAAGGGGCTCAAGTGGATGCTCGGTTCGGTCTGTTTGGAGATAGTGCTAATCTTGGTGCAAGATAGGTGCACGGTTTGCATGGAACATACCAAATGCTTGGAAATCAATCTGGACGCACATGATGGAACTCCTAGACGACGTGTGTCATAAGAAATCTTGTTTCGGTCTATTTGGAGACAGTGTTAGTTTCGGTGCAAGATAGGTGCAAGGTTTGCACATAATGCAGCATAGGCTAAGAAACCATTTTGACGCACCCGATGGTACTTCTAGGTAAAAGGCTCAAGTGAAAGCTCGGTTTGGTCTATTTGGAGATAGTGCTAATCTTGATGCAAGATAGATGCACGGTCTGCATGGAATGTACCATATGTTTAGAAATTATTTTGGACACACCCGTTAGAACTCTTTGATGACGTGTGTCATATGGAATTTCGCTTTGGTGTGCTTAGAGACAGTATTAGTTTCGGTGCAAGATATGTACACGGTTTGCGCCTAATGCACCAAAGTCTAAGAAACGTTTTTGGAAGCACCTGTTGGTACTCCTAGGTGAAGAGGCTCAATTGAAGGCTCGGTTCGGTCTGTTTAGAGATAGTGCTAATCATGAAGCAAGATAGGTGCACAATTTGCATGGAACATACCATATGCTCAGAAATCAATTTGGACGCACCAAACGGAACTCCTAGATGACATGTGTCATATGGAATCTCACTTCGGTCCGTTTAGAGATAGTGTTAGTTTCGGTGCAAGATAGGTGCACGGTTTGCACCTAATGCACCATAGGATAAGAAACCATTTTGGACGCACCCGATGGTACTCCTAGGTCTAGGGGCTCAAGTGAAAGCTCGGTTTGGTCTGTTTGGAGATAGTGCTAATCTTGATGCAAGATAGATGCACGGTTTGCATGGAACATACGATATGCTCAGAAATCAATTAGGACGCACCTGATATAACTCCTTCATGATGTGTGTTATATGGAATCTTGCTTCGGTTCGTTTAGAGACGGTGTTAGTTTTGGTAGAAGATAAGTGCAGGGTTTACCCCTAATGCACCATAGGCTTGAAACCATTTTAGACGCACCAGATGGTAATCGTAGTTGAAGAGGCTCTAGTGGAGGCTCGATTTGGTCTGTTTGGATATAGTGCAAATCTTGATGCAAGATAGTTGCACAGTTTGCATGGAACGTACCATATGTTAAGAAATCAATTTGGACGCACCCAATGGAACTCCTAGATAATGTGTGTCATATGGAATCTCGCTTCGGTCTGTTTGGAGACAATGTTAGTTTTGGTGCAAGATAGGTGCATATTTGTGCCTAATGCACCATAGTCTAAGAAACCATTTTTGACACACCTGTTTGTACTCCTAGATGAAGAGGCTCAAGTGGAAGCTCGGTTCGGTCTATTGGAGATAGTGCTGATTTTGATGCAAGATAGGTGCACAGTTTGCATGGAACATACCATATGCTTGGAAATCAATTTGGATGCACCTGATGGAACTCCTTGATGACTTGTGTCATATGGAATCTCGTTTTGGTTTATTTAGAAATAGTGTTAGTTTCGGTGCAAGATATGTGCATGGTTTGCGCCTAATGCACCATAGTATAAGAAAACATTTTGGAAGCACCTGTTGGCACTTCGGTGAAGAGGCTCAAGTGGAAGCTCGGTTTGATCTGTTTGGAGATAGTGCTAATCTTGATGCAAGATAGGTGCATGATTTGCAAGGAACATACCATATGCTTACAAATCAATTTGGACGCACCCAATGGAACTCCTAGATGACGTGTGTCATATGGAAACTTGCTTCGGTCCGTTTGTAGACATTGTAAGTTTTATTGCAAGATAGGTGCACAGTTTGCACATAATGCACCATAGTCTAAGAAACTAGTTTGGACGCACTATTTGGCACTCCTCGGTGAAGAGGCTCAAGTGGAAGCTTGGTTCGGTCAGTTTGGAGATGGTGCTAATCCTTATGCAGCGTAGGTGCATGGTTTGTATGGAACATACCATATGCTTGGAAATAAATTTGGATGCACCCGATGGAACTCCTTGATTACGTCTATCATATGGAATCTTGCTTCGGTCCATTTGGAGACATTGTTAGTTTCGGTGTAAGATAGGTGCACAGTTTGCACCTAATGCACCATAGTCTTAGAAACCATTTTGGACGCACTTGTTGGTACTCCTAGGTGAAGGGGCTCAAGTGGATGCTCGGTTCGGTCTGTTTGGAGATAGTGCTAATCTTGGTGCAAGATAGGTGCACGGTTTGCATGGAACATACCAAATGCTTGGAAATCAATCTGGACGCACATGATGGAACTCCTAGACGACGTGTGTCATAAGAAATCTTGTTTCGGTCTATTTGGAGACAGTGTTAGTTTCGGTGCAAGATAGGTGCAAGGTTTGCACATAATGCAGCATAGGCTAAGAAACCATTTTGGACGCACCCGATGGTACTCCTAGGTAAAAGGCTCAAGTGAAACCTCGGTTTGGTCTATTTGGAGATAGTGCTAATCTTGATGCTAGATAGATGCACGGTCTGCATGGAATGTACCATATGTTTAGAAATTATTTTGGACACACCCGATAGAACTCCTTGATGACGTGTGTCATATGGAATCTCGGTTTGGTGTGCTTAGAGACAGTATTAGTTTCGGTGCAAGATATGTGCACGGTTTGCGCCTAATGCACCAAAGTCTAAGAAACCATTTTGGAAGCACCTGTTGGTACTCCTAGGTGAAGAGGCTCAAGTGGAGGCTCGGTTCGGTCTGTTTAGAGATAGTGCTAATCTTGATGCAAGATAGGTGCATGATTTGCATGGAACATACCATATGCTCAGAAACAATTTGGACGCACCAGATGGAACTCCTAGATGACATGTGTCATATGGAATCTCACTTCGGTCCGTTTAGAGACAGTGTTAGTTTCGGTGCAAGATAGGTGCACGGTTTGCACCTAATGCACCATAGGATAAGAAACCATTTTGGACGCACCCGATGGTACTCCTAGGTCAAGGGGGCTCAAGTGAAAGCTCAATTTGGTCTGTTTGGAGATAGTGCTAATCTTGATGCAAGATAGATGCACGGTTTGCCTGGAACATACGATAAGCTCAGAAATCTATTAGGACGCACCTGATATAACTCCTTGATGATGTGTGTCATATGCAATCTTACTTCGGTTCGTTTAGAGACTGTGTTAGTTTTGGTAGAAGATATGTGCACGGTTTTCGCCTAGTGCACCATAGCCTTAGAAACCATTTTACATGCACCCGATGGTACTCATAGTTGAAGAGGTTCAAGTGGAGGCTCGATTTGGTCTGTTCAGATATAGTGCTAATCTTGATGTAAGATATTTGCATAGTTTGCATGGAACGTACCATATGTTAAGAAATCAATTTGGACGCACCCAATGAAACTCCTAGATAATGTGTGTCATATGGAATCTCTCTTCGGTCAGTTTGGAGACAATGTTAGTTTCGGTGCAAGATAGGTGCATAGTTTGTGCCTAATGCACCATAGTCTAAGAAACCATTTTTGATGCACCTATTTGTACTCCTAGATGAAGAGGCTCAAGTGAAAGCTCGGTTCGGTCTATTGGAGATAGTGCTGTCCTTGATGCAAGATAGGTGCACAGTTTGCCTGGAACATACCATATGCTTGGAAATCAATTTGGATGCACCCGATGGAACTCCTTGATGACTTGTGTCATATGGAATCTCGCTTTGGTCTATTTAGAAACAGTGTTAGTTTCGGTGCAAGATATGTGCATGGTTTGCGCCTAATGCACCATAGTACATGAAACCATTTTGGAAGCACCTATTGGTACTTCGGTGAAGAGGCTCAAGTGGAAGCTCGGTTTGATCTGTTTAGAGATAGTGCTAATCTTGATGCAAGATAGGTGCATGATTTGCAAGGAACATACCATATGCTTACAAATCAATTTGGACGCACCCAATGGAACTCCTAGATGACATGTGTCATATGGAAACTTGCTTCGGTCCGTTTGTAGACATTGTAAGTTTTATTGCAAGATAGGTGCACAGTTTGCGCATAATGCACCATAGTCTAAGAAACTAGTTGGGACGCACTATTTGGCATTCCTGGGTGAAGAGGCTCAAGTGGAAGCTTGGTTCTGTCAGTTTGGAGATGGTGCTAATCCTTATGCAACGTAGGTGCATGGTTTGTATAGAACATACCATATGCTTGGAAATCAATTTGGATGCACCCAATGGAACTCCTTGATGACGTCTGTCATATGGAATCTCGCTTCGGTCCATTTGGAGACATTGTTAGTTTCGGTGTAAGATAGGTGCACAGTTTGCACCTAATGCACCATAGTCTAAGAAACCATTTTGGACGCACTTGTTGGTACTCCTAGGTGAAGGGGTGAAAGCCCAAGTTTGGTTTTGGTAATTAATGACACCAAGTTGCTAATGCCTTGTGTTTAAGTGATGTGAGTTAGGCATAGCGACACATGTGATAAAGGTGCATGGTGGCATGGATAGGTGGCCACATGATCACAAAGAGATGTAGCATGATGTGGAGATCATGGTGATAGACGAGGAGCAAAGTTATCAAGAAAAAGGTATAAACATAGGGTTTTACTTTTGCCGCTCTAAGATGAGTAGAGAAGTGATTGACCGGGTTTAGGATAGATAGCCGACTATCAAGAGGGGAAGTCACGTTTATCTCTCGAATCAAGTGCTACTAGGTCCATATCTTAAGCATATGCATTAGGATCTAGTAAAGTGCTAACTTAACTCCTTTGGTGAAAATGTTTGTGAAAAGCTAACACACATGCACTTTGGTGGTGGACACTTGTTGGTGTTAGCACTTTTACAAAGGAGGTGGAGTTCCTAGGGTTGAGAGGGGTTTGGAACTTGGAAAGTGGCACATTGGAAGAAGTCCATGATGTTGAGTTTGATGAAACCGAGGGATCTCAAAATGAAGCTCAAAATCTTGATGATGTGAGGGGAGATCAATTGGCAAATGCAATGAAAAACATGGATGTAGGTGACATAAGGCCAAGGCAAGTTGATGATGATAGTAACATTCACATGATCAATCAAGAAGTGCAAATTGATACAAATCAAGCAAGTACTAGTGGCTCTCATGATGATGATCAAAATCAAAATCAAGCAAGTGGAAGCAATCAACTCCCAATACTCCAACCCACAAGCATAGCAAGAGATCATCTGTTGGATCAAGTCATTGGTGGTATTCAAAGTGGTGCACAAACAAGATCAAGGCTCGCATCCTTTTGTGAGCACTACTCATTTGTCTCATTTGAGGAACCAAAGAATATAGAAGATGCATTGAAGGATTCTGATTGGGTAAATGCCATGCATGAAGAATTGAACACCTTCACAAGAAACCAAGTGTGGGAGCTTGTTGAGAGGTCAAAGAACTACAATGTGATTGGTACCAAGTGGGTCTTTAGAAACAAGCAAGATCAAGATGGTGTGGTTGTGAGAAACAAAGCAAGATTAGTAGCACAAGGCTACACTCAAGTGGAAGGTCTTGACTTTGGAGAAACGTATGCTCCGGTTGCAAGATTGGAGGCAATTAGAATATTATTAGCCTATGCTTATGCCCACAACATCAAGCTCTATCAAATGGATGTGAAGAGTGCATTTCTCAATGGATACATAAATGAGTTGGTTTATGTTGAACAACCTCCCGGTTTTGAAGATGACATGAAACCCAACCATGTTTACAAGTTCAAGAAAGCATTATATGGTTTGAAGCAAGCACCTAGAGCATGGTATGAGAGATTGAGAGATTTTCTTCTCTCTAAAGGGTTCAAGATGGGAAAGGTTGACACTACCCTATTCACCAAGAAGCTAGGCAATGACTTGTTTGTGTTGCAAATCTATGTTGATGATATCATCTTTGGATCAACCAATCAAGACTTTTGTGAAGAATTTGGAAGAATGATGGCAAATGAGTTTGAGATGTCCATGATTGGAGAGCTTAGTTACTTCATTGGTCTTCAAATCAAGCAAATGAAGAATGGCACTTTTGTAAGTCAAGGAAAGTACATCAAGGACATGATCAAGAAGTTTGGATTGAAAGAAGCTAAACCAATGAGGACACCTATGGGCACAAATGATCAATTAGGTAATGATGCAAGTGGCAACATGGTAGATCAAAAGCTTTATCGGTCCATGAGTGGGAGTTTGCTCTATGTCACCGCATCAAGGCCGGATGTGATGTTTAGTGTGTGCAAATGTGCAAGATACCAAGCTTCACCTAGAGAAAGTCACTTGAAGGCAACCAAAAGAATATTAAGGTATCTCAAGGGCACTCATGATGTTGGATTATGGTATCCCAAGGGGTCTAACTTTGAGTTGATTGGATATTCGGACTCCGACTATGGTGGATGCAAGATTGATAGAATGAGCACAAGTGGCACTTGTCAATTGCTAGGAAGGTCTCTAGTTTCATGGTCATCAAAGAAACAAAATAGTGTTGCACTATCAATTGCCGAGCCCGAATACATTAGTGTCGGTAGTTGTTGTGCACAATTGGTTTGGATGAAAGCTACTTTGAATGACTTTGGAATCAAATTCAAGAATGTGCCTTTGCTATGTGACAATTCGAGTGCAATCAAGATGACACAAAATCCGGTTCAACATTCAAGAACCAAGCACATTGACATAAGGCATCATTTTATAAGAGATCATCAACAAAAGGGTGATATTAGCATTGAAAGCATTGGCACCGAAGATCAACTAGCCGACATCTTCACAAAGCCACTTGATGAGAAGAGATTTTGCAAGTTGAGGAATGAATTGAACATACTTGACTTCTCCAACTTGAGATGAGTGCACCCCCACATTTATATATGACATGCCTCTCCTCCAACAAAGCAAGGTAAAGTTGGTTGACATAGCATTCATACTTTGCTAAGGACATGATTAGAACATATAGACATGTTTGCATGACAAATAGGCTCATTCATGAAATTCAAAAGATTTTGATGTATGTATGGTACCACTATTGCTTTTATGTTTGATTGATCTAGTGGTAGCATATGACATGTTGGTGAGCTTGCAAGCCTAGTGTTGAATCTAGAATATGAGCTTATGATGTGTAATTCAACATGGTCAAGATAACCCTTATACTTCATGAGGTGTGAAAAAGCTTGTCCTTGGATCAAACCAAATTACATGTTTTTAGGCAAGTGATCTAGATTGAACCATAATTTGACCCTCACATTGATTGACTTAATTCTCACTAAAATTTGAACCTTCGTGGTCATTGATGACAAAGGGGGAGAGAAACAAAGATAAAGTCAAAAAGGGGGAGAGAAACAAAAAAAGGAGAGAAAACTTTTTAAACTTGAGCACACAAATAGGGGGAGCAAGCTCATGAACCATTTGTTGCATTTGTATGTGCACTAACATAATGAGTTGTTGCATTGCAAGTTTAAATTCACAACTCTTGTTTGTTTGGTGCTTGCTAGAAATAGAACTTGAATGATGCTTTGAATTCTAGCATAGACTTTTATTTTCATGTGGTATCTAGACATATATTATGATCTCACGAGGTATCTTGAGTTTTTGATGTATGTCTAGCTACATTGTGCTAAGGATGGTATATTGGCAACTCTGATTGGTATCACGCTTCAAAGGTCCATTCTATATACCTTAGCATCATTTTGGTAGTAATAAATCTCCCAAAATTACAATTCATGCATATGTGCAAACTTGAACCAAACTCTTGGAAGCACATATGTAGGGGGAGCTAGTACTACCAAAACCGAAATTGAAATGTTTGTCCAACCTTGTCTCATGATAAAAATGCTTTGGACAAGCAATTCAAGTTCATTATGATTTCATTTCATATCTTTGTGATGGTTGTCATCAATTACCAAAAAGGGGGAGATTGAAAGCCCAAGTTTGGTTTTGGTAATTAATGACACCAAGTTGCTAATGCCTTGTGTTTAAGTGATGTGAGTTAGGCATAGCAACACATGTGATAAAGGTGCATGGTGGCACGGATAGGTGGCCACATGATCACAAAAGAGATGTAGCATGATGTGGAGATCATGGTGATAGACGAGGAGCAAAGTTATCAAGGCAAAGGTATAAACATAGGGTTTTACTTTTGCCGGTCTAAGATGAGTAGAGAAGTGATTGACTGGGTTTAGGATAGATACCTGACTATCAAGAGGGGAAGTCACGGTTATCTCTCGAATCAAGTGCTACTAGCTCCATATCTTAAGCATATGCATTAGGATCTAGTAAAGTGCTAACTTAACTCCTTTGGTGAAAATGTTTGTGAAAATCTAACACACATGCACTTTGGTGGTGAACACTTGTTGGTGTTAGCACTTTTACAAAGGAGGTGGAGTTCCTAGGGTTGAGAGGGGTTTGGAACTTGGAAAGTGGCACATTGGAAGAAGTCCATGATGTTGAGTTTGATGAAACCGAGGGATCTCAAAATGAAGCTCAAAATCTTGATGATGTGAGGGGAGATCAATTGGCAAATGCAATGAAAAATATGGATGTAGGTGACATAAGGCCAAGGCAAGTTGATGATGATAGTAATATTCACTTGATCAATCAAGAAGTGCAAATTGATACAAATCAAGCAAGTACTAGTGGCTCTCATGATGATGATCAAAATCAAAATCAAGCAAGTGGAAGCAATCAACTCCCAATACTACAACCCACAAGCATAGCAAGAGATCATCCATTGGATCAAGTCATTGGTGGTATTCAAAGTGGTGTACAAACAAGATCAAGGCTGGCATCCTTTTGTGAGCACTACTCATTTGTCTCATTTGAGGAACCAAAGAAGATAGAAGATGCATTGAAGGATTCCGATTGGGTAAATGCCATGCATGAAGAATTGAACACCTTCACAAGAAACCAAGTGTGGGAGCTTGTTGAGAGGCCAAAGAACTACAATGTGTTTGGTACCAAGTGGGTCTTTAGAAACAAGCAAGATCAAGATGGTGTGGTTGTGAGAAACAAAGCAAGATTAGTAGCACAAGGCTACACTCAAGTGGAAGGTCTTGACTTTGGAGAAACATATGCACCGGTTGCAAGATTGGAGGCAATTAGAATATTATTAGCCTATGCTTGTGCCCACAACATCAAGCTCTATCAAATGGATGTGAAGAGTGCATTTCTCAATGGATACATAAATGAGTTGGTTTATGTTGAACAACCTCCCGGTTTTGAAGATGACATGAAACCCAACCATGTTTACAAGCTCAAGAAAGCATTATATGGTTTGAAGCAAGCACCTAGAGCATGGTATGAGAGAATTAAGTGCATATTTTCTATTGCGCCGATGGAAAATTTAGAGAAGTCGCGGGAGTGCTTTCTCACTGAGAAACACTCACCGGACGCTGAGTGCGGAGGCACCGGACGCTGGCCTCAGCGTCCGGTGTGCTTCACCCTGCTAGGGTTAAGCACCGGACGCACTCTGAGAGCGTCCGGTGGTTAGCGTCCGGTGTGCAGGTGTTTTGTGACCCTCTCTGCGCATGGGTCCGGTGAGCACCGGTCGCTACCTGTGCTTAGCGTCCGGTGACCCGCAGATTTGCGGAACTCTCTGCGCATGAGTCCGGTGTGCACCGGACGCGTCCGGTGTGAACCTATGGAGCGTCCGGTGATCCGCAGGTGACCGTTAGGATTTGACACGCGAGATTCAGGACGGTCACGTGGCCAACTCCAGTGCACCGGACGCAGAGAGTCGAGTGTTCGGTGCTCACTTAGTAGCGTCCGGTGCCCCCGATTTCAGCCCAGTGAAAACAGCTAACGGCTAGTTTCTTTGAGGGGCTTATAAATAGAAGGTGGCCGGCTTTGGGAGGTTCTCTCTTGCACATTTGATTACTTGAGGCATACATTGAGCTAGAGAACACTCCCTCCACTCATCTCGTTGCTTGTTTGCTAATTCTAGTGAGATTGAGTGAGATTCAAGTGCATTGCTTTGAGAGTTGCATTTAGTGGCACTTGATTCTTGAGTTTGCTACGGATTTCTTTTTACTCTTGGGTGTTTCACAATGCCCTAGACGGCTTGGAGCAGCGGTAGTGTTAAGCTCATGATTGGAGATTGTTTTCAGCCTCACCAAGTGATTTGTGGGGGGTTCTTGAGCCTTCCCCGCGGGAGATCGCAATTGGCTACTCTAGTGGATTGCTCGTGGCTTGGAGGATCCCCATCTTGTGAATGGATGTGCGGAACCTGCTGAGGGTTTGGCTTTGAATTGCCAATTAGCTCGTGATCCATCAAGTGGGTGTATCGCCACAACGAGGAGTAGCTTGTCGGGAAGCAAGTGAACCTCGGTAAAAAATCTTGTGTCATCTCTTGCCGAGGTCTCTCTTGTGATTGTGCACGTGATTGATTGGATATATCTCTTCTCTACAACGTCGGTATAACAATCACTCTCCTCTCTTTACATGCTTGCCTACCTTGTTAGTTTAGCTTGTGTAGCTTAATTCTAGATAGTTTAGAGTTGTTGTGTAGCCTTCTCTAGTTGTTGTGTTTTAGTGTTTAGCCTTCTTGCTAGACTTGTATAGGTGGCTTGCATAGCTTAGTTGTGCAAGTGCTAGAATAGCTTCGCCACTTATTTTACTAACTCACTTGTTTAGTAAAGTTTGTAGAGTTTTTAAATAGGCTATTCACCCCCCCTCTAGCCTTTTGGACCTTTCAAGGGGCTCAAGTGGATGCTCGGTTCGGTCTGTTTGGAGATAGTGCTACTCTTGGTGCAAGATAGGTGCACTGTTTGCATGGAACATACCAAATGCTTGGAAATCAATCTGGACGCACATGATGAAACTCCTAGATGACGTGTGTCATAAGAAATCTTGTTTCGGTCTATTTGGAGACAGTGTTAGTTTCGGTGCAAGATAGGTGCAAGGTTTGCACATAATGCAGCATAGGCTAAGAAACCATTTTGGATGCACCCGATGGTACTCCTAGGTAAAAGGCTCAAGTGAAAGCTCGGTTTGGTCTATTTGGAGATAGTGCTAATCTTGATGCAACATAGATGCAC
Source organism: Sorghum bicolor (assembly GCF_000003195.3). NCBI lineage: Eukaryota > Viridiplantae > Streptophyta > Magnoliopsida > Poales > Poaceae > Sorghum > Sorghum bicolor. Next base: position 46,489,786 of record NC_012874.2, read on the forward strand.
GGTCTTCATGGAATGTACCATATGTTTAGAAATTATTTTGGACATACCCGTTAGAACTCCTTGATGACGTGTGTCATATGGAATCTCGCTTTGGTGTGCTTAGAGACAATATTAATTTCGGTGCAAGATATGTACACAGTTTGCGCCTAATGCACCAAAGTCTAAGAAATCATTTTGGAAGCACCTGTTGGTACTCCTAGGTGAAGAGGCTCAAGTGGAGGCTCGGTTCGGTCTGTTTAGAGATAGTGCTAATCTTGAGGCAAGATAGGTGCACAATTTGCATGGAACATACCATATGCTCAGAAATCAATTTGGACGCACCAAATGGAACTCCTAGATGACATGTGTCATGGAATCTCACTTCGGTCCGTTTAGAGACAGTGTTAGTTTCGGTGCAAGATAGGTGCACGGTTTGCACCTAATGCACCATAGGATAAGAAACCATTTTGGACGCACCCGATGGTACTCCTAGGTCAAGGGGCTCAAGTGAAAGCTCGGTTTGGTCTGTTTGGAGATAGTGCTAATCTTGATGCAAGATACATTCACGGTTTGAATGGAACATATGATATGCTCAGAAATAAATTAGGACGCACCTAATATAACTTCTTGATGATGTGTGTCATATGGAATCTTGCTTCGGTTGGTTTAGAGATAGTGTTAGTTTTGGTAGAAGATATGTGCACGGTTTACGCCTAATGCACCATAGGCTAAGAAACCATTTTAGACGCACCCGATGGTACTAGTAGTTGAAGAGGCTCAAGTGGAGGCTCGATTTGGTCTGTTCGGAAATAGTGCTAATCTTGATGCAAGATAGTTGCACAGTTTGCATGGAACGTACCATATGTTAAGAAATCAATTTGGAACCCAATGGAACTCCTAGATGATGTGTGTCATATGGAATCTTGTTTCGGTCTGTTTGGAGACAATGTTAGTTTTGGTGCAAGATAGGTGCATAGTTTGTGCCTAATGCACCATAGTCTAAGAAACCATTTTTGACACACCTGTTTGTACTCCTAGATGAAGAGGCTCAAGTGGAAGCTCGGTTTGGTCTGTTTGGAGATAGTGCTAAATTTAATGCAAGATAGGTGCACAGTTTCCATGGAACATACCTTATGCTTGGAAATCAATTTGGATGCACGTGATGGAACTCCTTGATGACGTGTGTCATATGGAATCTCGCTTTGGTCTATTTAGAAATGCTGTTAGTTTCGGTGCAAGATATGTGCCTAGTTTGCACCTAATGCACCATAGTCTAAGAAACCATTTTGGAAGCACCTGTTGGTACTTTGGTGGAGAGGCTCAAGTGGAAGCTGGGTTTGATCTGTTTGGAGATAGTGCTAATCTTGATGCAAGATAGGTGCATGATTTGCAAGGAACATACCATATGCTTAGAAATCAATTTGGACGCACCCAGTGGAACTCCTAGATGTCGTGTGTCATATGGAATCTTGCTTCGGTCCGTTTGTAGACATTGTACGTTTTAGTGCAAGATAGGTGCACAGTTTGCGCCTAATGCACCATAGTCTAGGAAACCATTTTGGACGCACTATTTAGTACTCCTCGGTGAAGAGGCTCAAGTGGAAGCTTGGTTCGGTCAGTTTGGAGATAGTGCTAATCCTTATGAAAGGTAGGTGCATGGTTTGCATGGAACATACCATATGCTTGCAAATCAATTTGGATGCACCCGATGGAACTCCTTGATGACGTGTGTCATTTGGAATCTCACTTCGGTCTGTTTATAGACAGTGTTAGTTTCGGTGCAAGATAGGAGCACGGTTTGCACCTAATGCACCATAGGATAAGAAACCATTTTGGATGCACCTGATGGTACTCCAAGGTCAAGGGGCTCAAGTGAAAGCTTGGTTTGGTCTGTTTGGAGATAGTGCTAATCTTAATGCAAGATAGATGCACGGTTTGCATGGAACATACCATATGCTTGGAAATCAATTTGGATGCACCCGATGGAACTCCTTGATGACGTGTGTCATATAGAATCTCGCTTTGGTCCATTTGGAGACATTGTTAGTTTTGGTGCAAGATAGATGCACAGTTTGCACCTAATGCACCATAGTCTAAGTAACCATAGTCTGTTTGGAGACAGTGTTAGTTTCGGTGCAAGATAGGTGCAAGGTTTGCACATAGTGCAGCATAGGCTAAGAAACCATTTTGGACGCACCCGATGGTACTCCTCGGTAAAAGGCTCAAGTGAAAGCTCGGTTTGGTCTATTTGGAGATAGTGCTAATCTTGATGCAACATAGATGCACGGTCTTCATGGAATGCACCATATGTTTAGAAATTATTTTGGACATACCCGTTAGAACTCCTTGATGACGTGTGTCATATGGAATCTCGCTTTGGTGTGCTTAGAGACAATATTAATTTCGGTGCAAGATATGTACACAGTTTGCGCCTAATGCACCAAAGTCTAAGAAATCATTTTGGAAGCACCTGTTGGTACTCCTAGGTGAAGAGGCTCAAGTGGAGGCTCGGTTTGGTCTGTTTAGAGATAGTGCTAATCTTGATGCAAGATAGGTGCACAATTTGCATGGAACATACCATATGCTCAGAAATCAATTTGGACGCACCAGATGGAACTCCTAGATGACATGTGTCATGGGGAATCTCACTTCGGTCCGTTTAGAGACAGTGTTAGTTTCGGTGCAAGATAGGTGCACGGTTTGCACCTAATGCACCATAGGATAAGAAACCATTTTGGACGCACCCGATGGTACTCCTAGGTGAAGAGGCTCACGTGAAAGCTCGGTTTGGTCTGTTTGGAGATAGTGCTAATCTTGATGCAAGATAGATGCACGGTTTGCATGGAACATATGATATGCTCAGAAATAAATTAGGACGCACCTAATACAACTCCTTGATGACGTGTGTCATATGGAATCTCGCTTTGGTGTGCTTAGAGACAATATTAGTTTTGGTAGAAGATATGTGCATGGTTTACGCCTAATGCACCATAGTCTAAGAAACCATTTTGGAAGCACCTGTTGGTACTCCTAGGTGAAGAGGCTCAAGTGGAGGCTCGGTTTGGTCTCTTTAGAGACAGTTCCAATCTTGATGCAAGATAGTTGCATAGTTTGCATGGAACGTACCATATGTTAAGAAATCAATTTGGACGCAGCCAATGGAACTCCTAGATGACATGTGTCATATGGAATCTCGCTTCGATCTGTTTGGAGACAATGTTAGTTTCGGTGCAAGATAGGTGCACGGTTTGCACCTAAGAAACCATTTTGGACACACCCAATGGTACTCCTAGGTCAAGGGGCTCAAGTGAAAGCTCGGTTTGGTATGTTTGGAGATAGTGCTAATCTTGATGCAAGATAGATGCACAGTTTGCATGGAACATACGATATGCTCACAAATCAATTAGGGCGCACCTGATATAACTCCTTGATGATGTGTGTCATATGGAATCTTGCTTCGGTTCATTTAGAGACAGTGTTAGTTTTGGTCGAAGATATGTGCACGGTTTACGCCTAATGCAGCATAGGCTAAGAAACCATTTTAGACGCACCCGATGGTGCTCGTAGTTGAAGAGGCTCAAGTGGAGGCTCGATTTGGTCTGTTCGGATATAGTGCTAATCTTGATACAAGATAGTTGCATAGTTTGCATGGAATGTAGCATATGTTAAGAAATCAATTTGGATCCACCCAATGGAACTCCTAGATGACGTGTGTCATATGGAATCTCGCTTCGGTCTGTTTGGAGACAATGTTAGTTTCGGTGCAAGATAAATGCATAGTTTGTGCCTAATGCACCATACACTAAGAAACCATTTTTGACGCACCTATTTGTACTCCTAGATGAAGAGGCTCAAGTGGAAGCTCGGTTCGATCTGTTTGGAGATAGTGCTAATCTTGATGCAAAATAGGTGCATGGTTTGCATGGAACATACAACATGCATGGAAATCAATTCGGATGCACCCGATGGAACTCCTTGATGACGTGTGTCATATGGAATCTCGCTTTGGTCTAATTCGAAACAATGTTAGTTTCGGTGCAAGATATGTGCATGGTTTGCGCCAAATGCACCATAGTCTAAGAAACCATTTTGGAAGCACCTGTTGGTACTAATCTTGATGCAAGATAGGTGCATGATTTGCAAGGAACATACCATATTCTTAGAAATCAATTTGGACGCACCCAATGGAACTCCTAGATGACGTGTGTCATATAGAATCTTGCTTCGGTCCGTTTGTAGACATTGTAAGTTTTAGTGCAAGATACGTGCATAGTTTGTTGCCTAATGCAGCATAGTCTAAGAAACCATTTTGGACGCACTATTTGGTACTCCTTGGTGAAGAGGCTCAAATGGAAGCTTGGTTTGGTCAGTTTGGGGACAGTGCTAATCCTTATGCAAGGTAGTTGCATGGTTTGCATGGAACGTACCATATGCTCAGAAATCAATTTGGACGCACCAGATGGAACTCCTAGATGACATGTGTCATATGGAATCTCACTTTGGTCCGTTTAGAGACTGTGTTAGTTTCGGTGCAAGATAGGTGCATGGTTTGCATCTAATGCACCATAGGATAAGAATCCATTTTGGACGCACCCGATGGTACTCCTAGGTCAAGGGGCTCAAGTGAAAGCTCGGTTTGGTCTGTTTGGAGATAGTGCTAATCTTAATGCAAGATAGAAGCACGGTTTGCATGGAACATATGATATGCTTAAAAATCAATTTGGACGCACCTCATATAATGCCTTGATGATGTGTGTCATATGGAATCTTGCTTCAGTTCGTTTAGAGACAGTGTTAGTTTTGGTAGACGATATGTGCACGATTTACGCCTAATGCACCATAGGCTAAGAAACCATTTTAGACGCATCCGATGGTACTCGTAGTTGAAGAGGCTCAAGTGGAGGCTCGATTTGGTCTCTTCGTATATAGTGCTAATCTTGATGCAAGATAGTTGCAAAGTTTGCATGGAACGTACCATATGTAAGAAATCAATTTGGACGCACCCAATGGAACTCCTAGATGACGTGTGTCATATGGAATCTCGCTTCGGTGCAAGATAAATGCATAGTTTGTGCCTAATGCACCATACTCAAAGAAACCATTTTTGATGCACCTGTTTGTACTCCTAAATGAAGAGGCTCAATTGGAAGCTCGGTTCGATCTGTTTGGAGATAGTGCTAATCTTGATGCAAAATAGGTGCACGGTTTGCATGGAACATACCATATGCTTGGAAATCAATTCGGATGCACCCTATGGAACTCCTTGATGACGTGTGTCATATGGAATCTCGCTTTGGTCTGATTAGAAACAATATTAGTTTCGGTGTAAGATATGCGCATGGTTTTCACCTAATGCACCATAGTCTAAGAAACCATTTTAGAAGCACCTGTTGGTACTTCGGTGATGATGCTCAAGTGAAGCTCGGTTTGATCTGTTTGGAGATAATACTAATCTTGATGTAAGATGGGTGCATGATATGCAAGGAACATACCATATTCTTAGAAATTAATTTCGACGCACCCAATGGAACTCCTAGATGTCGTGTGTCATATGGAATCTCGCTATGGTGTGCTTAGAGATAGTATTAGTTTCGGTGCAAGATATGTGCATAGTTTGCGCCTAATGCACCAAAGTCTAAGAAACCATTTTGGAAGCACCTAATGGTACTCCTAGGTCAAGAGGCTCAAGTGGAGGCTCGGTTCGCTCTGTTTAGAGATAGTGCTAATCTTGATGCAAGATAGGTGCACGGTTTGCATGGAACATACCAAATGCTTGGAAATCAATCTGGACGCACATGATGGAACTCCTAGATGACATGTGTCATACGAAATCTTGCTTCGGTCTCTTTGGAGACAGTGTTAGTTTCGGTGCAAGATAGGTGCTAGGTTTGCACATAATGCAGCATAGGCTAAGAAACCATTTTGGATGCACCCAATGGTACTCCTAGGTAAAAGGCTCAAGTGAAAGCTTGGTTGGTCTATTTGGAGATAGTGCTAATCTAGATGCAGGATAGATGCACGGTCTGTATGGAACGTACCATATGCTTAGAAATTAATTTGGACACACCCAATAGAACTCCTTAATGACGTGTGTCATGGAATCTCGCTTTGGAGTGCTTAGAGACAGTATTAGTTTCGATGCAAGATATGTGTACACTTTGCGTCTAATGCACCAAAGTCTAAGAAACCATTTTGGAAGTTGGTACTCCTAGGTGAAGAGGCTCAAGTGGAGGCTCGGTTCGGTCTGTTTAGAGATAGTGCTAATCTTGATGCAAGATAGGTGCATGATTTGCATGGAACATACCATATGCTCAGCAACCAATTTGGATGCACCAAATGGAACTCCTAGATGACATGTGTCATATAGAATCTCACTTCAATCCGTTTAGAGACTGTTAGTTTCGGTGCAAGATAGGTGCACGGTTTGCACCTAATGCACCATAGGATAAGAAACCATTTTGGACACATCCGATGGTACTCCTAGGTCTAGGGGCTCAATTGAAAGCTCGGTTTGGTCTGTTTGGAGATAGTGCTAATCTTGATGCAAGATAGAAGCACAGTTTCCATAGAACATATGATATGCTTAGAAATCAATTAGGACGCACCTGATATAACTCCTTGATGATGTGTGTCATATGGAATCTTGCTTCGGTTCGTTTAGAGACAATGTTACTTTTGGTAGAAGATATGTGCACGGTTTACGCCTAATTCACCATAGGCTAAGAAACCATTTTAGACGCACCCGATGGTACTCGTAGTTGAAGAGGCTCAAGTGGAGGCTCGATTTGGTCTGTTCGGATATAGTGCTAATCTTGATGCAAGATAGTTGCACAGTTTGCATGGAACATACCATATGTTAATAATTCAATTTGGACACACCCAATGGAACTCCTAGATGACGTGTGTCATATGGAATCTCGCTTCAGTTTGTTTGGAGACAATGTTAGTTTCGGTGCAAGATAGGCACATAGTTTGTGCCTAATGCACCATAGTCTAAGAAACCATTTTTGACACACCTGTTTGTACTCCTAGATGAAGAGGCTCAAGTGGAAGCTCGGTTCGATCTTTTTGGAGATAGTGCTAATCTTGATGCAAGATGGGTACACGATTTGCATGGAACATACCATATGCTTGGAAATCAATTTGGATGCACCCGATGGAACTCCTTGATGATGTGTGTCATATGGAATCTCTTTTTGGTCTGTTTAGAAACAGTGTTAGTTTCAGTGCAAGATATGTGCATGGTTTGCGCCTAATGCACTATAGTCTAAGAAACCATTTTGGAAGCACCTGTTGGTACTTTAGTGAAGAGGCTCAAGTGGAAGCTCGGTTTGATCTATTTGGAGATAGTGCTAATCTTGATGCAAGATAGATGCACGGTCTGCATGGAACGTACCATATGCTTAGAAATTAATTTGGACACACCCGATAGAACTCCTTGATGACGTGTGTCATATGGAATCTCGCTATGGTGTGCTTAGAGATAGTATTAGTTTTGGTGCAAGATATGTGCACAGTTTGCGCCTAATGCACCAAAGTCTAAGAAACCATTTTGGAAGCACCTAATGGTACTCCTAGTTTAAGAGGCTCAAGTGGAGGCTCGGTTTGGTGTGTTTAGAGATAGTGCTAATCTTGATGCAAGATAGGTGCACGGTTTGCATGGAACATACCAAAGGATAAGAAACCATTTTGGACGCACCCGATGGTACTCCTAGGTCAATGGGCTCAAGTGAAAGCTCGGTTTGCTCTGCTTGGAGATAGTGCTAATCTTGATGCAAGATAGATGCACGGTTTGCATGGAACATACAATATGCTCAGAATTCAATTAGGACGCACCTGATATAACTCCTTGATGATGTGTGTCATATGAAATCTTGCTTCGGTTCGTTTAGAGACAATGTTGGTTTGGTAGAAGATATGTGCACGGTTTACGCCTAATGCACCATAGGCTAAGAAACCATTTTAGACGCACCCGTTGGTACTCGTAGTTGATGCAAGATAGTTGCACAGTTTGCATGGAACGTACCATATGTTAAGAAATAAATTTGGACGCACCCAATGGAACTACTAGATGACGTGTGTCATATGGAATCTCGCTTCGGTTTGTTTGGAGACAATGTTAGTTTCGGTGCAAGATAGGTGCATAGTTTGTGCCTAATGCACCATAGTCTAAGAAACCATTTTTGACGCACCTGTTTGTACTCCTAGATGAAGAGGCTCAAGTGGAAGCTCGGTTCGGTCTGTTTGGAGATAGTGCTAATCTTGACGCAAGATAGGTGCACGTTTTGCATGGAACATACCATATTCTTGGAAATCAATTTGGATGCACCCGATGGAACTCCTTGATGACGTGTGTCATAGGGAATCTCGCTTTGGTCTGTTTAGAAACAGTGTTAGTTTTGGTGCATGTTATGTGCAAGGTTTGCGCCTAATGCACTATAGTCTAACAAAACCATTTTGGAAGCACCTCTTGGTACTTCGGTGAAGAGGCTCAAGTGGGAGCTCGGTTTCATCTGTTTGGAGATAGTGCTAATCTTGATGCAAGATAGGTACATGATTTGAAAGGAACATACCATATGCTTAGAAATCAATTTGGACGCACCCAATGGAACTCCTCGATGACGTGTGTCATATGGAATCTTGCTTTGGTCCATTAGTAGACATTGTAAGTTCTAGTGCAAGATAGGTGCACAGTTTGCGCATAATGCACCATAGTTTAAGAAACCATTTTGGATGAACTATTTGGTACTCATGGGTGAAGAGGCTCAAGTGGAAGCTTGGTTCAGTCAGTTTGGAGATAGTGCTAATCCTTATGCAAGGTAGGTGCATGGTTTGCATGGAACATACCATATGCTTGGAAATCAATTTGGATGCACCCGATGGAACTCCTTGATGACGTGTGTCATATGGAATCTCACTTCGGTCCATTTGGAGACATTGTTAGTTTCGGTGCAAGATAGGTGCACAGTTTGCACCTAATGCACCATAGTCTAAGAAACAATTTTGGACGCACTTGTTGGTACTCCTAGGTGAAGGGGCTCAAGTGGATGCTTGGTTCGGTCTGTTTGGAGACAGTGCTAATCTTGATGCAAGATAGATGCACGGTTTGCATGGAACATACCAAATGCTTGCAAATGAATCTGGACGCACATGATAGAACTCCTAGATGATGTGTGTCATACGAAATCTTGCTTCGATCTGTTTGGAGACTGTTAGTTTTGGTGCAAGATAGGTGCAAGGTTTGCACATAATGTAGCATAGGTTAAGAAACCATTTTGGATGCACCCGATGGTACTCCTAGGTAAAAGGCTCAAGTGAAAGCACGGTTTGTTCTATTTGGAGATAGTGCTAATCTTCATGCAAGATAGATGCACGATCTGCATGGACCGTACCATATGCTTAGAAATTAATTTGGACACACCCGATAGAACTCCTTGATGACGTGTGTCATATGGAATCTCGCTTTGGTGTGCTTAGAGACAGTATTAGTTTCGGTGCAAGATATGTGCACGGTTTGCGTCTAATGCACCAAAGTCTTAGAAACCATTTTGGAAGCACCTGTTGGTACTCCTAGGTGAATAGGCTCAAGTGGAGGCTCGGTTTGGTCTGTTTAGAGATAGTGCTAATTTTGATGCAAGATAGGTGCACGATTTGCATGGAACATACCATATGCTCAGAAATCAATTTGGACGCACTAGATGGAACTCCTAGATGACATGTGTCATACGGAATCTCACTTCGGTCCGTTTAGAGACAGTGTTAGTTTTGGTGCAAGATAGGTGCACGGTTTGCACCTAATGCACCATAGGATAACAAACCATTTTGGACACACCCAATGGTACTCCTAGGTCAAGGGGCTCAATTGAAAGCTCGATTTGGTCTATTTGGAGATAGTGCTAATCTTGATGCAAGATAGATGCACGGTTCGCATGGAACATACGATATGCTTAGAAATCAATTAGGACACACCTGATATAGCTCCTTGATGATGTGTCTCATATGGAATCTTGCTTCGGTTCATTTAGAGACAGTGTTAGTTTTGGTAGAAGATATGTACACGGTTTACGCCTAATGCACCATAGGCTAAGAAACCATTTTAGACGCACCCGATGGTACTTGTAGTTGAACAGCCTCTAGTGGAGGCTCGATTTAGTCTGTTCAGATATAGTGCTAATCTTGATGCAAGATAGTTGCACAGTTTGCATGGAACGTACCATATGTTAAGAAATCAATTTGGATGCACCCAATGGAACTCAAAGATGATGTGTGTCATATGGAATCTCGCTTCGGTCTGTTTGGAGAAAATGTTAGTTTCGGTGCAAGATAGGTCTATAGTTTGTGCCTAATGCACCATAGTCTAAGAAACTATTTTTGACGCACCTGTTTGTACTCCTAGATGAAGAGGCTCAAGTGGAAGCTCGGTTCGGTCTGTTTGGAGATAGTGCTAATCTTAATGCAAGATAGGTGCACGGTTTGCATGGAACAAACCATATGCTTGGAAATCGATTTGGATGCACCCGATGGAACTCCTTGATGATGTGTGTCATATGAAATCTCACTTTGGTCTGTTTAGAAACAGCGTTAGTTTTGGTGCAAGATATGTGCATGGTTTGCGCCTAATGCACCATAGTCTAAGAAACCATTTTGGAAGCACCTGTTGGTACTTCGGTGAAGAGGCTCAAGTGGAAGCTCTGTTTGATCTGTTTGGAGATAGTACTAATCTTGATGCAAGATAGGTGCATGATTTGCAAGGAACATACCATATTCTTAGAAATCAATTTGGACGCACCCAATGGAACTCCTAGATTACGTGTGTCATATGGAATCTTGCTTCGGTCCGTTTGTAGACATTGTAAGTTTTAGTGCAAGATAGGTGCACAGTTTGTGCCTGATGCATCATAATCTTAGAAATCATTTTGGACGCACTATTTGGTACTCCTTGGTGAAGAGGCTCAAATGGAAGCTTGGTTTGGTCAGTTTGGAGACAGTGCTAATCCTTATGCAAGGTAGTTGCATGGTTTGCATGGAACGTACCATATGCTCAGAAATCAATTTGGACGCACCAGATGGAACTCCTAGATGACATGTGTCATATGGAATCTCACTTTGGTCCGTTTAGAGACTGTGTTAGTTTCGGTGCAAGATAGGTGCATGGTTTGCATCTAATGCACCATAGGATAAGAAACCATTTTGGACGCACCCGATGGTACTCCTAGGTCAAGGGGCTCAAGTGAAAGCTCGGTTTGGTCTGTTTGGAGATAGTGCTAATCTTAATGCAAGATAGAAGCACGGTTTGCATGGAACATATGATATGCTTAAAAATCAATTTGGACGCACCTCATATAATGCCTTGATGATGTGTGTCATATGGAATCTTGCTTCAGTTCGTTTAGAGACAGTGTTAGTTCTGGTAGACGATATGTGCACGATTTACGCCTAATGCACCATAGGCTAAGAAACCATTTTAGACGCATCCGATGGTACTCGTAGTTGAAGAGGCTCAAGTGGAGGCTCGATTTGGTCTCTTCGTATATAGTGCTAATCTTGATGCAAGATAGTTGCAAAGTTTGCATGGAACGTACCATATGTAAGAAATCAATTTGGACGCACCCAATGGAACTCCTAGATGACGTGTGTCATATGGAATCTCGCTTCGGTGCAAGATAAATGCATAGTTTGTGCCTAATGCACCATACTCAAAGAAACCATTTTTGATGCACCTGTTTGTACTCCTAAATGAAGAGGCTCAATTGGAAGCTCGGTTCGATCTGTTTGGAGATAGTGCTAATCTTGATGCAAAATAGGTGCACGGTTTGCATGGAACATACCATATGCTTGGAAATCAATTCGGATGCACCCTATGGAACTCCTTGATGACGTGTGTCATATTGAATCTCGCTTTGGTCTGATTAGAAACAATATTAGTTTCGGTGTAAGATATGCGCATGGTTTTCACCTAATGCACCATAGTCTAAGAAACCATTTTAGAAGCACCTGTTGGTACTTCGGCGAAGAGGATCAAGTGGAAGCTCGGTTTGATCTGTTTGGAGATAGTGCTAATCTTGATGCAAGATAGGTGCATGATTTGCAAGGAACGTACCATATGCTTAGAAATCAATTTGGACGCACCCAATGGAACTCCTAGATGACGTGTGTCATATGGAATCTTGCTTCGGTCCATATGTAGACATTGTAAGTTTTAGTGCAATATAGGTGCACAGTTTGCGCCTAATGCACCATAGTCTAAGAAACCATTTTGGACGAACTATTTGGTACTCATGGGTGAAGTGGCTCAAGTGAAAGCTTGGTTTGGTCTGTTCAGATATAGTGCTAATCTTGATGTAAGATAGTTGCACAGTTTGCATGGAACGTACCATATGTTAAGAAATCAGTTTGAACGCACCCAATGGAACTCCTAGATGACGTGTGTCATATGGAATCTTTATTCGGTCTATTTGGACACATTGTTAGTTTCGTGCAAGATAGGTGCACAGGTTGCAACTAATGCACCATAGTCGAAGAAACCATTTTTGACATACCTATTTGTACTCCTAGATGAAGAGGCTCAAGTGGAAGCTCGATTCGGTCTGTTTGGAGATAGTGCTAATCTTGATGCAAGATTGGTGCACGGTTTGCATGGAACATACCATATGCTTAGAAATCAATTTGGATGCAGCCGATGGAACTCCTGGATGACGTGTGTCATATGCAATCTCGCTTTGGTCTGTTTAGAAACAATGTTAGTTTTGGAGCAAGATATGTGGATGGTTTGTGCCTAATGCACCATAGTCTAAGAAACTATTTTGGAAGCACCGTTGGTACTTCTGTGAAGAGGCTCAAGTGGAAGCTCAGTTTGATCTGTTTGGAGATAGTGCTAATCTTGATGCAAGATAGATGTATAACATACCATATGCTTAGAAATTAATTTGGACACACCCGATAGAACTCCTTGATGATTTGTGTCATATGGAATCTCGCTTTGGTGTGCTTAGAGACAGTGTTAGTTTTGGTGCAAGATAGGTGAACGGTTTGCACCTAATGCACGATAGGATAAAAAACCATTTTGGACGCACCCGATGTTACTCCTAGGCCAAGGGGCTCAAGTGAAAGCTCAGTTTGATCTGTTTGGAGATAGTGCTAATCTTGATGCAAGATAGATGCACGGTTTGCACGGAACATACCATATGCTCAGAAATCAATTTGGATGCACTAGATGGAACTCTTAGATGACATGTGTCATATGGAATCTCACTTCGGTCCATTTGGAGACAGTGTTAGTTTTGGTGCAAGATAGGTGAACGGTTTGCACCTAATGCACGATAGGATAAAAAACCATTTTGGACGCACCCGATGGTACTCCTAGGCCAAGGGGCTCAAGTGAAAGCTCAGTTTGATCTGTTTGGAGATAGTGCTAATCTTGATGCAAGATAGATGCACGGTTTGCACGGAACATACGATATGCTCAGAAATCAATTAGGACGCACCTGATATAACTCCTTGATATTGTGTCTCATATGGAATCTTGCTTTAGTTCGTTTAGAGACAATGTTAGTTTTGGTAGAAGATATGTGCACGGTATACGCCTAATGCACCATAGGCTAAGAAACCATTTTAGACGCACTCGATGGCACTCGTAGTTGAAGAGGCTCAAGTGGAGGCTTGATTTGGTCTGTTCGGATATAGTGCTAATCTTGATGCAAGATAGTTGCACAGTTTGCATGGAACATACCATATGTTAAGAAATCAATTTGGACGCACCCAATGGAACTCCTAGATGACGTGTGTCATATGAAATCTCGCTTTGGTCTGTTTGGAGACAATGTTAGTCTCGGTGCAAGATAGGTGCATAGTTTGTGCGTAAAGCACCATAGTCTAACAAAGCATTTTTGACGCACCTGTTTGTACTCCTAGATGAAGAGGCTCAAGTGGAAGCTCGGTTCAGTCTGTTTGGAGATACCATATGCTTAGAAAACAATTTGGACGCACCCAATGGAACTCCTAGATGACGTGTGTCATATGGAATCTTGCTTTGGTCTGTTTGTAGACAATGTAAGTTTTAGTGCAAGATAGGTGCACAATCCTAATGCACCATAGTCAAAGAAACCACTTTGGACGAACTATTTGGTACTCCTGGGTGAAGAGGCTCAAGTGGAAGCCTGGTTCGGTCTGTTTGGAGATAGTGCTAATCCTTATGCAAGGTAGGTGCATGGTTTGCATGGAACATACCATATGCTTGGAAATCAACTTGGATGCACCCGATGGAACTCCTTGATGACGTGTGTCATATCGAATCTCACTTCCGTCCATTTGGAGACATTGTTAGTTTCGATGCAAGATAGGTGCACAGTTTGCACCTAATGCACCATAGTTGAAGAAACCATTTTGGACACACTTGTTGGTACTCCTAGGTGAAGGGGCTCAAGTGGTTGCTCGGTTCAGTCCGTTTGGAGATAGTGCTAATTTTGATGCAAGTTAGGTGCACGGTTTGCATGGAACATACCAAATGCATGGAAATCAATCTGGACGCACATCATGGAACTCCTAGATGACATGTGTCATACGAAATCTTGCTTCGGTCTATTTGGAGACAGTGTTAGTTTCGGTGCAAGATAAGTGCAAGGTTTGCACATAATGCAGCATAGGCTAAGAAACCATTTTGGACGCCCCCGATGGTACTCCTAGGTAAAAGGCTCAACTGAAAGCTCGGTTTGGTGTATTTGGAGATAGCGCTAATCTTGATGCAAGATAGATGCACGATTTGCATGGAACGTACCATATGTTTAGAAATTATTTTGGACACACCCGATAGAACTCCTTGATGATGTGTGTCATATGGAATCTCGCTTTGGTGTGCTTAGAGACAGTATTAGTTTTGGTGCAAGATATGTGCACGGTTTGCGCCTGATGCACCAAAGTCTAAGAAACCATTTTGGAGGCACCTGTTGGTACTCCTAGGTGAAGAGGCTCAAGTGGAGGCTTGGTTCGGTCTGTTTACAGATAGTGCTAATCTTGATGCAAGATAGGTGCACGATTTGCATGGAACATACCACATGCTCAGAAATCAATTTGGACGCACCAGATGGAACTCCTAGATGACATGTGTTACATGGAATCTCACTTCGGTCCGTTTAGAGACAGTTTTAGTTTCGGTGCAAGATAGGTAACCGATTTGCACCTAATGCAGCATAGGCTAAGAAACCATTTTGGACGCACCCGATGGTACTCCTAGGTAAAAGGCTCAAGTGAAAGCTCGGTTTGATCTATTTGGAGATAGTGGTAATCTTGATGCAAGATAGGTGCATGATTTGCAAGGAACATACCCTATGCTTAGAAATCAATTTGGACGCATCCAATGGAACTGCTAGATGACGTGTGTCATAAGGAATCATGCTTCGGTCCGTTTGTAGACACTGTAAGTTTTAGTGCAAGATAGGTGCACAGTTTGCGCCTAATCCACCATAGTCTAAGAAACAATTTTGGACACACTATTTGGTACTCCTGGGTGAAGAGGCTCAAGTGGAACCTTCGTTCGGTCAGTTTGGAGATAGTGCTAATCCTTATGCAAGGTAGGTGCATGGTTTGCATAGAACATACCATATGCTTGGAAATCAATTTGGATGCACCCGATGGACTCCTTGGTGACGTTTGTCATTTGGAATCTCGCTTCGGTCCATTTGGAGACATTGTTAGTTTCGGTGCAAGATAGGTGCACAGTTTGCACCTAATGCACCATAGTCTAAGAAACCATTTTGGACGCGCTTTTTGGTTCTCCTAGGTGAAGGGGCTCAAGTGGTTGCTCGGTTCGGTCTGTTTGGCGATAGTGCAAATCTTGATGCAAGTTAGGTGCACGGTTTGCATGGAACATACCAAATGCATGGAAATCAATCTGGACGCACATCATGGAACTCCTAGATGACATGTGTCATACGAAATCTTGCTTCGGTCTATTTGGAGACAGTGTTAGTTTCGGTGCAAGATAAGTGCAAGGTTTGCACATAATGCAGCATAGGCTAAGAAACCATTTTGGACGCCCCCGATGGTACTCCTAGGTAAAAGGCTCAACTGAAAGCTCGGTTTGGTGTATTTGGAGATAGCGCTAATCTTGATGCAAGATAGATGCACGATTTGCATGGAACGTACCATATGTTTAGAAATTATTTTGGACACACCCGATAGAACTCCTTGATGATGTGTGTCATATGGAATCTCGCTTTGGTGTGCTTAGAGACAGTATTAGTTTTGGTGCAAGATATGTGCACGGTTTGCGCCTGATGCACCAAAGTCTAAGAAACCATTTTGGAGGCACCTGTTGGTACTCCTAGGTGAAGAGGCTCAAGTGGAGGCTTGGTTCGGTCTGTTTACAGATAGTGCTAATCTTGATGCAAGATAGGTGCACGATTTGCATGGAACATACCACATGCTCAGAAATCAATTTGGACGCACCAGATGGAACTCCTAGATGACATGTGTTACATGGAATCTCACTTCGGTCCGTTTAGAGACAGTTTTAGTTTCGGTGCAAGATAGGTAACCGATTTGCACCTAATGCAGCATAGGCTAAGAAACCATTTTGGGCGCACCCGATGGTACTCCTAGGTAAAAGGCTCAAGTGAAAGCTCGGTTTGATCTATTTGGAGATAGTGGTAATCTTGATGCAAGATAGGTGCATGATTTGCAAGGAACATACCCTATGCTTAGAAATCAATTTGGACGCATCCAATGGAACTGCTAGATGACGTGTGTCATAAGGAATCATGCTTCGGTCCGTTTGTAGACACTGTAAGTTTTAGTGCAAGATAGGTGCACAGTTTGCGCCTAATCCACCATAGTCTAAGAAACAATTTTGGACACACTATTTGGTACTCCTGGGTGAAGAGGCTCAAGTGGAACCTTCGTTCGGTCAGTTTGGAGATAGTGCTAATCCTTATGCAAGGTAGGTGCATGGTTTGCATAGAACATACCATATGCTTGGAAATCAATTTGGATGCACCCGATGGAACTCCTTGGTGACGTTTGTCATTTGGAATCTCGCTTCGGTCCATTTGGAGACATTGTTAGTTTCGGTGCAAGATAGGTGCACAGTTTGCACCTAATGCACCATAGTCTAAGAAACCATTTTGGACGCGCTTTTTGGTTCTCCTAGGTGAAGGGGCTCAAGTGGTTGCTCGGTTCGGTCTGTTTGGCGATAGTGCAAATCTTGATGCAAGTTAGGTGCACGGTTTGCATGGAACATACCAAATGCATGGAAATCAATCTGGACGCACATCATGGAACTCCTAGATGACATGTGTCATACGAAATCTTGCTTCGGTCTATTTGGAGACAGTGTTAGTTTCGGTGCAAGATAAGTGCAAGGTCTGCACATAATGCAGCATAAGCTAAGAAACCATTTTGGACGCCCCCGATGGTACTCCTAGGTAAAAGGCTCAAGTGAAAGCTCGGTTTGGTGTATTTGGAGATAGTGCTAATCTTGATGCAAGATAGATGCACGGTCTGCATGGAACGTACCATATGCTTAGAAATTGTTTTGGACACACCCGATAGAACTCCTTGATGACGTGTGTCATATGGAATCTCGCTTTGGTGTGCTTAGAGACAGTATTAGTTTTGGTGCAAGATATGTGCACGGTTTGCGCCTAATGCACCAAAGTTTAAGAAACCATTTTGGAAGCACCTGTTGGTACTCCTAGGTGAAGAGGCTCAAGTGGAGGCTCGGTTCGGTCTGTTTACAGATAGTGCTAATCTTGATGGAAGATAGGTGCACGATTTGCATGGACATACTGATTGCGCTAAAGGAGCTCTAAAAC
>NC_012874.2:46507671-46511577 GCF_000003195.3 Sorghum bicolor
TTTGGTCTATTTGGAGACAGTGTTAGTTTTGGTGCAATGTTTGCACATAATGCAACATAGGCTAAGAAACCATTTTGGACGCACCCGATGGTACTCTTAGGTAAAAGGCTCAAGTGAAAGCTCGGTTTGATCTATTTGGAGATAGTGCTAATCTTGATGCAAGATAGGTGCATGATTTGCAAGGAACATACCATATGATTAGAAATCAATTTGGACGCACCCAATGGAACTGCTAGATGACGTGTGTCATAAGGAATCATGCTTCGGTCCGTTTGTAGACACTGTAAGTTTTAGTGCAAGATAGGTGCACAGTTTGCGCCTAATCCACCATAGTCTAAGAAACAATTTTGGACACACTATTTGGTACTCCTGGGTGAAGAGGCTCAAGTGGAACCTTCGTTCGGTCAGTTTGGAGATAGTGCTAATCCTTATGCAAGGTAGGTGCATGGTTTGCATAGAACATACCATATGCTTGGAAATCAATTTGGATGCACCCGATGGAACTCCTTGGTGACGTTTGTCATTTGGAATCTCGCTTCGGTCCATTTGGAGACATTGTTAGTTTCGGTGCAAGATAGGTGCACAGTTTGCACCTAATGCACCATAGTCTAAGAAACCATTTTGGACGCGCTTTTTGGTTCTCCTAGGTGAAGGGGCTCAAGTGGTTGCTCGGTTCGGTCTGTTTGGCGATAGTGCAAATCTTGATGCAAGTTAGGTGCACGGTTTGCATGGAACATACCAAATGCATGGAAATCAATCTGGACGCACATCATGGAACTCCTAGATGACATGTGTCATACGAAATCTTGCTTCGGTCTATTTGGAGACAGTGTTAGTTTCGGTGCAAGATAAGTGCAAGGTCTGCACATAATGCAGCATAAGCTAAGAAACCATTTTGGACGCCCCCGATGGTACTCCTAGGTAAAAGGCTCAAGTGAAAGCTCGGTTTGGTGTATTTGGAGATAGTGCTAATCTTGATGCAAGATAGATGCACGGTCTGCATGGAACGTACCATATGCTTAGAAATTGTTTTGGACACACCCGATAGAACTCCTTGATGACGTGTGTCATATGGAATCTCGCTTTGGTGTGCTTAGAGACAGTATTAGTTTTGGTGCAAGATATGTGCACGGTTTGCGCCTAATGCACCAAAGTTTAAGAAACCATTTTGGAAGCACCTGTTGGTACTCCTAGGTGAAGAGGCTCAAGTGGAGGCTCGGTTCGGTCTGTTTACAGATAGTGCTAATCTTGATGGAAGATAGGTGCACGATTTGCATGGAACATACCATATGCTCAGAAATCAATTTGGACGCACCAGATGGAACTCATAGATGACATGTGTCATATGGAATCTCACTTCGGTCTGTTTAGAGACAGTGTTAGTTTCGGTGTAAGATAGGTAACCGATTTGCACCTAGTGCACCATTGGATAAGAAACCATTTTGGACGCACCCGATGGTACTCCTAGGTCAAGGGGCTCAAGTGAAAGCTCGGTTTTGTCTGTTTGGAGATAGTGCTAATCTTGATGCAAGATAGATGCACGGTTTGCATGGAACATACAATATGCTCAGAAATCAAATAGGACTCACCTGATATAACTCCTTTACGATGTGTCATAAAGAATCATGCTTCGGTTCGTTTAGAAACAGTGTTAGTTTTGGTAGAAGATATGTACACGGTTTACGCCTAATGCACCATATGCTAAGAAACCATTTCAGACACACCCGATGGTACTTGTAGTTGAACAGCCTCTAGTGGAGGCTCGATTTGGTCTGTTCGGATATAGTGCTAATCTTGATGCCAGATAGTTGAACAGTTTGCATGGAACGTACCATATGTTAAGAAATCAATTTGGATGCACCCAATGGAACTCCTAGATGATGTGTGTCATATGGAATCTTGCTTCGGTCTGTTTGGAGAAAATGTTAGTTTCGGTGCAAGATAGGTGTATAGTTTGTGCCTAATGCACCATTGTCTAAGAAACCATTTTTGACGCACCTGTTTGTACTCCTAGATGAAGAGGCTCAAGTGGAAGCTCGGTTCGGTCTGTTTGGAGATAGTGCTAATCTTAATGCAAGATAGGTGCACGGTTTGCATGGAACATACCATATGCTTGGAAATCGATTTGGATGCACCCGATGGAACTCCTTGATGATGTGTGTCATATGGAATCTCACTTTGGTCTGTTTAGAAACAGCGTTAGTTTCGGTGCAAGATATGTGCATGGTTTGCGCCTAATGCACCATAGTCCAAGAAACCATTTTGGAAGCACCTGTTGGTACTTCGGTGAAGAGGCTCAAGTGGAAGCTCGGTTTGATCTATTTGGAGATAGTGGTAATCTTGATGCAAGATAGGTGCATGATTTGCAAGGAACATACCCTATGCTTAGAAATCAATTTGGACGCATCCAATGGAACTGCTAGATGACGTGTGTCATAAGGAATCATGCTTCGGTCCGTTTGTAGACACTGTAAGTTTTAGTGCAAGATAGGTGCACAGTTTGCGCCTAATCCACCATAGTCTAAGAAACAATTTTGGACACACTATTTGGTACTCCTGGGTGAAGAGGCTCAAGTGGAACCTTCGTTCGGTCAGTTTGGAGATAGTGCTAATCCTTATGCAAGGTAGGTGCATGGTTTGCATAGAACATACCATATGCTTGGAAATCAATTTGGATGCACCCGATGGAACTCCTTGGTGACGTTTGTCATTTGGAATCTCGCTTCGGTCCATTTGGAGACATTGTTAGTTTCGGTGCAAGATAGGTGCACAGTTTGCACCTAATGCACCATAGTCTAAGAAACCATTTTGGACGCGCTTTTTGGTTCTCCTAGGTGAAGGGGCTCAAGTGGTTGCTCGGTTCGGTCTGTTTGGCGATAGTGCAAATCTTGATGCAAGTTAGGTGCACGGTTTGCATGGAACATACCAAATGCATGGAAATCAATCTGGACGCACATCATGGAACTCCTAGATGACATGTGTCATACGAAATCTTGCTTCGGTCTATTTGGAGACAGTGTTAGTTTCGGTGCAAGATAAGTGCAAGGTCTGCACATAATGCAGCATAAGCTAAGAAACCATATTGGACGCCCCCGATGGTACTCCTAGGTAAAAGGCTCAAGTGAAAGCTCGGTTTGGTGTATTTGGAGATAGTGCAAATCTTGATGCAAGATAGATGCACGGTCTGCATGGAACGTACCATATGCTTAGAAATTGTTTTGGACACACCCGATAGAACTCCTTGATGACGTGTGTCATATGGAATCTCGCTTTGGTGTGCTTAGAGACAGTATTAGTTTTGGTGCAAGATATGTGCACGGTTTGCGCCTAATGCACCAAAGTTTAAGAAACCATTTTGGAAGCACCTGTTGGTACTCCTAGGTGAAGAGGCTCAAGTGGAGGCTCGGTTCGGTCTGTTTACAGATAGTGCTAATCTTGATGGAAGATAGGTGCACGATTTGCATGGAACATACCATATGCTCAGAAATCAATTTGGACGCACCAGATGGAACTCATAGATGACATGTGTCATATGGAATCTCACTTCGGTCTGTTTAGAGACAGTGTTAGTTTCGGTGTAAGATATGTAACCGATTTGCACCTAGTGCACCATTGGATAAGAAACCATTTTGGACGCACCCGATGGTACTCCTAGGTCAAGGGGCTCAAGTGAAAGCTCGGTTTTGTCTGTTTGGAGATAGTGCTAATCTTGATGCAAGATATATGCACGGTTTGCATGGAACATACGATATGCTCAGAAATCAATTAGGACACACCTGATATAACTCCTTTACGATGTGTCATATGGAATCATGCTTCGGTTCGTTTAGAAACAGTGTTAGTTTTGGTAGAAGATATGTACACGGTTTACGCCTAATGCATCATATGCTAAGAAACCATTTCAGA
>NC_012874.2:46512077-46549154 GCF_000003195.3 Sorghum bicolor
GGTTCAGTCAGTTTGGACATAGTGCTAATCCTTATGCAAGGTAGGTGCAAGGTTTCCATGCAAACTGTGCATCTATCTTGCATCAAGATTAGCACTATGTCCAAACAGACCAAACCGAGCTTTCACTTGAGCCCCTTGACCTAGGAGTACCATCGGGTGCATCCAAAATGGTTTCTTATCCTATGGTGCATTAGATGCAAACTATGCACCTATCTTGCACCGAAATTAACATTATCTCTAAACGAACTTCCAAATGAAACATGTCATCTAGGAGTTCCATCTGGTGCGTCCAAATTGATTTCTGAGCATATGGTATGTTCAATGCAAATCGTGCACCTATCTTGCATCAAGATTAGCACTATCTCTAAACAGACCGAACCGAGCCTCCACTTGAGCCTCTTCACCTTGGAGTACGAACAGGTGCTTCCAAAATGGTTTCTTAGACTTTGGTGCATTAGGCGCAAACCGTGCACATATCTTGCACCGAAACTAATACTGTCTCTAAGCACACCAAAGCAAGATTCCATATGACACACGTCATCAAGGAGTTCTATCGGGTGTGTCCAAATTAATTTCTAAGCATATGGTACGTTCCATGCAGACTGTGCATCTATCTTGCATCAAGATTAGCACTATCTCCAAGTAGACCAAACCAAGCTTTCACTTGAGCCTTTTACCTAGGAGTACCAACAAGTGTGTCCAAAATGGTTTCTTAGACTATGGTGCATTAGGTACAATCTGTGCACCTATCTTGCACCAAACTAACAATGTCTCCAAATGGACCGAAGCGAGATTCCATATGACACACGTCATCAAGGAGGTCCATCTGGTGTGTCCAAATTGATTTCTGAGCATATGGTATGTTCCATGAAAATCGTGCACCTATCTTGCATCAAGATTAGCACTATCTCTAAACAGACCGAACCGAGCCTCCACTTGAGCCTCTTCACCAAGAGTACCAAATAGTGCATCCAAAATGGTTTCTTAGACTAGGTGCATTAGGCGCAAACTGTGCACCTATCTTGCACTGAAACTTACAGTGTCTACAAATGGACCGAAGCAAGATTCCATATGACACACGTCATCTAGGGTTCCATTGGGTGCGTCCAAATTGATTTCTAAGCATATGGTATGTTCTCTGCAAATCATGCACCTATCTTGCATCAACATTAGCAATATCTCCAAACAGGTCAAACCGAGCTTCCACTTGAGCCTCTTCACCGAAGTACCAACAGGTGCTTTCAAAATGGTTTCTTAGACTATGGTGCATTAGGCGCAAACTATGAACATATCTTGCACCGAAACTAACACTGTTTCTAAACATACCAAAGCGAGATTCCATATGACACACGTCATCAAAGAGTTCCATCGGGTGCATCCAAATTGAATTCGAAACATATGGTATGTTCCATGCAAACCATGCACCTATCTTGCATCAAGATTAGCACTATCTCCAAACAGACCGAACCGAGCTTCCACATGAGCCTCTTGATCTAAGAGTGCAAACAGGTGCGTCAAAAATGCTTTCTTAGACTCTTATCCTATGGTGCATTAGGCGTAAACCGTGCACATATCTTCTACCAAAACTAACACTGTCTCTAAACGAACCAAAGCAAGATTCCATATGACACACATCATCAAGGGGTTATATCAGGTGCGTCCTAATTGATTTATGAGCATATCGTATGTTCCATGCAAACCGTGCATCTATCTTGCATCAAGATTAGCACTATCTCCAAACAGAGCAAACCGAGCTTTCACTTGAGCCCCTTGACCTAGGAGTACCATCGGGTGTGTCCAAAATGGTTTCTTATCGTATGGTGCATTAGGTGCAAACTGTGCACCTATCTTGCACCAAAACTAATATTGTCTCTAAATGGACCGAAGCGAGATTCCATATGACACATGTCATCAAGGAGTTCCATCGGGTGCATCCAAATTGTTATCCAAGTATATGGTATGCTCCATACAAACCATGCACCTACGTTGCATAAGGATTAGCACTATCTCCAAACTGACCGAACCAAACTTCCACTTGAGCCTCTTCACCCAGGAGTACCAAATAGTGCATCCAAACTGGTTTCTTAGACTATGGTGCAATATGCGAAAAACTGTGCACCTATCTTACAATAAAACTTACAATGTCTACAAACGGACCGAAGCAAGATTCCATATGACACACGTCATCTAGGTGTTCCATTGGGTGCGTCCAAATTGATTTCTAAGCATATGGTATGTTCCTTGCAAATCATGCACCTATATTGCATCAAGATTAGCACTATCTCCAAACAGATCAAACCGAGCTTCCACTTGAGCCTCTTCACCGAAGTACCAACAGGTGCTTCCAAAATGGTTTTTTAGACTATGCTGCTGTAGGAGCAAACCATGCACATATCTTACACTGAAACTAACATTATTTCTAAATAGACCAAAGCGATATTCCATATGACACAAGTCATGAAGGAGTTCCATCGGGTGCATCCAAATTGATTTCCAAGCATATGGTATGTTCCATGCAAACCGTGCACCTATCTTGCATGAAGATTAGCACTATCTCTAATAGACCGAACTGAGCTTCCACTTGAGCCTCTTCATCTAGGAGTACAAACAGGTGTGTCAAAAATGGTTTCTTAGACTCTGGTGCATTAGGCAGAAAGTATGCACCTATCTTGCCCCGAAACTAACATTGTCTCCAAACTGACCAAAGCGAGATTCCATATGACACACGTCATCTAGGAGTTCCATTGGGTGTGTCTAAATTGATTTCTTAACATACGGTACGGTCCATGCAAAGTGTGCAACTATCTTGCATCAAGATTAGCACCATATCCGAACAGACCAAGTCGAGCCTCCACTTGAGCCTCTTCAACTACGAGTACCATCGGGTGCGTCTAAAATGGTTTCTTAGCCTATGGTGCATTAGGCATAAACCGTGCACATATCTTCTACCAAAACTAACACTGTCTCTAAACGAACCGAAGCAAGATTCCATAAGACACACATCATCAAGGAGTTATATCAGGTGCGTCCTAATTGATTTCTGAGCATATCGTACGTTCCATGCAAACCGTGCATCTATCTTGCATAAACCGAGCTTTCACATGAGCCCCTTGACCTAGGAGTACCATCGGGTGCGTCTAAAATGGTTTCTTATCCTATGGTGCATTTGGTGCAAACCGGGCACCTATCTTGCACCGAAACTAACACTCTCTCTAAACGGACCTAAGTGAGATTCCATATGACACATGTCATCTAGGAGTTCCATCTGGTGCGTCCAAATTGATTTCTGAGCATATGGTATGTTCCATGCAAATCGTGCACCTATCTTGTATCAGGATTAGCACTATCTCTAAACAGACCGAACCGAGCCTCCACTTGAGCCTCTTCACCTAGGAGTACCAACAGGTGCTTCCAAAATGGTTTCTTAGACTTTGGTGCATTAGGCGCAAACTCTGCACATATCTTGCACCGAAACAAATACTGTCTCTAAGCACACCAAAGCGAGATTCCATATGACACACGTCATCAAGGAGTTCTATCGGGTGTGTCCTAATTAATTTCTAAACATACGGTACGTTCCATGCAGACCGTGCATCTATCTAGCATCAAGATTAGCACTATGTCCAAAATAGACCAAACCAATCTTTCACTTGTGCCTTTTACCTAGGAGTGCGTCCAAAATGGTTTCTTAGCCTATGCTGCATTATGTGCAAACCTTGCACCTGTCTTGCACCGAAACTAACACTATCTCCAAACAGACCAAAGCAAGAATTCATATGACACACGTCATCTAGGAGTTCCATCATGTGCGTCCAGATTGATTTCTAATCATTTAGTATGTTCCATGCAAACCGTGCACCTATCTTGCATCAAGATTAGCACTATCTCCATACAGACCGAACCGAGCATCCACTTGTGCCCCTTCACCTTGGAGTACCAACAAGTGCGTCCAAAATGGTTTCTTAGACTATGGTGCATTAGGTGCAATCTGTGCACCTATCTTGCACCGAAACTAACAATGTCTCCAAATGGACCGAAACAAGATTCCATATGACACACGTCATCAAGGAGTTCCATCGGGTGCATCCAAATTGATTTTCAAGCATATGGTATGTTCCATGCAAACCATGCACCTACCTTGCATAAGGATTAGCACCTTCTCCAAACTGACCGAACCAAGCTTCCACTTGAGCCTCTTCACCCAGGAGTACCAAATAATGCGTCCAAATTGGTTTCTTAGACTATAGTGCATTAGGCGCAAACTGTGCACCTATCTTGCACTAAAACTTCCAATGTCTACAAACGGACCGAAGCAAGATTCCATATGACACACATCATCTAGGAGTTCCATTAGGTGCATCCAAATTGATTTCTAAGCATATGGTATGTTCCATACAAATCGTGCACCTATCTTGTATCAAGATTAGCACTATCTCTAAACAGACCAAACCGTGCTTCCACTTGAGCCTCTTCACCGAAGTACCAACAGGTGCTTCCAAAATGGTTTCTTAGACTATGGTGTATTAGGCGCAAACCATGCACATATCTTGCACCGAAACTAACTCTGTTTCTAAATAGACCAAAGCGAGATTCCTTATGACACACGTCATCAGGGAGTTCTATCGGGTGTGTCCAAATTAATTTCTAAACATATGGTACGTTCCATGCAGACCGTGCATCTATCTTGCATCAAGATTAGCACTATGTCCAAAATAGACCAAACCGATCTTTCACTTGAGCCTTTTACCTAGGAGTACCATCAGGTGCGTCCAAAATGGTTTCTTAGCCTATGCTGCATTATGTGCAAACCTTGCACCTATCTTGCACCGAAACTAACATTATCTCCAAACAGACCAAAGCAAGATTTCATATGACACACGTCATCTAGGAGTTCCATCATGTGCGTCCAGATTGATTTCCAAGCATTTAGTATGTTCCATGCAAACCGTGCACCTATCTTGCATCAAGATTAGCACTATCTCCATACAGACCGAACCGAGCATCCACTTGAGCCCCTTCACCTAGGAGTACCAACAAGTGCGTCCAAAATGGTTTCTGAGACTATGGTGCATTAGGTGCAAACTGTGCACCTATCTTGCACCGAAACTAACAATGTCTCCAAATGGACCGAAGCGAGATTCCATATGACTCACGTCATCAAGGAGTTCCATCGGGTGCAGCCAAATTGATTTCCAAGCATATGGTTTCCATGCAAACCATGCACCTACCTTGCATAAGGATTAGCACCATCTCCAAACTGACCGAACCAAGCTTCCACTTGAGCCTCTTCACCCAGGAGTACCAAATAGTGCGTCCAAATTGGTTTCTTAGACTATGGTGCATTTGGCACAAACTGTGCACCTATCTTGCACGAAAACTTACAATGTCTACAAACGGACTGAAGCAAGATTCCATATGACACACGTCATCTAGGAGTTCCATTGGGTGCGTCCAAATTGATTTCTAAGCATATGGTATGTTCCTTGCAAATCATGCACCTATCTTGCATCAAGATTAGCACTATCTTCAAACAGATCAAACATAGCTTCCACTTGAGCCTCTTCACCGAAGTACCAACAGGTGCTTCCAAAATGGTTTCTTAGACTATGGTGTATTAGGCGCAAACCATGCACATATCTTGCACCGAAACTAACTCCGTTTCTAAACAGACCAAAGCGAGATTCCATATGACACATGTCATCAAGGAGTTCCATCGGGTGCATCCAAATTGATTTCCAAGCATATTGTATGTTCCATGCAAACCGTGCACCTATCTTGCATCAAGATTAGCACTATCTCCAAACAGACTGAACCAAGCTTCCACTTGAGCCTCTTCATCTAGGAGTACAAACAGGTGCGTCAAAAATGGTTTCTTAGGCTATGCTGCATTAGGCATAAACTATGCATCTATCTTGCACCAAAACTAGCATTGTCTCCAAACAGACCAAAGCAAGATTCCACATGACACACGTCATCTAGGAGTTCCATTGGGTGCGTCCAAATTGATTTCTTAACATATGGTACGTTCCATTATGCAACTATCTTGCATCAAGATTTGCACTATATCCAAACAGACCAAATCGAGCCTCCACTTTAGCCTCTTCAACTACGAGTATCATCGGGTGTGTCTAAAATGGTTTCTTAGCGTATGGTGCGTTAGGCGTAAATCGTGCACATATCTTCTACCAAAACTAACACTGTCTCTAAACGAACCGAAGCAAGACTCCATATGACACACATCATCAAGGAGTTATATCAGGTGCGTTGTTTTCTTAGCATATCGTATGTTCCATGTAAACCGTGCATCTATCTTGCATTAAGATTAGCACTATGTCCAAACAGACCAAACCGAGCTTTCACTTGAGCCCCTTGACCTAGGAGTACCATCGGGTGCGTCCAAAATGGTTTCTTATCCTATGGTGCATAAGGTGCAAACCGTGCACCTATCTTCCACTGAAACTAACACTGTCTTTAAACGGACCGAATTGAGATTCCATATGACACATGTCATCTAGGAGTTCCATGTGGTGCGTCCAAATTGATTTCTAAGCATATGGTGTGTTCCATGCAAATCGTGCACCTATCTTGCATCAAGATTAGCACTATCTCTAAACAAACCGAACCGAGCCTCCACTTGAGCCTCTTCACCTGGGAGTAACAACAGGTGCTTCCAAAATGGTTTCATAGACTTTGGTGCATTAGGCGCAAACCGTGCACATATCTTGCACCGAAACTAATACTGTCTCTAAGCACGCCAAAGCGAGATTCCATATGACACACGACATCAAGGAGTTCTATCGGGTGTGTCCAAATTAATTTCTAAGCATATGGTACGTTCCATGCAGACCGTGCATCTATCTTGCATCATGATTAGCACTATCTCTAAATAGACCAAACCAAGCTTTCACTTGAGCCTTTTACCTAGGAGTACCATCGGGTGCATCCAAAATGGTTTCTTAGCCTATGCTGCATTATGTGCAAACCTTGCACCTATCTTGCACCGAAACTAACACTGTCTCCAAACAGACCGAAGCAAGATTTCGTATGACACACGTGATGTGAACCCGCTAGGGTTTTCACCTGATCTTTCGATGAGAGGCACTAGATAACTCGATTAGTGAATAGAGATGACGTTCACAGCCTGACTACAGCCTTCCAAGGCCGCGCCTTAGCAACCGATACACCGCCTCCAATGGCTGTCACGATCTTGTGGAGCGCAACACCCAGCCACTAGGGCACTCGTCCTGCAAGCAATCGAAGAACCAGCAAGAACAAGTAGAACAAGTATTAAATTACTAGATGTAAATGAAGGTTTCAAACTCAATCTCCAATGAAGTGGGGTTCCGAAAACAAGAAGACGGGCGGCTAGATCAGCACGCGCGTTTACAAGCATGTAGTGAAGGCTAAACTTTATCTAATCAAAACCCAGTTGTTCATGGCGGCTCTAGATGCAAGTAAATAGAGGGGAGGATGACCAAAGGGGTGCTAGAGTCATCCTCCAACCATAGGACGCGCCCCTAATGGACTCAACTTGATACATGGGCCATTGGTCCAAAATAGGGTGACGCAGCACCAAAACAGAAAAAGTGTCGGCACGAAAACAAGGACTGCGCCCGACTCATAAGCTGCATAGATATGGGGTTGGACCCATTGGAAAGTAGATTTCATAAGCTTTTCAACAAGTATAGGAACGTCCCAGTTGGAGTCCATATGACGCCGTGGTGACCCGTACAAGTTGGAGTTATTTTCCAGTCCGAATCCAACTCTCAAAACGTTTGGATTTTACTCTTTGTTTCCTTGCTCTAGAAGCGACATGGTAGCTTGATAGAGGATGTTGTGGAGGCTTGGACCTCATCTCCAATCATCTATGTTAAGTTATCACTCTTCCCATATGCAATCAGCCCTTGAGTTGGTGTTGCCTCGCATTCCGAATACAGTTGAACCTTCCCTTGTTGATCTTGTCCATTATTCCTGAGCAACACGAAAGTGCACGTGTCTCCAATGTCTAAATATGATTGACAAGAGTTTAAAATTGAACTTACTTGAAGATTGAGTTGATGGGCACGAGCACGAGTAAGAGGGTCAACTGGTGTAGGTGTGGATATATCGATGGTGTTGATGTCCTCATCATCCTCCCTTTCTTGCATTTGAGTCGTCCTCGACTCAAGCTCATCTTCCTCACCCAAATATGGTTTCAAATCTGCAATGTTAAATGTGGGACTAACCCCAAAATCTGCAGGAAGATCAAGCTTATATGCATTCTCATTAATTCATTGCAGCACTTTAAATGGTCCAGTAGCTCTAGGCATCAATTTAGATTTTCTGAACTTAGGAAACTTATCCTTTCTCAAATGCAACCAAACCAAATCTTCAGGTTCAAAATTCAATTGTGCTCTACCCTTATCACCAGCAACCTTATACTTAGCATTCTTGCGCTCTATGTTTTCTTTAGTTGTTTCATGCAATTTTAACATCAATTTAGCACGTTGTTCAGCATCAAAATTCAATTTTTCAGAGGTTGGCAAAGACATTAAATCAATAGGCGCACGTGGTAGCAGGCCATAAACAAGCTCAAATGGACACATCTTTGTAGTAGAGTGCAAAGAATGATTATAAGCAAACTCAATATGGGGCAAACAATCTTCCCACATTTTAATATTCTTCTTTAGAATAGCCCTTAACATAGTAGACAAGGTTCTATTCACAACTTCAGTTTGACCATCAGTTTGGGGATGACAAGTGGTAGAAAAATAAAAGCTTTGTCCCCAAGTTTCCCCATAAAGTTCTCCAAAAATGGCGAAGAAATTTAGCATCTCAATCGGAAACAATTGTATTAGGCACACCATACAAACGAACAACTTCCCGAAAGAATAAATCAGCAATATGTGTAGCATCATCGGTCTTATGACAAGGTATAAAGTGTGCCATCTTAGAAAATATAACCACAACAACAAAAAAACTATCACAGCCCTTCCTAGTCCTAGGCAATCCCAACACAAAATTCATAGAAAGATCTTCTCAAGGAGCGCTAGGAACAGGTAGAGGCATATACAAACCATGTGGATTTCAGCGTGACTTAGCCTTTTGACAGGTTGTGCAGCGAGCAACAAATCTCTCCACATCTCTCCTCATCCTTGGCCAAAAGATATGACCAGCAAGTATGTCCTCCGTCTTCTTTGCTCCAAAATGTCCCATCAAACCTCCTCCATGAGCTTCCTGCAACAACAACAAACGAACAGAGCTAGCTGGAATGCATAGCTTGTTAGCTCTAAACACAAACCCATCACTAACGATGAATTTGTTCCATCCTTTTCCATCTTTACAACACAGCAACACTTCATTAAAATCAGCATCATGAACATATTGGTCTTTGATCGTTTCTAATTTAAAAATCTTGTAATCAAGTTGATTCAACAAAGTATATCTCCTTAACAAAGCATCAGCAATGATATTCTCCTTCCCTTTCTTGTGCTTAATAACATAAGGAAAGGATTCAATAAATTCTACCCACTTAGCATGTCTGCGATTTAGTTTTCCTTGACTACGAATATGTTTCAAAGATTCATGATCATAATAATAACAAACTCTTTGGGCCACAAATAATGCTGCCATGTTTCTAAAGTTCGAACAAGAGCATACAATTATTTATCATAAGTTGAATAGTTCAGAACAGGCCCACTCAATTTCTCACTAAAATATGCAACAGGTTTACCCTCTTGTAGTAAAACACCTCCCAAACCAATCCCACTAGCATCACACTCAAGCTCAAAAGTCTTATTAAAATCAGGAAGCTGTAGGAGAGGTGCATGTGTTAAATTATCTTTCAACATGTTGAAGGAATTCTCTTGTACTTTGCCCCAAACAAAAGGCACTCCCTTCTTTGTAAGCTCATTCAATGGTGCGGCAATGGTGCTGAAATCCTTCACAAAATGGCGATAAAACCCAGCAAGTTCTAAGAAACTCCGCACCTGGGTGATTGTCTTTGGTATAGGCCGTCCCTGTATAGCTTCTACCTTGGCTTGATCAACCTCAATTCCCTGCGGAGTCACAACATAGCCAAGAAAAGACACACGATCGGTGCAAAAGGTGCACTTCTCAAGGTTTCCAAATAAACATGCATCACATAGAGCATCAAAAATAGCATGCAAGTGATCAAGGTGTTCATCCATAGATTTGCTGTAGATAAATATATCATCATAGTAGACTACAACAAATTTTCCAATGAAAGCACATAAAACCTCATTCGTTAGTCTCATGAAAGTACTAGGTGCATTAGTTAACCCAAAAGGCATTACCAACCACTCATATAAACCAAACTTAGTTTTGAAAGCAGTTTTCCATTCATCTCCCAATTTCATACGAATCTGGTGGTACCCACTGCGCAAATCAACTTTGGAAAACACAACAGCACCACTCAATTCATCAAGCATATCATCTAAACGGGGAATAGGGTGTCTATATCGAATGGTGATATTATTAATTGCCCTACAATCAACACACATTCGCCATGTTCCATCTTTCTTTGGCACCGAAATAACTGGAACAGCACAAGGACTAAGAGACTCACGTACATAACCTTTGTCGAGGAGTTCTTGCACTTGCCGCTGGATTTCTTTTGTTTCCTCCGGATTTGTCCTGTATGGCGCGTGGTTTGGCAAAGATGCACCAGGAATAAGATCAATTTGGTGCTCAATCCCGCGTATAGGTGGCAGCCCTACCGGTATCTACTTGGAAAAACATTAGCATACTCTTGCAAAATGTTATGAACAACAGGGGGAAAAGAATGTAGCATATCTTCAATTGAAATCAAAACACCCTTACGTACCAAAGCATAAGCAATAGATGTGGAAGGAATTAGTTCATTAACATCAGATTTAGTAGCAAGCATGCAATGTCCATTTAATCTTATCTCATCTTTGTTATTTCCATTGGTATCTGCACTGTTCTTAATTTTAGCCTTGGTAATTTTAGCAACTTCATCACGTACGATAGCTTTGGGAGACATAGCTAGCAAAACAATTTTCTTATCATGGTGCATAAACGAATACTGATTTGATCTACCATGATGTATACATTCCTTATCAAATTGCCATGGTCTACCTAGCAGAATATTACAAGCTTCCATAGGTACAACATCACATTCAACAACATCATGGTATGAACCAATAGTAAAATTAACTCGCACCAGTTTTGTTACCTTGGCCTTACCACTGTTGTTCAGCCACCAAATGTGATATGGATGTGGATGTGGATGTGGTTTGATAGTAAGTCCAAGCTTCTCCACCATGTTGCTGCTAGCCAAGTTGTTGCAGCTACCTCCATCAATAATCAAACGACAAGAACGCTCTTTAATATCACACTTTGTTTGGAACAATGTATGCCACTGATTCTGCTCTGCCTTCTCCGCTTGAGCACTAAGCACACGCTGCACAATAAGACTCTCATAATGCTCTGTATTCTCTGCACCTATTTGCTCTGTATTCTCTACACCTATATGGTATGTTCCATACAAATCATGCACCTATCTTGCATCAAGATTACCACTATCTCTAAACAGACCGAACCGAGCCTCCAATTGAGCCTCTTCACCTAGGAGTACCAACAGGTGCTTCCAAAATGGTTTCTTAGACTTTGGTGCATTAGGCGCAAACCGTACACATATCTTGCACCGAAACTAATACTGTCTCTAAGCACACCAAAGTGAGATTCCATATGACACACGTCATCAAGGAATTCTATCGGGTGTGTCCAAATTAATTTCTAAGCATATGGTACGTTCCATGTAGACCGTGCATCTATCTTGCATCAAGATTAGCACTATCTCCAAATAGACCAAATTGAGCTTTCACTTGAGCCTTTTACCTAGGAGTACCATTGGGTGCCTCCAAAATGGTTTCTTAGCCTATGCTACATTATATGCAAACTTGCACCTATCTTGCACTGAAACTAACACTGTCTCCAAAGAGACCGAAGCAAGATTTCGTATGACACACGTCATCTAGGAGTTCCAACATGTGCATCCAGATTGATATCCAAGCATTTGGTATGTTCCATGTAAACCGTGCACCTATCTTGCATCAAGATTAACACTATCTCCAAACAGACCGAACCGAGCATCCACTAAGCCCCTTCACCTAGGAGTACCAACCAGTGTGTCCAAAATGGTTTCTTAGACTATGGTGCATTAGGTGCAAACTGTGCACCTATCTTGCACCGAAACTAACAATGTCTCCAAATGGATCGAAGTGAGATTCCATATGACACACGTCATTAAGGAGTTCCATCGGGTGCATCCAAATTGATTTCCAAGTATATGGTATGTTCGATGCAAACCGTGCACCTATCTTGCATCAAGATTAACACTATCTCCAAACAGACCGAACCGAGCATCCACTAAGCCCCTTCACCCAGGAGTACCAAATAGTGCGTCCAAAATGGTTTCTTAGACTATGCTGCATTAGGCGCAAACTGTGCACCTATCTTGCACTAAAACTTACAATGTCTACAAACGGACCGAAGCAAGATTCCATATGACACACGTCATCTAGGAGTTCCATTGGGTGTGTCCAAATCGATTTCTAAGCATATGGTATGTTCCTTGCAAATCATGCACCTATCTTGCATCAAGATTAGCACTATCTCCAAATAGATCAAACCGAGCTTCCACTTGAGCCACTTCACCGAAGTACCAACAGGTGCTTCCAAAATGGTTTCTTAGACCATGGTGCATTAGGCGCAAACCATGCACATATCTTGCACCGAAACTAACACTGTTTCTAAACAGACCAAAGCGAGATTCCATATGACACACGTCATCAAGGAGTTCCATCGGGTGCATCCAAATTGATTTCCAAACATATGGTGTGTTCCATGCAAACCGTGCACCTATCTTGCATCAAGATTAGCACTATCTCCAAACAGACCGAACCAAGCTTCCACTTGAGCCTCTTCATCTAGGAGTACAAACAGGTGCGTCAAAATGGTTTCTTAGGCTATGGTGCATTAGGCACAAACTATGCACCTATCTGGACGCACATGATGGAACTCGTAGATGACGTGTGTCATACGAAAACTTGCTTCAGTCTGTTTGGAGACAGTTAGTTTCAATGCAAGATAGGTGCAAGGTTTGCACATAATGCAGCATAGGCTAAGAAACCATTTTGGACGCACCCGATGGTACTCCTAGGTAAAAGGCTCAAGTGAAAGCTCGGTTCGGTCAGTTTGGAGATAGTGCTAATACTTATGCAAGGTAGGTGCATGCTTTGCATGGAACATACCATATGCTTTGAAATCAATTTAGATGCACCCGATGGACCTCCTTGATGACGTGTGTCATGGAATCTTGCTTCAGTTCATTTGGAGATATTGTTAGTTTTGGTGCAAGATAGGTGCACAGTTTGCGCCTAATGCACCATAATCTAAGAAACTATTTTGGACGCACTTGTTGGTACTCCTAGGTGAAGGGGCTCAAGTGGATGCTCGGTTCGATCTATTTGGAGATAGTGCTAATCTTGATGCAAGATAGATGCATGGTCTGCATGGAACGTACCATATGCTTAGAAATTAATTTGGACACACCCGATAGAACTCTTTGATGACGTGTGTCATATGAAATCTCGCTTTGGTGTGCTTAGAGATAGTATTAGTTTCGGTGCAAGATATGTGCACGGTTTGCGCCTAATGCACCGAAGTCTAAGAAACCATTTTGGAAGCACCTGTTGGTACTCCTAGGTGAAGAGGCTCAAGTCGAGGCTCAGTTTGGTCTGTTTAGAGATAGTGCTAACCTTGATGCAAGATAGGTGCACGATTTCCATAGAACATACCATATGCTCAGAAATCAATTTGGACGCACCAGATGGAACTCCTAGATGACATGTGTCATATGGAATCTCACTTCGGTCCGTTTAGAGACAGTGTTAGTTTCAGTGCAAGATAGGTGCACGGTTTGCACCTAATGCACCATAGGATAAGAAACCGTTTTGGACGCACCCGATGGTACTCCTAGGTCAAGGGGCTAAAGTGAATGCTCGGTTTGGTCTGTTTGGAGATAGTGCTAATCTTGATGCAAGATAGATGCACGGTTTGCATGCAACATACGATATGCTCAGAAATCAATTAGGACGCACCTGATATAACTCCTTGATGATGTGTGTCATATGGAATCTTGCTTCGGTTCGTTTAGAGACTGTTAGTTTTGGTAGAAGATATGTGCATGGTTTACGCCTAATGCACCACAAGCTAAGAAACCATTTTAGACGCACTCGATGGTACTAGTAGTTGAAGAGGCTCAAGTGGAGGCTCGATTTGGTCTATTCGGATATAGTGCTAATCTTGATGCAAGATAGTTGCACAGTTTGAATGGAACGTACCATATGTTAAGAAATCAATTTGGACACACCCAATGGAACTCCTAGATGACGTGCTCGCTTCGCTCTGTTTGGAGACAATTTTAGTTTCGATGCAGATAGGTGCATAGTTTGTGCCTAATGCACCATAGTCTAAGAAACCATTTTTGACGCACCTGTTTGTACTCCTAGATGAAGAGGCTCAAGTGAAAGCTCGGTTCGGTCTATTTGGAGATAGTGCTAATCTTGATGCAAGATAGGTGCACGGTTTGCACAGAACATACAATATGCTTGGAAATCAATGTGGATGCACCCGATGGAACTCCTTGATGACGTGTGTCATATGGAATCTCGCTTTGGTCTGTTTAGAAACAGTGTTAGTTTCGGTGCAAGATATGTGCATGG
Organism: Sorghum bicolor; assembly: GCF_000003195.3. NCBI lineage: Eukaryota > Viridiplantae > Streptophyta > Magnoliopsida > Poales > Poaceae > Sorghum > Sorghum bicolor. The sequence continues at coordinate 46,526,828 of NC_012874.2, forward strand.
TTTGTGCCTACTGCACCATAGTCTAAGAAACCATTTTGGAAGCACCTGTTAGTACTTCGGTGAAGAGGCTCAAGTGGAAGCTCGGTTTGATCTGTTTGGAGATAGTGCTAATCTTGATGCAAGATAGGTGCATGATTTGCAAGGAACATACCATATGCTTAAAAATCAATTTGGACGCACCCAATGGAACTCCTAGATGACATGTGTCATATGGAATCTTGCTTTTGTCCGTTTGTAGACATTGTAAGTTTTAGTGCAAGATAATTGCACAGTTTGCGCCTAATGCACCATAGTCTAAGAAACCATTTTGGACGCACTATTTGGTACTCTTGGATGAAGAGGCCCAAGTGGAAGCTTGGTTCGGTCAGTTTGGAGATAGTGCTAATACATATGCAAGGTAGGAGCATGCTTTGCATGGAACATACCATATGCTTGGAAATCAATTTGGATGCACCCGATGGACCTCCTTGATGACGTGTGTCATATGGAATCTTGCTTCTGTCCATTTGGAGATATTGTTAGTTTTGGTGCAAGATAGGTGCACAGTTTGCACCTAATGCACCATAGTCTAAGAAACCATTTTGGACGCACTTGTTGGTACTCCTAGGTGAAGGGGCTCAAGTGGATGCTCGGTTCGATCTATTTGGAGATAGTGCTAATCTTGATGCATGGTCTGCATGGAACGTACCATATGCTTAGAAATTAATTTGGACACACCCAATAGAACTCTTTGATGACGTGTGTCATATGGAATCTCGCTTTGGTGTGCTTATAGATAGTATTAGTTTCAGTGCAAGATATGTGCACGGTTTGCGCCTAATGCACCAAAGTCTAAGAAACTATTTTGGAAGCACCTGTTGGTACTCCTAGGTGAAGAGGCTCAAGTGGAGGCTCAGTTTGGTCTGTTTAGAGATAGTGCTAATCTTGATGCAAGATAGGTGCACGATTTGCATGGAACATACCATATGCTCAGAAATCAATTTGAACGCACCAGATGGAACTCCTAGATGACATGTGTCGTATGGAATCTCACTTCGGTCCGTTTAGAGACAGTGTTAGTTTCAGTGCAAGATAGGTGCACGGTTTTCACCTAATGCACCATAGGATAAGAAACCGTTTTGGACGCACCCGATGGTACTCCTAGGTCAAGGGGCTAAAGTGAAAGCTCGGTTTGGTCTGTTTGGAGATAGTGCTAATCTTGATGCAAGATAGATGCACGGTTTGCATGCAACATACGATATACTCAGAAATCAATTAGGACGCACCTGATATAACTCCTTGATGATGTGTGTCATATGGAATCTTGCTTCGGTTCGTTTAGAGACTTTTAGTTTGGTAGAAGATATGTGCATGGTTTACGCCTAATGCACCACAAGCTAAGAGACCATTTTAGACGCACTCGATGGTACTCATAGTTGAAGAGGGTCAAGTGGAGGCTCGATTTGGTCTGTTCGGATATAGTGCTAATCTTGAAGCAAGATAGTTGCACAGTTTGAATGGAACGTACCATATGTTAAGAAATCAATTTGGACGCACCCAATGGAACTCCTAGATGACGTGTGTCACATGGAATCTCGCTTCGCTCTGTTTGGAGACAATGTTAGTTTCGATGCAGATAGGTGCATAGTTTGTACCTAATGCACCAGAGTCTAAGAAACCATTTTTGACGCACCTGTTTGGACTCCTAGATGAAGAGGCTCAAGTGGAAGCTCGGTTCGATCTGTTTGGAGATAGTGCTAATCTTGATGCAAGATAGGTGCACGGTTTGCACGGAACATACAATATGCTTGGAAATCAATGTGGATGCACCCGATGGAACTCCTTGATGACGTGTGTCATATGGAATCTCGCTTTGGTCTGTTTAGAAATAGTGTTAGTTTCGGTGCAAGATATGTGCATGGTTTGTGCCTACTGCACCATAGTCCAAGAAACCATTTTGGAAGCACCTGTTGGTACTTCGGTGAAGAGGCTTAAGTGGAAGCTCGGTTTGATCTGTTTGGAGATAGTGCTAATCTTGATGCAAGATAGGTGCATGATTTGCAAGGAACATATCATATGCTTAAAAATCAATTTGGACACACCCAATGGAACCCCTAGATGACGTGTGTCATATGGAATCTTGCTTTTGTCCATTTGTAGACATTGTAAGTTTTAGTGCAAGATAATTGCACAGTTTGCGCCTAATGCACCATAGTCTAAGAAACCATTTTGGACGCACTATTTGGTACTCTTGGATGAAGAGGCCCAAGTGGAAGCTTGGTTCGGTCAGTTTGGAGATAGTGCTAATACTTATGCAAGGTAGGTGCATGGTTTGCATGGAACATACCATATGCTTGGAAATCAATTTAGATGCACCCGATGCACCTCCTTGATGACGTGTGTCATATGGAATCTTGCTTCAGTCCATTTGGAGATATTATTAATTTTGGTGCAAGATAGGTGCACAGTTTGCACCTAATGCACCATAGTCTAAGAAACCATTTTGGACGCACTTGTTGGTACTCCTAGGTGAAGGGGCTCAAGTGGATGCTCGGTTCGATCTATTTGGAGATAGTGCTAATCTTGATGCATGATAGATGCATGGTCTGCATGGAACGTACCATATGCTTAGAAATTAATTTGGACACACCCGATAGAACTCTTTGATGACGTGTGTCATGGAATCTCGCTTTGGTGTGCTTAGAGATAGTATTAGTTTCGGTGCAAGATATGTGCACGGTTTGCGCCTAATGCACCAAAGTCTAAGAAACCATTTTGGAAGCACCTGTTGGTACTCCTAGGTGAAGAGGCTCAAGTGAAGGCTCGGTTTGGTTTGTTTAGAGATAGTGCTAATCTTGATGCAAGATAGGTGCACGATTTGCATAGAACATACCATATGCTCAGAAATCAATTTGGACGCACCAGATGGAACTCCTAGATGACATGTGTCATATGGAATCTCACTTCGGTCCGTTTAGAGACAGTGTTAGTTTCAGTGCAAGATAGGTGCACAGTTTGCACCTAATGCACCCTAGGATAAGAAATCGTTTTGGACGCACCCGATGGTACTCCTAGGTCAAGGGGCTAAAGTGAAAGCTCGGTTTGGTCTGTTTGGAGATAGTGCTAATCTTGATGCAAGATAGATGCACGGTTTGCATGGAACATACGTTATGCTTAGAAATCAATTAGGACGCACCTGATATAACTCCTTGATGATGTGTGTCATATGGAATCTTGCTTCGGTTCGTTTAGAGACTGTTAGTTTTGGTAGAAGATATGTGCATGGTTAACGCCTAATGCACCATAAGCTAAGAAACCATTTTAGACGCACTCGATGGTACTCGTAGTTGAAGAGGCTCAAGTGGAGGCTCGATTTGGTCTGTTCGGATATAGTGCTAATCTTGAGGCAAGATAGTTGCACAGTTTGAATGGAATGTACCATATGTTAAGAAATCAATTTGGACGCACCCAATGGAACTCCTAGATGACGTGTGTCACATGGAATCTCGCTTCGCTCTGTTTGGAGACAATGTTAGTTTCGATGCAGATAGGTGCATAGTTTGTGCCTAATGCACCATAGTCTAAGAAACCATTTTGACACACCTGTTTGTACTCCTAGATGAAGAGGCTCAAGTGGAAGCTCGGTTCGGTCTGTTTGGAGATAGTGCTAATCTTGATGCAAGATACGTGCACGGTTTGCACGAAACATACAATATGCTTGGAAATCAATGTGGATGCAGTCGATGGAACTCCTTGATGACGTGTGTCATATGGAATCTCGCTTTGGTCTGTTTAGAAACAGTGTTAGTTTCGGTGCAAGATATGTGCATGGTTTGTGCCTACTGCACCATAGTCTAAGAAACCATTTTGGAAGCACCTGTTGGTACTTCGGTGAAGAGGCTCAAGTGGAAGCTCCGTTTGATCAGTTTGGAGATAGTGCTAATCTTGATGCAAGATAGGTGCATGATTTGCAAGGAACATACAATATGCTAAAAAATCAATTTAGACGCACCCAATGGAACTCCTAGATGACGTGTGCCATATGGAATCTTGCTTTTGTCCATTTGTAGACATTGTAGGTTTTAGTGCAAGACAACAGTTTGCGCCTAACGCACTGTAGTCTAAGAAACCATTTTGGACGCACTATTTGGTACTCTTGGATGAAGAGGCCCAAGTGGAAGCTTGGTTCGGTAAGTTTGGAGATAGTGCTAATACTTATGCAAGGTAGGAGCATGCTTTGCATGGAACATACCATATGCTTGGAAATCAATTTGGATGCACCCGATGGACCTCCTTGATGACGTGTGTCATATGGAATCTTGCTTCTGTCCATTTGGACATATTGTTAGTTTTGGTGCAAGATTGGTGCACAGTTTGCACCTAATGCACCATAGTCTAAGAAACCATTTTGGACGCACTTGTTGGTACTCCTAGGTGAAGGGGCTCAAGTGGATCCTCGGATCGATCTATTTGGAGATAGTGCTAATCTTGATGCATGATAGATGCATGGTCTGCATGGAACATACCATATGCTTAGAAATTAATTTGGACACACCCAATAGAACTCTTTGATGACGTGTGTCATATGGAATATCGGATTGGTGTGCTTAGAGATAGTATTAGTTTCGGTGCAAGATATGTGCACGGTTTGCGCCTAATGCACCAAAGTCTAAGAAACTATTTTGGAAGCACCTGTTGGTACTCCTAGTTGAAGAGGCTCAAGTGGAGGCTCAGTTTGGTCTGTTTAGAGATAGTGCTAATCTTGATGCAAGATAGGTGCACGATTTGCATGGAACAAACCATATGCTCAGAAATCAATTTGGACACACCAGATGGAACTCCTAGATGACATGTGTCGTATGGAATCTCACTTCGGTCCGTTTAGAGACAGTGTTAGTTTCAGTGCAAGATAGGTGCACGGTTTGCACCTAATGCACCATAGGATAAGAAACCGTTTTGGACGCACCCTATGGTACTCCTAGGTCAAGGGGCTAAAGTGAAAGCTCAGTTTGGTCTGTTTGGAGATAGTGCTAATCTTGATGCAAGATAGATGTACGGTTTGCATGAAACATACGATATGCTCAGAAATCAATTAGGACGCACCTGATATAACTCCTTGATGATGTGTGTCATATGGAATCTTGCTTCGGTTCGTTTAGAGACTGTTAGTTTTGGTAGAAGATATGTGCTTGGTTTACGCCTAATGCACCATAAGCTAAGAAACCATTTTAGACGCACTCGATGGTACTCGTAGTTGAAGAGGCTCAAGTGGAGGCTCGATTTGGTCTGTTCGGATATAGTGCTAATCTTGAGGCAAGATAGTTGCACAGTTTGAATGGAACGTACCATATGTTAAGAAATCAATTTGGACGCACCCAATGGAACTCCTAGATGACGTGTGTCACATGGAATCTCGCTTCGCTCTGTTTGGAGACAATGTTAGTTTCGATGCAGATAGGTGCATAGTTTATGCCTAATGCACCATAGTCTAAGAAACCATTTTTGACGCACCTGTTTGTACTCCTAGATGAAGAGGCTCAAGTGGAAGCTTGGTTCGGTCTGTTTGGAGATAGTGCTAATCTTGATGCAAGATAGGTGCACGGTTTGCATGGAACATACAATATGCTTGGAAATCAATGTGGATGCACCCGATGGAACTCCTTGATGACGTGTGTCATATGGAATCTCACTTTGGTCTGTTTAGAAACAATGTTAGTTTCGGTGCAAAATATGTGCATAGTTTGTGCCTACTGCACCATAGTCTAAGAAACCATTTTGGAAGCACCTGTTGGTACTTCAGTGAAGAGGCTCAAGTGGAAGCTCGGTTTGATCTATTTGGAGATAGTGCTAATCTTGATGCAAGATAGGTGCATGATTTGCAAGGAACATACCATATGCTTAAAAATCAATTTGGACGCACCCAATGGAACTCCTAGATGACGTGTGTCATATGGAATCTTGCTTTTGTCCGTTTGTAGACATTGTAAGTTTTAGTGCAAGATAATTGCACAGTTTGCGCCTAATGCACCATAGTCTAAGAAACCATTTTGGACGCACTATTTGGTACTCTTGGATGAAGAGGCCAAGTGGAAGCTTGGTTCGGTCAGTTTGGAGATAGTGCTAATACTTATGCAAGGTAGGTGCATGCTTTGCATGGAACATACCATATGCATGGAAATCAATTTGGATGCACCCGATGGACCTCCTTGATGACGTGTGTCATATGGAATCTTGCTTCGGTCCATTTGGAGATATTGTTAGTTTTGGTGTAAGATAGGTGCACAGTTTGCACCTAATGCACCATAGTCTAAGAAACCATTTTGGACGCACTTGTTGGTACTCCTAGGTGAAGGGGCTCAAGTGGTTGCTCGGTTCGATCTATTTGGAGATAGTGCTAATCTTGATGCAAGATAGATGCATGGTCTGCATGGAACGTACCATATGCTTAGAAATTAATTTGGACACACCCGATAGAACTCTTTGATGACGTGTGTCATGGAATCTCGCTTTGGTGTGCTTAGAGATAGTATTAGTTTCGGTGCAAGATATGTGCACGGTTTGCGCCTAATGCACCAAAGTCTAAGAAACCATTTTGGAAGCACCTGTTGGTACTCCTAGGTGAAGAGGCTCAAGTGGAGGCTCGGTTTGGTCTGTTTAGAGATAGTGCTAATCTTGATGCAAGATAGGTGCACGATTTGCATGGAACATACCATATGCTCAGAAATCAATTTGGACGCACCAGATGAAACTCCTAGATGACATGTGTCGTATGGAATCTCACTTCGGTCCGTTTAGAGACAGTGTTAGTTTCAGTGCAAGATAGGTGCACGGTTTGCACCTAATGCACCATAGGATAAGAAACCGTTTTGGACGCACCCGATGGTACTCCTAGGTCAAGGGGCTAAAGTGAAAGCTCGGTTTGGTCTGTTTGGAGATAGTGCTAATCTTGATGCAAGATAGATGCACGGTTTGCATGGAACATACGATATGCTCAGAAATCAATTAGGTTTGGTTCGTTTAGAGACTGTTAATTTTGGTAGAAGATATGTGCATGGTTTACGCCTAATGCACCATAGTCTAAGAAACCATTTTTGACGCACCTGTTTGTACTCCTAGATGAAGACGCTCAAGTTGAAGCTCGGTTCGGTCTGTTTGGAGATAGTGCTAATCTTGATGCAAGATAGGTGCACGGTTTGTATGGAACTTACAATATGCTTGGAAATCAATTGGGATGCACCCGATGGAACTCCTTGATGACGTGTGTCAAATGGAATCTCGCTTTGGTCTGTTTAGAAACAGTGTTAGTTTCGGTGCAAGATATGTGCATGGTTTGTGCCTACTGCACCACAGTCTAAGAAACCATTTTGGAAGCACCTGTTGGTACTTCGGTGTAGAGGCTCAAGTGGAAGCTCGGTTTGATCTGTTTGGAGACAGTGCTAATCTTGATGCAAGATAGGTGCATGATTTGCAAGGAACATACCATATGCTTAAAAATCAATTTGGACGCACCCAATGGAAAACCATTTTGAACGCACCTGTTGGTACTCCTAGTTGAAGATGCTCAAGTGGAAGCTCGGTTTGGTCTGTTTCAAGACAGTGCTAATCTTAATGCAAGATAGGTGCACAGTTTGTATGAAACATACCATATGCTCAGAAATCAATTTGGACGCACCCGTTGGAACTCCTAGATGACGTGTATCTTATGGAATCTTGTTCGGTCTGTTTGGAGAGTGTTAGTTTCAGTGCATGATAGGTGCATGGTTTGCGCCTAATGCACCATAGGCTAAAAAACCATTTTGGACACACCCGATGGTACTCCTAGATGAAGATGCTCAAGTGAAAGCTCGATTCGGTCTATTTGGAGATAGTGCTAATCTTGATGCAAGATAGGTGTACAATTTGCATGGAAAGTACAATATGCTCAAAAATCAATTCGGACGCACCTGAAGGAACTCGTAGATGACGTGTGTCATATGGAATCTCACTTTGGTCCGTTTGAAGGCAGTGTTAGTTTTAGTGCAAGATAGGTGCACAGTTTGCGCCTAATGCACCATAGTCTAAGAAACCATTTTCAGAAAATCTGTTGGTACTCCTAGGTGAAGAGGCTCAAGTGAAAGCTCGATTCGGCCTATTTGCAGATAGTGCTAAACTTGATGCAACATAGGTGTATAGTTTGCATGGAAAGTACCATATGCTCAAAAATCAATTTGGACGCAACTTACGGAACTCGTAGATGACGTGTGTCATATGGAATCTCGCTTCGGTCCGTTTGGTGATAACATAAGTTTTGGTGCAAGAAAGGTGCACAGTTTGTGTCTAAAGCACCCACAGTCTAAGAAACCATTTTGAACGCACCTGTTGGTACTCCTAGGTGAAGAGGCTCAAGTGGAAGCTCGGTTCGTTCTATTTCGAGACAGTGCTAATCTTAATGCAAGATAGGTGCATAGTTTGCATGGAACGTACCATATGCTCGGAAATAAATTTGGATGCACCCGATGGAACTTCTAGATGATGTGTGTCATATGGAATCTCGGTTCAGTCCGTTTGGAGACAATATTAGTTTCAGTGCAAGATAGGTGCATAGTTTGAACTAATGCACCATAGACTAAGAAACCATTTTAAACACACATGTTGGTACTCCTAGGTAAAGAGGCTCAAGTCGAAGCTCGGTTTGGTTTGTTTCGAGACAGTGCTAATCTTAATGCAAGATAGGTGCACAGTTTGCATGAAACATACCATATGCTAAGAAATCAATTTGGACGCACCCGTTGGAACTCCTAGATGACGTGTATCTTATGGAATCTCTTTCGCTCTGTTTGAAGAGTGTTAGTTTTAGTGCAAGATAGGTGCACGGTTTGCGCCTAATGCACCATAGGCTAAAAAACCATTTTGGACACACCCAATGGTACTCCTAGGTGAAGAGGCTCAAGTGAAAGCTTGTTTCGGTCTATTTGTAGATAGTGCTAAACCTGATGCAAGATAGGTGTATAGTTTGTATGGAAAGTACCATATGCTCAAAAATCAATTTGGACGCACCTTACGGAACTCGTAGATGACGTGTGTCATATGCAATCTCGCTTTGGTCCGTTTGAAGGCAGTGTTAGTTTCAGTGCAAGATAGGTGCACAGTTTGTGCCTAATGCACCGTAGTTTAAGAAACCATTTTGGAAAATCTGTTGGTACTCAAAGGTGAAGAGGCTCAAGTGGAAGCTTGGTCCGGTCTGTTTGGACAGTGCTAATCTTGATGCAAGATAGGTGCATGGTTTGCATGGAACGTACCATATGCTCAAACATCAATGTGGATGCAACTGATGGAAATCCTAGATGACGCGTGTCATATGAAATCTCGCTTCGGTCCGTTTGGTGATAACATAAGTTTTGGTGCAAGATAGGTGCATAGTTTGCGTCTAAAGCACCCACAGTCTAAGAAACAATTTTGAACGCACCTGTTGGTACTCCTAGGTGAAGAGGCTCAAGTGGAAGCTCGGTTCGTTCTATTTCGAGACAGTGCTAATCTTAATGCAAGATAGGTGCATAGTTTGCATGGAACGTACCATATGCTCGGAAATAAATTTGGATGCACCTGATGGAACTTCTAGATGATGTGTCATATGGAATCTCGGTTCAGTCCGTTTGGAGACAATATTAGTTTCAGTGCAAGATAGGTGCACAGTTTGAACTAATGCACCATAGTCTAAGAAACCATTTTAAACACACCTGTTGGTACTCCTAGGTAAAGAGGCTCAAGTCGAAGCACGGTTTGGTTTGTTTCGAGACAGTGCTAATCTTAATACAAGATAGGTGCACAGTTTGCATGAAACATACCATATGCTCAGAAATCAATTTGGACGCACCCGTTGGAACTCCTAGATGACGTGTATCTTATGGAATCTCTTTCGGTCTGTTTGGAGATTGTTAGTTTCAGTGCAAGATAGGTGCACGGTTTGCGCCTAATGCACCATAGGCTAAAAAACCATTTTGGACACACCCAATGGTACTCCTAGGTGAAGAGGCTCAAGTGAAAGCTCGATTCGGTCTATTTGGAGATAGTGCTAAACTTGATGCAAGATAGGTGTATAGTTTGCATGGAAAGTACCATATGCTCAAAAATCAATTTGGACGCACCTTACGGAACTCGTAGATGACGTGTGTCATATGGAATCTCGCTTTGGTCCGTTTGAAGGCAGTGTTAGTTTCAGTGCAAGATAGGTGCACAGTTTGTGCTTAATGCACCGTAGTTTAAGAAACCATTTTGGAAAATCTGTTGGTACTCAAAGGTGAAGAGGCTCAAGTGGAAGCTTGGTCCGGTCTGTTTGGACAGTGCTAATCTTGATGCAAGATAGGTGCATGGTTTGCATGGAACGTACCATATGCTCAAACATCAATGTGGATGCAACTGATGGAAATCCTAGATGACGCGTGTCATATGGAATCTCGCTTCGGTCCGTTTGGTGATAACATAAGTTTTGGTGCAAGAAAGGTGCACAGTTTGTGTCTAAAGCACCCACAGTCTAAGAAACCATTTTCAACGCACCTGTTGGTACTCCTAGGTGAAGAGGCTCAAGTGGAAGCTCGGATCGTTCTATTTCGAGACAGTGCTAATCTTAATGCAAGATAGGTGCATAGTTTGCATGGAACGTACCATATGCTCGGAAATAAATTTGGATGCACCCGATGGAACTTCTAGATGATGTGTGTCATATGGAATCTCGGTTCAGTCCGTTTGGAGACAATATTAGTTTCAGTGCAAGATAGGTGCACAGTTTGAACTAATGCACCATAGTCTAAGAAACCATTTTAAACACACCTGTTGGTACTCCTAGGTAAAGAGGCTCAAGTCGAAGCACGGTTTGGTTTGTTTCGAGACAGTGCTAATCTTAATGCAAGATAGGTGCACAGTTTGCATGAAACATACCATATGCTCAGAAATCAATTTGGACGCACCCGTTGGAACTCCTAGATGACGTGTATCTTATGGAATCTCTTTCGGTCTGTTTGGAGAGTGTTAGTTTCAGTGCAAGATAGGTGCACGGTTTGCGCCTAATGCACCATAGGCTAAAAAACCATTTTGGACACACCCAATGGTACTCCTAGGTGAAGAGGCTCAAGTGAAAGCTCGATTCGGTCTATTTGGAGATAGTGCTAAACTTGATGCAAGATAGGTGTATAGTTTGCATGGAAAGTACCATATGCTCAAAAATCAATTTGGACGCACCTTACGGAACTCGTAGATGACGTGTGTCATATGGAATCTCGCTTTGGTCCGTTTGAAGGCAGTGTTAGTTTCAGTGCAAGATAGGTGCACAGTTTGTGCCTAATGCACCGTAGTTTAAGAAACCATTTTGGAAAATCTGTTGGTACTCAAAGGTGAAGAGGCTCAAGTGGAAGCTTGGTCCGGTCTGTTTGGACAGTGCTAATCTTGATGCAAGATAGGTGCATGGTTTGCATGGAACGTACCATATGCTCAAACATCAATGTGGATGCAACTGATGGAAATCCTAGATGACGCGTGTCATATGAAATCTCGCTTCGGTCCGTTTGGTGATAACATAAGTTTTGGTGCAAGATAGGTGCACAGTTTGTGTCTAAAGCACCCACAGTCTAAGAAACCATTTTGAACGCACCTGTTGGTACTCCTAGGTGAAGAGGCTCAAGTGGAAGCTCGGTTCGTTCTATTTCGAGACAGTGCTAATCTTAATGCAAGATAGGTGCATAGTTTGCATGGAACGTACCATATGCTCGGAAATAAATTTGGATGCACCCGATGGAACTTCTAGATGATGTGTCATATGGAATCTCGGTTCAGTCCGTTTGGAGACAATATTAGTTTCAGTGCAAGATAGGTGCACAGTTTGAACTAATGCACCATAGTCTAAGAAACCATTTTAAACACACCTGTTGGTACTCCTAGGTAAAGAGGCTCAAGTTGAAGCACGGTTTGGTTTGTTTCGAGACAGTGCTAATCTTAATGCAAGATAGGTGCACAGTTTGCATGAAACATACCATATGCTCAGAAATCAATTTGGACGCACCCGTTGGAACTCCTAGATGACGTGTATCTTATGGAATCTCTTTCGGTCTGTTTGGAGAGTGTTAGTTTCAGTGCAAGATAGGTGCACGGTTTGCGCCTAATGCACCATAGGCTAAAAAACCATTTTGGACACACCCAATGGTACTCCTAGGTGAAGAGGCTCAAGTGAAAGCTCGTTTCGGTCTATTTGCAGATAGTGCTAAACCTGATGCAAGATAGGTGTATAGTTTGCATGGAAAGTACCATATGTTCAAAAATCAATTTGGACGCACCTTACGGAACTCGTAGATGACGTGTGTCATATGGAATCTCGCTTTGGTCCGTTTGAAGGCAGTGTTAGTTTTAGTGCAAGATAGGTGCACAGTTTACGCCTAATGCACCGTAGTCTAAGAAACCATTTTGGAAAATCTGTTGGTACTCAAAGGTGAAGAGGCTCAAGTGGAAGCTTGGTCCGGTCTGTTTGGACAGTGCTAATCTTGATGCAAGATAGGTGCATGGTTTGCATGGAACGTACCATATGCTCAAACATCAATGTGGATGCAACTGATGGAAATCCTAGATGACGCGTGTCATATGGAATCTCGCTTCGGTCCGTTTGGTGATAACATAAGTTTTGGTGCAAGAAAGGTGCACAGTTTGTGTCTAAAGCACCCACAGTCTAAGAAACCATTTTCAACGCACCTGTTGGTACTCCTAGGTGAAGAGGCTCAAGTGGAAGCTCGGTTCGTTCTATTTCGAGACAGTGCTAATCTTAATGCAAGATAGGTGCATAGTTTGCATGGAACGTACCATATGCTCGGAAATAAATTTGGATGCACCCGATGGAACTTCTAGATGATGTGCGTCATATGGAATCTCGGTTCAGTCCGTTTGGAGACAATATTAGTTTCAGTGCAAGATAGGTGCACAGTTTGAACTAATGCACCATAGTCTAAGAAACCATTTTAAACACACCTGTTGGTACTCCTAGGTAAAGAGGCTCAAGTCGAAGCTCGGTTTGGTTTGTTTCGAGACAGTGCTAATCTTAATGCAAGATAGGTGCACAGTTTGCATGAAACATACCATATGCTCAGAAATCAATTTGGACGCACCCGTTGGAACTCCTAGATGACGTGTATCTTATGGAATCTCTTTCGGTCTGTTTGGAGAGTGTTAGTTTCAGTGCAAGATAGGTGCACGGTTTGCGCCTAATGCACCATAGGCTAAAAAACCATTTTGGACACACCCAATGGTACTCCTAGGTGAAGAGGCTCAAGTGAAAGCTCGTTTCGGTCTATTTGCAGATAGTGCTAAACCTGATGCAAGATAGGTGTATAGTTTGCATGAAAAGTACCATATGCTCAAAAATCAATTTGGACGCACCTTACGGAACTCGTAGATGACGTGTGTCATATGCAATCTCGCTTTGGTCCGTTTGAAGGCAGTGTTAGTTTTAGTGCAAGATAGGTGCACAGTTTGTGCCTAATGCACCGTAGTCTAAGAAACCATTTTGGAAAATCTGTTGGTACTCAAAGGTGAAGAGGCTCAAGTGGAAGCTTGGTCCGGTCTGTTTGGACAGTGCTAATCTTGATGCAAGATAGGTGCATGGTTTGCATGGAACGTACCATATGCTCAAACATCAATGTGGATGCAACTGATGGAAATCCTAGATGACGCGTGTCATATGGAATCTCGCTTCGGTCCGTTTGGTGATAACATAAGTTTTGGTGCAAGAAAGGTGCACAGTTTGTGTCTAAAGCACCCACAGTCTAAGAAACCATTTTCAACGCACCTGTTGGTACTCCTAGGTGAAGAGGCTCAAGTGGAAGCTCGGATCGTTCTATTTCGAGACAGTGCTAATCTTAATGCAAGATAGGTGCATAGTTTGCATGGAACGTACCATATGCTCGGAAATAAATTTGGATGCACCCGATGGAACTTCTAGATGATGTGTGTCATATGGAATCTCGGTTCAGTCCGTTTGGAGACAATATTAGTTTCAGTGCAAAATAGGTGCACAGTTTGAACTAATGCACCATAGTCTAAGAAACCATTTTAAACACACCTGTTGGTACTCCTAGGTAAAGAGGCTCAAGTCGAAGCACGGTTTGGTTTGTTTCGAGACAGTGCTAATCTTAATGCAAGATAGGTGCACAGTTTGCATGAAACATACCATATGCTCAGAAATCAATTTGGACGCACCCGTTGGAACTCCTAGATGACGTGTATCTTATGGAATCTCTTTCGGTCTGTTTGGAGAGTGTTAGTTTCAGTGCAAGATAGGTGCACGGTTTGCGCCTAATGCACCAGAGGCTAAAAAACCATTTTGGACACACCCAATGGTACTCCTAGGTGAAGATGCTCAAGTGAAAGCGCGGTTCGGTCTATTTGGAGATAGTGCTAATCTTGATGCAAGATAGGTGTATAGTTTGCATGGAAAGTACAATATGCTCAAAAATCAATTTGGACGCACCTGAAGGAACTCGTAGATGACGTGTGTCATATGTATGGAATCTCACTTTGGTCCGTTTGAAGGCAGTGTTAGTTTTAGTGCAAGATAGGTGCACAGTTTGCGCCTAATGCACCATAATCTAAGAAACCATTTTGGAAAATCTGTTGGTACTCAAAGGTGAAGAGGCTCAAGTGGAAGCTTGGTCTGGTCTGTTTGGAGATAGTGCTAATCTTGATGCAGATAGGTGCATGGTTTGCATGGAACGTACCATATGCTCAAAAATCAATGTGGATGCACCCAATGGAAATCCTAGATGACGCGTGTCATATGGAATCTCGCTTCGCTCCGTTTGGTGAGAATATAAGTTTTGGTTCTAGATAGGTGCAAAGTTTGCATCTAATGCACCCGCAGTCTAAGAAACCATTTTGAACGCACCTGTTGGTACTCCTAGGTGAAGTGGCTAAAGTGGAAGCTCGGTTTAGTCTATTTGGTGATTGCGCTAATCTTGATGCAAGATAGGTGCACAGTTTGCACGGGACATACCATATGCTCGAAAATCAATTTGGTGCACGGTTTGTGCCTAATGCACCATAGGCTAAGAAATCATTTTGGATGCACCTATTGGTACTCCTAAGTGAAGTGGCTAAAGTGGAAGCTCAGTTTAGTCTATTTGGAGATTGTGCTAACCTTGATGCAAGATAGGTGCATGGTTTGCATGGAATGTCCCATATACTCGGAAATCAATTCGGACGCACTCGATGGAACGCCTACATGACATGTGTCATATAGAGTCTCGCTTCGGTCTGTTTGGAGACAGTGTTAGTTTCTGTGCAAGTTAGGTGCACAGTTTGTGCCTAATGCACCATAGGCTAAGAAACAATTTTGGACGCACCCGATGGTACTCCTAGGTAAAGGGGCTTAAGTGAATGCTCGGTTTGGTCTGTTTGGAGATAGTGCTAATCTTGATGTAAGATAGGTGCACGGTTTGCATGGAATGTACCATATGCTCAGTAATCAGTTTTGATGCACCCGATAGAACTCTTAGATGACATGTGTCATATGGAATCTCACTTCGGTCCACTTGGAGATAGTGTTAGTTTCGGTGCAAGATAGGTGCACGGTGTGTATGAAACGTACCATATGCTTGAAAATCAATTTGGACACACCCGATAGAACTCCTAGATGATGTGTGTCATCTGATATCTCACTTTGGTCAATTTGGAGAAAGTGTTAGTTTTGGTGCAAGATTGGTGCACGGTTTGTGCCTAATACACCATACTCTAAGAAACCATTTTGGACGCAACCGATGGTACTCCCCGCTGAAGAGGCTCAAGTGGAAGCTCGGTTCGGTCTATTTGGAGATAGTGCTAATCTTGATGCAAGATAGTTGCATAGTTTGCATGGAACATACCTTATGCTCAGAAATCAATTTGGACGCATCCGATAGAACTTCTAGATGATGTGTGTCATATGTAATCTTGGTTTGGTCCATTTGGAGAAAGTGTTAGTATCGGTGCAAGATAGGTGCACGGTTTGCGCGTAATGCACCGCAGGCTAAGAAACCATTTTGGACGCACCCGATGGTACTCCTAGGTGAAGTGGCGCAAGTGAAAGCTCGGTTCAGTCCATTTAGAGATAGTGCTACTCTTGATGCAAAATAGGCGCACCGTTTACATGGAACGTACGGCTTCCTATTTGGGGTCGAGGTTGGCGCCGATCGTCAGTGCTTTGTCGTCGGAGCCGTTGGTGTCGAGCAGGATTTTCTTCGTGCCCTTCGCTAGTTCGAAGTTGCCCGCCTGACGCTTAGGCTCTGGAGCCTCAGCGGCGAGGGCCTCGAGCTTCGAGGCGAGTTCGGTGGAGCTCTAAACGGCTTCTCCATACTCGACGCACTCGACGTCGCACTGGTATGCGTGCTCATAGGAGGAGCTAACGGTGATGACTCCCTTGGGTCTGGGCATCTTCAGCTTCAAGTAAGTGTAGTTGGGGATACCCATGAACTTGGTGTATCCCGGTCGTCCGATGATGGCGTGGTATGTGCCGCGAAATCCCACCACTTCGAAGGTGAGAGTTTCCTTCCTGAAGTTGGCCGCCGTGCTGAAACAGACTGGCAGGTCGATTCGACCTACCGGTAACGCCTTCTTCCCTGGCACGACGCCATGGAAACCGCCCGTGCTTGGTTGGAGCTGCGCCCTTTCGATGCCAAGGAGGTCGAGGGTCTCGAGGTAAATGATGTTCAGGCTGCTGCCGCCGTCCATCAGGACCTTCGAGAGCCTGGTGTTGACGATGATAGGGTCGACAACAAGCGGGTAGACGCCGGGAGCGACCACCCTGTCGGGGTGGTCGTCGCAGTCGAAGGTGATGGGGGTGCTCGACCAGTTGAGATACTAGGGCACCGCCATCCTGGAACGTACCATATGCTCGGAAATAAATTTGGATGCACCCGATGGAACTCCTAGATGATGTGTGTCATATGGAATCTCGGTTCAGTCCGTTTGGAGAAAATATTAGTTTCACTGCAAGATAGGTGCACAGTTTGCAATAATGCACCATAGTCTAAGAAACCATTTTAAACACACCTGTTGGTACTCCTAGGTGAAGAGGATCAAGTGGAAGCTCGGTTTGGTCTGTTTCGAGACAGTGCTAATCTTAATGCAAGATAGGTGCACAGTTTGCATTGAACATACCATATGCTCAGAAATCAATTTGGACACACTCGTTGGAGCTCCTAGATGACGTGTATCTTATGGAATCTTGTTCGGTCTGTTTGGAGAGTGTTAGTTTCAGTGCAAGATAGGTCCATAGTTTGCGCCTAATGCACCGTAGTCTAAGAAACCATTTTGGAAAATCTGTTGGTACTCAAAGGTGAAGAGGCTCAAGTGGAAGCTTGGTGCGGTCTGTTTGGAGATAGTGCTAATCTTGATGCATAGGTGCATGGTTTGCATGGAACGTACCATATGCTCAAAAATCAATGTGGATGCACCCGATGGAAATCCTAGATGACGTGTGTCATATGGATTCTCGCTTCGTTCCGTTTGGTGATAATATAAGTTTTGGTGCAAGATAGGTGCACAGTTCGCGTCTAATGCACCCGCAGTCTAAGAAACCATTTTGAACGCACCTGTTGGCACTCCTAGGTGAAGAGGCTCAAGTGGAAGCTCAGTTCATTCTGTTTCAAGAAAGTGCTAATCTTAATGCAAGATTGGTGCATAGTTTGCATGGAACGTACCATATGCTTAGAAATCAATTTGGACGCACCGAATGGAACTCCTAGATGATGTGTGTCATATGGAATCTCATTCGGTCTGTTTGGAGACGATATTAGTTTTATTGTAGTTTAGGTGCATAGTTTGCGCCTAATGCACCATAGTCTAAGAAACCATTTTGAATGCACCTATTGGTACTCCTAGGTGAAGAGGCTCAAGCGCAAGCTCGGTTCAGTCTGTTTCGGGACAGTGCTAACCTCAATGCAAGATAGGTGCACAGTTTGCATTGAACGTACCATATGCTTAGAAATTAATTTAGACACACCCGTTGAAACTCTTAGATGACGTGTGTCATATGGAATCTCGTTTGATCTGTTTGGAGAGTGTTAATTTTAGTGCAAGATAGGTGCACGGTTTGAGCCTAATGCACCATAGGCTAAAAACCATTTTGGACACGCCTGATGGTACTCCTAGGTGAAGAGGCTCAAGTGAAAGCTCAGTTCAGTCTATTTAGAGATAGTGCAAATCTTGATGCAGGATAAGTGCACGATTTGCATGGAACGTACCATATGCTCGGAAATCAATTTGGACGCACCCGATGGAACTCCTAGATAACGTGTGTCATATGGAATCTCACTTTGGTCCGTTTGAAGACAGTGTTAGTTACGGTGCAAGATAGGAGCACAATTTGCGTCTAATGCACCATAGTCTAAGAAACTATTTTGGAAAATCTATTGGTACTCTAAGGTGAAGAGACTTAAGTGGAAGCTTGGTCCACTCTGTTTGGAGATAGTGTTAATCTTGATGCAGGATAAGTGCACGATTTGCATGGAACGTACCATATGCTCGGAAATCAATTTGGACGCACCCGATTGAACTCCTAGATGACGTGTGTCATATGGAATCTCACTTCGGTCCGTTTGGAGACAATGTTAGTTTCGGTGCAAGATAGGTGCATGGTTTGCGCCTAATGCACCATAGGCTAAAAAACCATTTTGGACACACCCGATGGTACTCCTAGGTGAAGATGCTCAAGTGAAAGCTCGGTTCGGTCTATTTGGAGATAGTGCTAATCTTGATGCAAGATAGGTGTACAATTTGCATGGAAAGTACAATATGCTCAAAAATCAATTCGGACGCACCTGAAGGAACTCGTAGATGACGTGTGTCATATGGAATCTCACTTTGGTCCGTTTGAAGGCAGTGTTAGTTTTAGTGCAAGATAGGTGCACAGTTTGCGCCTAATGCGCCATAGTCTAAAAAACCATTTTGGAAAATCTGTTGGTACTCAAAGGTGAAGAGGCTTAAGTGGAAGCTTGGTCTGGTCTGTTTGGAGATAGTGCTAATCTTGATGCAGATAGGTGCATGGTTTGCATGGAACGTACCATATGCTCAAAAATCAATGAGGATGCACCCAATGGAAATCCTAGATGACGCGTGTCATATGGAATCTCACTTCGGTCCATTTGGTGATAATATAAGTTTTGGTGCAAGATAATTACACAGTTTGCGTCTAATGCACCCGCAGTCTAAGAAAACATTTTGAACGCACCTGCCGGTACTCCTAGGTGAAGAGGCTCAAGTGGAAGTTCGGTTCGTTCTGTTTCGAGACAGTGCTAATCTTAAGGCTTGATAGGTGCATAGTTTGCACTGAACGTACCATACATTCGGAAATAGATTTGGATGCACCCGATGGAACTCCTAGATGATGTTTGTCATATGGAATCTTGCTTCAGTCCGTTTGGAGACAATATTAGTTTCAGTGCAAGATAGGTGCATAGTTTGCACCTAACGCACCATAGTCTAAGAAACCATTTTGAACGCACCTGTTGGTACTCCTAGTTGAAGAGGCTCAAGTCAAAGCTCGGTTTGGTTTGTTTTGAGACTGTGCTAATCTTAATGCAAGATAGGTGCACAGTTTGCATGAAACATACCATATGCTTAGAAATCAATTTGGACGCACCGATTGGAACTCCTAGATGACGTGTATCTTATGGAATCTCTTTCGGTCTGTTTGGAGAGTGTTAGTTTCAGTGCAAGATAGGTGCACGGTTTGCGCCTAATGCACCATAGGCTAAAAAACCATTTTGGACACACCCAATGGTACTCCTAGGTGAAGAGGCTCAAGTGAAAGCTCGATTCGGTCTATTTGCAGATAGTGCTAAACTTGATGCAACATAGGTGTATAGTTTGCATGGAAAGTACCATATGCTCAAAAATCAATTTGGACGCACCTTACGGAACTCGTAGATGACGTGTGTCATATGGAATCTCGCTTTGGTTCGTTTGAAGGCAGTGTTAGTTTCAGTGCAAGATAGATCCACAGTTCGCGCCTAATGCACCGTAGTCTAAGAAACCATTTTGGAAAATCTGTTGGTACTCAAAGGTGAAGAGGCTCAAGTGAAAGCTTGGTCCGGTCTATTTGGACAGTGCTAATCTTGATGCAAGATAGGTGCATGGTTTGCATGGAACGTACCATATGCTCAAACATCAATGTTGATGCGAACCCGCTGGGGTTTTTTCCTGATCTTTTGATGAGAGACGGGGATAACTCGATTGGTGGATGGAGATGACGTTCACGGCCCGACTACAGCCCTCAAGACCGCGCCTTAGCAAACGATACACCACGTCCAACAGCCGTCACGATCTTGTGGAGCGCGACAACCAGCCCTAGGGCTCCCGTCCTGCAAGCAATCGAAGAACTAGCAAGAACGAGGAAACAAGCACTGAATTTGCAAGATAAATTGAAGGTTTCAAACTAAATCTGAATCAACAATGGGGTTCCGAAGACAAGGAGACGGGCGGCTGATCCTGCACGCGCGCCTACAAGCAAGTAGCGAAGGCTAAACTTGATCTAAACAAAACCCAACGACCATGGCGGCTCTAGAGGGATATAAGTAGATGGATTGACGACCAAAGAGGTGTTGGGGTCGTCCTCCAACCCTAGGACGCGTCCCTAATGGACCCAACTTGATACATGGGCCATCAGCCCAAAATGAGGTGACGCAGCACCCTGGACAGCAAGACCTATCGACGGTAATTGGATCATTGCCGCTGCTGCCGAAGAGGTATTGACGTGGGACTTGATTCATATGACAGTAGACTTGATAAGCTTTCCAACAAGTTCTGAAGCGCCTGAATCCGAATCTGTATGCAACCGTGGTAACGGTCACAAGTTGGCGCTTTGCTGCTGTCCGAATCCAGCGAGCGTGAGTCCTTCTCCCTTTCGGTCTTCTCCTTGGTTCCTAATCAAAACAAGAGTGCACGCGTTTCCATTGTCTAAACAAGATGGACACGAGCTTATCAAAGAACTCACTTGATTATTAAGTTGACGAACACGAGCACGAGTAAGAGGACCAGCTATAGGTTGTGTCGGAGAGGATGTATCGCTGGTGTTGATGTCCTCATCATCCTCCCTTGCTTGCATTTGAGTCGTCCTCGACTCAAGCTCATCTTCCTCACCCAAATAAGGCTTCAAATCTGCAATGTTAAATGTGGGACTAACCCCAAAATCTGCAGGAAGATCAAGCTTATATGCATTCTCATTAATCCGTTGCAGCACTTTAAAAGGACCATCAGCTCTAGGCATCAATTTGGATTTTCTCAGTTCTGGAAATCTATCTTTTCGCAAATGCAACCAAACCAAATCCCCAGGTTCCAGAATCAATTGCTTTCTACCTTTATCTCCAGCGCATTTGTACTTAGCATTCATGCGCTCTATGTTTTGTTTAGTGGCTTCATGCAATTTTAACATCAATTCAGCACGTTGCTTAGCATCAAAATTTATTTTTTCAGAACTTGGCAAAGACATTAAATCAATAGGAGCACGTGGCAAGAAGCCATAGACAATCTCAAAAGGACACATTTTTGTAGTAGAATGCAATGAACGATTATAGGCGAACTCAATATGAGGCAAACATCCTTCCCACATCTTAATATTCTTCTTTAAAACAGCCCTTAACATAGTGGATAAAGTTCTATTAACAACTTCAGTTTGACCATCAGTTTGGGGATGACAAGTGGTGGAAAATAAAAGCTTAGTCCCCAATTTGAACCACAGAGTCTTCCAAAAATGACTAAGAAATTTAGCATCACGATCAGAAACAATTGTGTTGGGCACACCATGTAAGCGAACAATTTCTCGAAAGAACAAATCAGCAATATTTGTAGATCATCAGTTTTATGACATGGTATGAAATGTGTCATCTTAGAAAATCTATCAACAACCACAAACACACTATCACGTCCCCTCCTAGTCCTTGGTAGTCCCAACACAAAATCCATAGATATATCCTCCCAAGGAGCATTAGGAACAGGAAGAGGTAAATACAAACTGTGGGGATTTAACCGTGACTTTGCCTTTTGACATGTTGTGCAACGAGCAACAAACCTCTCCACATCTCTCTTCATCCTTGGCCAAAAGAAATGACCAGCAAGTATGTCCTCGGTCTTCTTGGCTCCAAAATGTCCCATCAAGCCACCTGCATGCGCTTCCTGCAACAACAACAAACGAACAGAGCTAGCTGAAATGCATAGCTTGTTAGCTCTAAACACAAACCCATCACTAACGATGAATTTATTCCACCCTTTTCCATCTTTACAATGCAGCAACACGTCTCTAAAATCAGCATCATGAACATATTGGTCTTTAATTGTTTCTAACCCCAAATATCTGTACTCAAGT
>NC_012874.2:46550262-46610330 GCF_000003195.3 Sorghum bicolor
TTGACCAACCTCAATTCCCTGTGGAGTCACAACATAACCAAGAAAAGACACTCGATCGGTGCAAAAGGTGCACTTCTCAAGGTTACCAAATAAACGTGCCTCGCGTAGTGCATTAAAAACAGCACGTAAATGATCAAGATGTTCATCCAATGATTTGCTGTAAATCAATATGTCATCAAAATATACGACAACAAATTTCCCAATGAAAGCTCGCAAAACCTCGTTCATTAATCTCATGAAAGTACTAGGTGCATTAGTTAACCCAAAAGGCATGACTAACCACTCATACAAACCGAACTTAGTTTTGAAAGCAGTTTTCCATTCATCTCCCAATTTCATACGAATCTGGTGGTACCCACTACGTAAATCAACTTTTGAAAACACAACAGCACCACTCAGCTCATCTAGCATATCATCTAATCGTGGAATAGGGTGTCGATATCGAATGGTGATATTATTAATAGCTCTACAATCAACACACATACGCCATGTTCCATCTTTCTTAGGCACTAAAATTACTGGAACAGCACAAGGACTAAGAGATTCTCGGACATAACCTTTGTCTAGTAGTTCTTGCACTTGTCGCTGAATTTCCTTTGTTTCCTCCGGGTTTGTCCTGTATGGTGTACGATTTGGCAAAACTGCTCTAGGAATAAGATCAATTTGGTGCTCAATCCCGCGTAGTGGAGGCAGCCCCGCTGGTACCTCACTTGGAAACACATCAGAATACTCCTGCAAAACGTTAGCAACAGCAGGGGGCAAAGAACATTGCATATCCTCAATTGAAATCAAAGCATCGTTGCATATCAAAGCATAAGCAACAGAAGTGGATGCATTGAACTCATTAATATCTGATTTGGTAGCTATCATACAACGTCCTTTCAGTTTTATCTCATCTTTGTTACCAATAACAGATTTATCATTTTTATTGCTCTCACTCTTTGCTTTAGTAGCCCTAGCAACATCAGTTTGCATAATAGTTTCAGGGGACATAGGATGCAACACAATTTTGCGATCATGGTATAGAAAAGAATACTGATTTGATCTACCATGATGCATAGAATCTCTATCAAATTGCCAAGGTCTACCTAGCAGAATGTTACAAGCTTGCATAGGCACAACATCACATTCAACAATATCTTTGTAGGATCCGATGGAAAAATTAATTCTCACAAGTCTAGTTACCTTTGCCTTACCACTGTTGTTCAGCCATTGGATGTAGTAGAGATGCGGGTGTGGTTTGGTGTTGAGGGCAAGCTTCTGCACCATTTCGCTGCTTGCCAAGTTGTTGCAGCTACCTCCATCAATGATCATGCGACAAGAACGCTCTTTGATGACACACTTTGTTTGGAATAAAATGTGTCGCTGATTTTGCTCCGCCATCTCCATTTGTGCACTAAGCACTCGCTGCACGATCAAGCTCTCATAGTGGTCCGCTTCACCTGCATTAATATGTTTTTCTATTTGATCTTCATTACCTGCATGGTCAGTCGCAAGCAGTGCAAGTGTATCCTCATCAAAATCACTAGCAGATGAGTACTCACCATCATCCCTGACAATCATAACTCGCTTGTTTGGACAGTCACGCATCATGTGCCCATATCCCTTGCACTGGTGACATTGTATGTTGCTTGTTCTACCCGTCGATGCCACGGATGAAGTACTCGCAGCAGGCTTTTGCATCGTCTTCGCAACTGAATTGGTGGGGGCAGCTCGAGTCTTGTCACTAGATGATGGAGTAGAAATACGTGTAGATGGAGTTGAAGCCACGCGTTGCTGCCATGAATTACCCTTCCCTGCAGAAATATTACTCCTTGCGCTAGCACGTCGTCCCTGCACTTCCCTTTCAGCTTTACAAGCAAGATGAAACAAACGGGTTACATTATTGTATTCTTTGTAAGCGAGGATGTCCTGAATTTTCCGATTTAACCCACCCAAAAATCTAGCCATAGCCGGTTCCTCATCCTCCTCTAGGTTACAACGCAACATACCCGTTTGTAATTCCTGATAATATTCTTCTACACTTTTAGCACCTTGTCTTAATTGCTGCAACTTATTTATCATATCACGCGCATAGTAAGATGGAACAAATCTAGCTCTCATGGCCCTTTTCAGCGCATCCCAAGTTCTAGGTAAGATATTAGGATTTTTCTTTCCATATTCTATCCACCAAACAGAAGCAAAATCTGTAAACTCACTAGTAGCAGCCCTAACACGTGTAGTCTCAGGAAATTCATGACATGCAAACTTTTGATCAACAGCAATCTCCCAAGTGATGTAAGCATCAGGGTCATATTTACCATCAAAAGGGGGTATCTTAAATTTAATCTTACTGAAAGCATCATCATTATTGTGTACCTCGCGTCGGCGGTTGCCACCCATACCTCTACGGTTGTGACGAAGGCGACGTCGATCACGAGTGTCTTGATCATCATGTTCAGTATCACCAGTGTAGTCATCTTCATGACTACCGTGCTCTCGATCTCCCTCCTTTTCTTCTTTATGCTTCTCTTTATCTTCGGTGTGGAAATCATCAAATCGCCTTAGGAGAGCAGCAAGGCTTTTGTCCACACTAGCAACGGATTCCTCCAAACTTGTGAGCTTGTTGTTTGTGGCAATCTGCGTAGCCTCCAACTGCCCCAGCTTTTCATTTGTCACTTGCAAGTCGTTATCAAGTCCCTCTGTGTGCAGCTTCGCTTTCCTTTCAAAATGTTGTATGATGCCCTTAGTGCGAGGTGTATGTGGTGTTTCGTTACCATCATCTGCCCTTGGCATGGTTCAAAGACAAAGACAACAAAAAGGCAAATGAAGAAATAAAAGCCCAACAACTACTAGGATGTAGTTACAGCAAGTCGCTCACACTCAACCTGTAACACAAGTTCTTACCAATTCTTACCTTGCTTGACAGGAGGGGTCGTCTGCCAACAAGTGTACAGCAATGGACGAAGTGTATCGGTGCTGCAGCACAAGACCTGTCAAGCTGTAGAGTATGTGGAGCTATAGGTGGGCTGAAACAAGGAACGAACTAGCACCACGTTAGTTATAAAAGCGAGCTGAATAAGCGTTCGACGATGGTACTGTGCTGGTCCTAGGCTAGACCGTGCTAGAGACGCGAGCCTGGACACAAAGGAAAACCACAGCACACCCCCGAAAACAAGGTGGAAGAAACCTAAAATCAATATGAAAAACAGCCCCTTCTTTTTTTTGAATCTTTTCTCTTTTTTTTCTTTTTTTCTTTTTTTTTGGGCAACCTCAAAAACTGATTATATGAACAAAAGAATACAAAAGAGCAATTCGCTACACACACACACTCTCTCTCTCTCTCTAGAGTAAGGCCGAACAAGTATGGAGTTATCCTTCTTTTTTTTATCACGTTGGTGGAACTCAGATCGGAACTCTACTCGATTCGGACCAAGACCACAGTTCAATTCGGACTTCGCAACAGATTCGACAGAGAGAAGATATGGTAATACTCGGCTGTGTATAGATGGTGACAAGAACTCAAAACTCTAAAGGACTAGACACTAAGACCAGCAACTCGACACAAACCGAAGCAACGCAAATTCAACAAGCCCTAACTAAAACGGTACTAGCCAAGGCACAAAGGTTTAATAGGATTATGGAAAAACTAATCTACTATATTTTTTTTGGCTTTTCAGGACTATAGGAAATTAATTAAAAACAGCAAAGGATTAGAAGTCTCTCATCGAAGAACCTTGCTCTGATTACCAACTGATGCGAACCCGCTAGGGTTTTTGCCTGATCTTTTGATGAGAGACGGGGATAACTCGATTGGTGGATGGAGATGACGTTCACGGCCCGACTACAGCCCTCAAGACCGCGCCTTAGCAACCGATACACCACGTCCAACAGCCGTCACGATCTTGTGGAGCGCGACAACCAGCCCCTAGGGCTCCCGTCCTGCAAGCAATCGAAGAACTAGCAAGAACGAGGAAACAAGCACTAAATTTGCAAGATGAATTGAAGGTTTCAAACTGAATCTGAATCAACAATGGGGTTCCGAAGACAAGGAGACGGGCGGCTGATCCTGCACGCGCGCCTACAAGCAAATAGCGAAGGCTAAACTTGATCTAAACAAAACCCAACGACCATGGCGGCTCTAGAGGGATATAAGTAGATGGATTGACGACCAAAGAGGTGTTGGGGTCGTCCTCCAACCCTAGGACGCGTCCCTAATGGACCCAACTTGATACATGGGCCATCAGCCCAAAATGAGGTGACGCAGCACCCTGGACAGCAAGACCTATCGACGGTAATTGGATCATTGCCGCTGCTGCCGAACAGGTATTGACGTGGGACTTGATTCATATGAAAGTAGACTTGATAAGCTTTCCAACAAGTCCTGAAGCGCCTGAATCCGAATCCGTATGCAACCGTGGTAACGGTCACAAGTTGGCGCTTTGCTGCTGTCCAAATCCAGCGAGCGTGAGTCCTTCTCCCTTTCGGTCTTCTCCTTGGTTCCTAATCAAAACAAGAGTGCACGCGTTTCCATTGTCTAAACAAGATGGACACGAGCTTATCAAGGAACTCACTTGATTATTAAGTTGACGAACACGAGCACGAGTAAGAGGACCAGCTATAGGTTGTGTCGGAGAGGATGTATCGCTGGTGTTGATGTCCTCATCAAATGTGGATGCAACTGATGGAAATCCTAGATGACGCGTGTCATATGGAATCTCGCTTCGGTCCGTTTGGTGATAATATAAGTTTTGGTGCAAGATAGGTGCACAGTTTGCGTCTAAAGCACCCACAGTCTAAGAAACCATTTTGAACGCACATGTTGGTACTCCTATGTGAAGAGGCTCAAGTGGAAGCTCGGTTCGTTCTGTTTCGAGACAGTGCTAATCTTAATGCAAGATAGATGCATGGTTTGCAAGGAATGTCTCATATGCTTGGAAATACATTTGGATGCACCCGATGGAACTCCTAGATGATGTGTGTCATATGGAATCTCGCTTCAGTCCGTTTGGAGACAATATTAGTTTCAATGCAAGATAGGTCCACAGTTTGCACCTAATGCACCATAGTCTAAGAAACCATTTTGAACGCACTTGTTGGTACTCCTAGTTGAAGATGCTCAAGTGGAGGCTCGGTTTTGTCTGTTTCAAGACAGTGCTAATCTTAATGCAAGATAGGTGCACAGTTTGTATGAAACATACCATATGCTCAGAAATCAATTTGGACGCACCCGTTGGAACTCCTAGATGACGTGTATCTTATGGAATCTCGTTCGGTCTATTTGGAGAGTGTTAGTTTCAGTTCAAGATAGGTGCATGGTTTGCGCCTAATGCACCATAGGCTAAAAAACCATTTTGGACACACCCGATGGTACTCCTAGGTGAAGATGCTCAAGTGAAAGCTCGGTTCGGTCTATTTTGAGATAGTGCTAATCTTAATGCAAGATAGGTGTACAATTTGCATGGAAAGTACAATATGCTCAAAAATCAATTTGGACGCACCAGATGGAACTCCTAGATGACATGTGTCGTATGGAATCTCACTTTGGTCCGTTTGAAGGCAGTGTTAGTTTTAGTGCAAGATAGGTGCACAGTTTGCGCCTAATGCACCATAGTCTAAGAAACCATTTTGGAAAATCTGTTGGTACTCAAAGGTGAAGAGGCTTAAGTGGAAGCTTGGTATGGTCTGTTTGGAGATAGTGCTAATCTTGATGCAGATAGGTGCATGGTTTGCATGGAACGTACCATATGCTCAAAAATCAATGTGGATGCACCTAATGGAAATCCTAGATGACGCGTGTCATATGGAATCTCGCATCGGTCCATTTGGGGATAATATAAGTTTTGGTGCAAGATAGGTGCACAGTTTGCGTCTAATGCACCTGCAATCTAAGAAACCATTTTGAACGCACCTATTGGTACTCCTAGGTGAAGAGGCTCAAGTGGAAGCTCGGTTCGTTCTGTTTCGAGACAGTGCTAATCTTAATGCAAGATAGGTGCGTAGTTTGCTCTGAACGTACCATATGCTCGGAAATAGATTTGGATGCACCCGATGGTACTCCTAGATGATGTGTGTCATATGGAATCTTGCTTCAGTCCGTTTGGAGACAATATTAGTTTCAGTGCAAGATAGGTGCACAGTTTGCACCTAATGCACCATAGTCTCAGAAACCATTTTGAACGCACCTGTTGGTACTCCTAGTTGAAGAGGCTCAAGTCGAAGGTAGGTTTGGTTTGTTTCGAGACAGTGCTAATCTTAATGCAAGATAGGTGCACAGTTTGCATGAAACATACCATATGCTAAGAAATCAATTTGGACGCACCCGTTGGAACTCCTAGATGACGTGTATCTTATGGAATCTCTTTCGGTCTGTTTGGAGAGTGTTAGTTTTAGTGCAAGATAGGTGCACGGTTTGCGCCTAATGCACCATAGGCTAAAAAACCATTTTGGACACACCCAATGTACTCCTAGGTGAAGAGGCTCAAGTGAAAGCTCGTTTCGGTCTATTTGCAGATAGTGCTAAACCTGATGCAAGATAGGTGTATAGTTTGCATGGAAAGTACCATATGCTCAAAAATCAATTTTGGACGCACCTTACGGAACTCGTAGATGACGTGTGTCATATGGAATCTCGCTTTGGTCCGTTTGAAGGCAGTGTAAGTTTTAGTGCAAGATAGGTGCACAGTTTGCGCCTAATGCACCGTAGTCTAAGAAACCATTTTGGAAAATCTGTTGGTACTCAAAGGTGAAGAGGCTCAAGTGGAAGCTTGGTCCGGTCTGTTTGGAGATAGTGCTAATCTTGATGCAAGATAGGTGCATGGTTTGCATGGAACGTACCATATGCTCAAAAATCAATGTGGATGCAACTGATGGAAATCCTAGATGACGCGTGTCATATGGAATCTCGCTTCGGTCCGTTTGGTGATAATATAAGTTTTGGTGTAAGATAGGTGCATAGTTTGCGTCTAAAGCACCCACAGTCTAAGAAACAATTTTGAACGCACCTGTTGGTACTCCTAGGTGAAGAGGCTCAAGTGGAAGCTCGGTTCGTTCTGTTTCGAGACAGTGCTAATCTTAATGCAAGATAGATGCATGGTTTGCATGGAATGTCTCATATGCTTGGAAATACATTTGGATGCACCCGATGGAACTCCTAGATGATGTGTGTCATACGGAATCTCGCTTCAGTCCGTTTGGAGACAATATTAGTTTCAATGAAAGATAGGTGCACAGTTTGCGTCTAATGCACCAGCAGTCTAAGAAACCATTTTGAACGCAACTGTTGGTACTCCTAGTTGAAGATGCTCAAGTGGAAGCGTGGTTTGGTCTGTTTCAAGACAGTGCTAATCTTAATGCAAGATAGGTGCACAGTTTGTATGAAACATACCATATGCTCAGAAATCAATTTGGACGCACAAGTTGGAACTCCTAGATGACGTAAATCTTATGGAATCTCGTTCGGTCTGTTTGAAGAGTGTTAGTTTCAGTGCAAGATAGGTGCATGGTTTGCGCCTAATGCACCATAGGCTAAAAAACCATTTTGGACACACCCCATGGTACTCCTAGGTGAAGATGCTCAAGTGAAAGCTCGGTTCGGTCTATTTGGAGATAGTGCTAATATTGATGCAAGATAGGTGTACAATTTGCATGGAAAGTACAATATGCTCAAAAATCAATTTGGACGCACCTGAAGGAACTCCTAGATGACGTGTGTCATATGTATGGAATCTCACTTTGGTCCGTTTGAATGCAGTGTTAGTTTTAGTGCAAGATAGGTGCACAGTTTGCGCCTAATGCACCATAGTCTAAGAAACCATTTTGGAAAATCTGTTGGTACTCAAAGGTGAAGAGGCTCAAGTGGAAGCTTGGTCTGGTCTGTTTGGAGATAGTGCTAATCTTGATGCAGATAGGTGCATGGTTTGCATGGAACGTACCATATGCTCAAAAATCAATGTGGATGCACCCAATGGAAATCCTAGATGACGCGTGTCATATGGAATCTCGCTTCGGTCCGTTTGGTGAGAATATAAGTTTTGGTGCTAGATAGGTGCAAAGTTTGCGTCTAATGCACCCGCAGTCTAAGAAACCATTTTGAACGCACCTGTTGGTACTCCTAGGTGAAGTGGCTAAAGTGGAAGCTCGGTTTAGTCTATTAGGTGATTGTGCTAATCTTGATGCAAGATAGGTGCACAGTTTGCACGGGACATACCATATGCTCGAAAATCAATTTGGTGCACGGTTTGACCCTAATGCACCATAGGCTAAGAAATCATTTTGGATGCACCTATTGGTACTCCTAGGTGAAGTGGCTAAAGTGGAAGCTCGGTTTAGTCTATTTGGAGATTGTGCTAACCTTGATGCAAGATAGGTGCATGGTTTGCATGGAATGTCCCATATACTCGGAAATCAATTCGGACGCACTCGATGGAACTCCTACATGACATGTGTCATATAGAGTCTCGCTTCAGTCTGTTTGGAGACAGTGTTAGTTTCTGTGCAAGTTAGGTGCACAGTTTGTGCCTAATGCACCATAGGCTAAGAAACAATTTTGGACACACCCGATGGTACTCCTAGGTAAAGGGGCTTAAATGAATGCTCGGTTTGGTCTGTTTGGAGATAGTGCTAATCTTGATGTAAGATAGGTGCACGGTTTGCATGGAATGTACCATATGCTCAGTAATCAGTTTTGATGCACCCGATAGAACTCTTAGATGACATGTCATATGGAATCTCACTTCGGTCCACTTGGAGATAGTGTTAGTTTCGGTGCAAGATAGGTGCACGGTGTGCATGAAACGTACCATATGCTTGAAAATCAATTTGGACACACCCGATAGAACTCCTAGATGATGTGTGTCATCTGATATCTCACTTTGGTCAATTTGGAGAAAGTGTTAGTTTTGGTGCAAGATTGGTGCACGGTTTGTGCCTAATACACCATACTCTAAGAAACCATTTTGGACGCAACCGATGGTACTCCCCGCTGAAGAGGCTCAAGTGGAAGCTCGGTTCGGTCTATTTGGAGACAGTGCTAATCTTAATGCAAGATAGATGCATGGTTTGCAAGGAATGTCTCATATGCTTGGAAATACATTTGGATGCACCCGATGGAACTCCTAGATGATGTGTGTCATATGGAATCTCGCTTCAGTCCGTTTGGAGACAATATTAGTTTCAATGCAAGATAGGTCCACAGTTTGCACCTAATGCACCATAGTCTAAGAAACCATTTTGAACGCACTTGTTGGTACTCCTAGTTGAAGATGCTCAAGTGGAGGCTCGGTTTTGTCTGTTTCAAGACAGTGCTAATCTTAATGCAAGATAGGTGCACAGTTTGTATGAAACATACCATATGCTCAGAAATCAATTTGGACGCACCCGTTGGAACTCCTAGATGACGTGTATCTTATGGAATCTCGTTCGGTCTATTTGGAGAGTGTTAGTTTCAGTTCAAGATAGGTGCATGGTTTGCGCCTAATGCACCATAGGCTAAAAAACCATTTTGGACACACCCGATGGTACTCCTAGGTGAAGATGCTCAAGTGAAAGCTCGGTTCGGTCTATTTTGAGATAGTGCTAATCTTAATGCAAGATAGGTGTACAATTTGCATGGAAAGTACAATATGCTCAAAAATCAATTTGGACGCACCAGATGGAACTCCTAGATGACATGTGTCGTATGGAATCTCACTTTGGTCCGTTTGAAGGCAGTGTTAGTTTTAGTGCAAGATAGGTGCACAGTTTGCGCCTAATGCACCATAGTCTAAGAAACCATTTTGGAAAATCTGTTGGTACTCAAAGGTGAAGAGGCTTAAGTGGAAGCTTGGTATGGTCTGTTTGGAGATAGTGCTAATCTTGATGCAGATAGGTGCATGGTTTGCATGGAACGTACCATATGCTCAAAAATCAATGTGGATGCACCTAATGCAAATCCTAGATGACGCGTGTCATATGGAATCTCGCATCGGTCCATTTGGGGATAATATAAGTTTTGGTGCAAGATAGGTGCACAGTTTGCGTCTAATGCACCTGCAGTCTAAGAAACCATTTTGAACGCACCTATTGGTACTCCTAGGTGAAGAGGCTCAAGTGGAAGCTCGGTTCGTTCTGTTTCGAGACAGTGCTAATCTTAATGCAAGATAGGTGTGTAGTTTGCTCTGAACGTACCATATGCTCGGAAATAGATTTGGATGCACCCGATGGTACTCCTAGATGATGTGAGTCATATGGAATCTTGCTTCAGTCCGTTTGGAGACAATATTAGTTTCAGTGCAAGATAGGTGCACAGTTTGCACCTAATGCACCATAGTCTCAGAAACCATTTTGAACGCACCTGTTGGTACTCCTAGTTGAAGAGGCTCAAGTCGAAGGTAGGTTTGGTTTGTTTCGAGACAGTGCTAATCTTAATGCAAGATAGGTGCACAGTTTGCATGAAACATACCATATGCTAAGAAATCAATTTGGACGCACCCGTTGGAACTCCTAGATGACGTGTATCTTATGGAATCTCTTTCGGTCTGTTTGGAGAGTGTTAGTTTTAGTGCAAGATAGGTGCACGGTTTGCGCCTAATGCACCATAGGCTAAAAAACCATTTTGGACACACCCAATGTACTCCTAGGTGAAGAGGCTCAAGTGAAAGCTCGTTTCGGTCTATTTGCAGATAGTGCTAAACCTGATGCAAGATAGGTGTATAGTTTGCATGGAAAGTACCATATGCTCAAAAATCAATTTTGGACGCACCTTACGGAACTCGTAGATGACGTGTGTCATATGGAATCTCGCTTTGGTCCGTTTGAAGGCAGTGTTAGTTTTAGTGCAAGATAGGTGCACAGTTTGCGCCTAATGCACCGTAGTCTAAGAAACCATTTTGGAAAATCTGTTGGTACTCAAAGGTGAAGAGGCTCAAGTGGAAGCTTGGTCCGGTCTGTTTGGACAGTGCTAATCTTGATGCAAGATAGGTGCATGGTTTGCATGGAACGTACCAAATGCTCAAACATCAACGTGGATGCAACTGATGGAAATCCTAGATGACGCGTGTCATATGGAATCTCGCTTCGGTCCGTTTGGTGATAACATAAGTTTTGGTGCAAGAAAGGTGCACAGTTTGTGTCTAAAGCACCCACAGTCTAAGAAACCATTTTGAACGCACCTGTTGGTACTCCTAGGTGAAGAGGCTCAAGTGGAAGCTCGGTTCGTTCTATTTCGAGACAGTGCTAATCTTAATGCAAGATAGGTGCACAGTTTGCATGGAACGTACCATATGCTCAGAAATAAATTTGGATGCACCCGATGGAACTTCTAGATGATGTGTGTCATATGGAATCTCGGTTCAGTCCTGGAGACAATATTAGTTTCAGTGCAAGATAGGTGCACAGTTTGCACTAATGCACCATAGTCTAAGAAACCATTTTAAACACACCTGTTGGTACTCCTAGGTAAAGAGGCTCAAGTCGAAGCTCGGTTTGGTTTGTTTCGAGACAGTGCTAATCTTAATGCAAGATAGGTGCACAGTTTGCATGAAAGATACCATATGCTCAGAAATCAATTTGGACGCACCCGTTGGAACTCCTAGATGACGTGTATCTTATGGAATCTCTTTCGGTCTGTTTGGAGAGTGTTATTTTCAGTGCAAGATAGGTGCACGGTTTGCGCCTAATGCACCATAGGCTAAAAAACCATTTTGGACACACCCAATGGTACTCCTAGGTGAAGAGGCTCAAGTGAAAGCTCGATTCGGTCTATTTGGAGATAGTGCTAAACTTGATGCAAGATAGGTGTATAGTTTGCATGGAAAGTACCATATGCTCAAAAATCAATTTGGACGCACCTTACGGAACTCGTAGATGACGTGTGTCATATGGAATCTCGCTTTGGTCCGTTTGAAGGCAGTGTTAGTTTTAGTGCAAGATAGGTGCACAGTTTGCGCCTAATGCACCGTAGTCTAAGAAACCATTTTGGAAAATCTGTTGGTACTCAAAGGTGAAGAGGCTCAAGTGGAAGCTTGGTCCGGTCTGTTTGGACAGTGCTAATCTTGATGCAAGATAGGTGCATGGTTTGCATGGAACGTACCAAATGCTCAAACATCAATGTGGATGCAACTGATGGAAATCCTAGATGACGCGTGTCATATGGAATCTCGCTTCGGTCGGTTTGGTGATAATATAAGTTTTGGTGTAAGATAGGTGCATAGTTTGCGTCTAAAGCACCCACAGTCTAAGAAACAATTTTGAACGCACCTGTTGGTACTCCTAGGTGAAGAGGCTCAAGTGGAAGCTCGGTTCGTTCTGTTTCGAGACAGTGCTAATCTTAATGCAAGATAGATGCATGGTTTGCATGGAATGTCTCATATGCTTGGAAATACATTTGGATGCACCCGATGGAACTCCTAGATGATGTGTGTCATACGGAATCTCGCTTCAGTCCGTTTGGAGACAATATTAGTTTCAATGAAAGATAGGTGCACAGTTTGCGTCTAATGCACCAGCAGTCTAAGAAACCATTTTGAACGCAACTGTTGGTACTCCTAGTTGAAGATGCTCAAGTGGAAGCGTGGTTTGGTCTGTTTCAAGACAGTGCTAATCTTAATGCAAGATAGGTGCACAGTTTGTATGAAACATACCATATGCTCAGAAATCAATTTGGACGCACAAGTTGGAACTCCTAGATGACGTAAATCTTATGGAATCTCGTTCGGTCTGTTTGAAGAGTGTTAGTTTCAGTGCAAGATAGGTGCATGGTTTGCGCCTAATGCACCATAGGCTAAAAAACCATTTTGGACACACCCCATGGTACTCCTAGGTGAAGATGCTCAAGTGAAAGCTCGGTTCGGTCTATTTGGAGATAGTGCTAATCTTGATGCAAGATAGGTGTACAATTTGCATGGAAAGTACAATATGCTCAAAAATCAATTTGGACGCACCTAAAGGAACTCCTAGATGACGTGTGTCATATGTATGGAATCTCACTTTGGTCCGTTTGAAGGCAGTGTTAGTTTTAGTGCAAGATAGGTGCACAGTTTGCGCCTAATGCACCATAGTCTAAGAAACCATTTTGGAAAATCTGTTGGTACTCAAAGGTGAAGAGGCTCAAGTGGAAGCTTGGTCTGGTCTGTTTGGAGATAGTGCTAATCTTGATGCAGATAGGTGCATAGTTTGCATGGAACGTACCATATGCTCAAAAATCAATGTGGATGCACCCAATGGAAATCCTAGATGACGCGTGTCATATGGAATCTCGCTTCGGTCCGTTTGGTGAGAATATAAGTTTTGGTGCTAGATAGGTGCAAAGTTTGCGTCTAATGCACCCGCAGTCTAAGAAACCATTTTGAACGCACCTGTTGGTACTCCTAGGTGAAGTGGCTAAAGTGGAAGCTCGGTTTAGTCTATTAGGTGATTGTGCTAATCTTGATGCAAGATAGGTGCACAGTTTGCACGGGACATACCATATGCTCGAAAATCAATTTGGTGCACGGTTTGACCCTAATGCACCATAGGCTAAGAAATCATTTTGGATGCACCTATTGGTACTCCTAGGTGAAGTGGCTAAAGTGGAAGCTCGGTTTAGTCTATTTGGAGATTGTGCTAACCTTGATGCAAGATAGGTGCATGGTTTGCATGGAATGTCCCATATACTCGGAAATCAATTCGGACGCACTCGATGGAACTCCTACATGACATGTGTCATATAGAGTCTCGCTTCAGTCTGTTTGGAGACAGTGTTAGTTTCTGTGCAAGTTAGGTGCACAGTTTGTGCCTAATGCACCATAGGCTAAGAAACAATTTTGGACACACCCGATGGTACTCCTAGGTAAAGGGGCTTAAATGAATGCTCGGTTTGGTCTGTTTGGAGATAGTGCTAATCTTGATGTAAGATAGGTGCACGGTTTGCATGGAATGTACCATATGCTCAGTAATCAGTTTTGATGCACCCGATAGAACTCTTAGATGACATGTCATATGGAATCTCACTTCGGTCCACTTGGAGATAGTGTTAGTTTCGGTGCAAGATAGGTGCATGGTGTGCATGAAACGTACCATATGCTTGAAAATCAATTTGGACACACCCGATAGAACTCCTAGATGATGTGTGTCATCTGATATCTCACTTTGGTCAATTTGGAGAAAGTGTTAGTTTTGGTGCAAGATTGGTGCACGGTTTGTGCCTAATACACCATACTCTAAGAAACCATTTTGGACGCAACCGATGGTACTCCCCGCTGAAGAGGCTCAAGTGGAAGCTCGGTTCGGTCTATTTGGAGATAGTGCTAATCTTGATGCAAGATAGTTGCATAGTTTGCATGGAACATACCTTATGCTCAGAAATCAATTTGGACGCATCCGATAGAACTTCTAGATGATGTGTGTCATATGTAATCTTGTTTTGGTCCATTTGGAGAAAGTGTTAGTATCGGTGCAAGATAGGTGCACGGTTTGCGCATAATGCACCGCAGGCTAAGAAACCATTTTGGACGCACCCGATGGTACTCCTAGGTGAAGTGGCTCAAGTGAAAGCTCGGTTCTGTCCATAATTTGGACGCACTCGATGGAACTCCTAGCTGACGTGTGTCATATGGAATCTCGCTTCGGCCTGTTTGGAGACAGTGTTAGTTTTAGTGCAATATAGATGCACGGTTTGTGCCTAATGCACCATAGGCTAAGAAATCATTTTGGATGCACCTATTGGTACTCCTAGGTGAAGAGGCTCAAGTGGAAGCCCGGTTCGGTTTGTTTGGTGATAGTGCTAACCTTGATGCAAGATAGGTGCATGAGTTGCATGGAATGTCCCATATGCTCGGAAATAAATTTGGATGCACCCGATGGAACTCCTAGATGATGTGTGTCATATAGAATCTCGCTTCAGTCTGTTTGGAGACAATATTATTTTCAGTGCAATATAGGTGCACAGTTTGCACCTAATGCACCATAGTCTAAGAAACCATTTTGAACGCACCGGTTCATACTCCTAGGTGAAGAGGTTTAAGTGGAAGCTCGGTTTGGTCTGTTTCGAGATAGTGCTAATCTTAATGCAAGATAGGTGCTCAGTTTACATGAAATGTACCATATGCTCAGAAATCAATTTGGATGCACCCGTTGGAACTCCTAGATGACGTGTATCATATGGAATCCCGTTCGGTCTGTTTGGAGAGTGTTAGGTTTAGTGCAAGATAGGTGCACGGTTTGCGCCTAATGCACCATAGGCTAAAAAACCATTTTGGACACACCCGATGGTACTCCTATGAGAAGAGACTCAAGTGAAAGCTTGGCTCAGTCTATTTGGAGATAGTGCTAATCTTGATGCAAGATAGGTGTACAGTTTGCATGGAAAGTACCATATGCTCAGAAATCAATTTGGACGCACCTGATGGAACTCGTAGATGACGTGTGTCATATGGAATTTTGCTTTGGTCCATTTTAAGACAGTGTTAGTTTCGGGGCAAGATAGGTGCACAGTTTGTGCCTAATGCTCCATAGTCTAAGAAACCATTTTGGAAAATCTGTTGGTACTCAAAGGTGAAGAGGCTCAAGTGGAAGCTTAGTCCGGTCTGTTTGGAGATAGTGCTAATCTTGATGCAAGATAGGTGCATGGTTTGCATGGAACGTACCATATGCTCGAAAATCAATTTAGACGCTCCCGATGGAACTCCTAGATGATGTGTGTCATACGGTATCTCACTTCGGTTCGTTTGGAGACAATGTTAGTTTCGCTGCAAGATAGGTTCACAGTTTGCGCTTAATGCTCCAAAGTCTAAGAAACCATTTTGGACGCACCTGTTGGTACTTCTAGGTGAAGAGGCTAAAGTGCTTCGATTCAGTCTATTTGGAGATTGTGCTGATCTTGATGCAAGATAGGTGCACAGTTTGCACGGGACATACCATATGCTTGGAAATCAATTTGGACACACCCGATGGAACTCCTAGATGACGTGTGTCATATGGAGTCTCGCTTCGGTCTGTTTGAAGACAGTGTTAGTTTCGGTGCAAGTTAGGTGCACGGTTTGTGCCTAATGCACCATAGGCTAAAAAATGATTTTCGACGCATTCGATGGTACTCCTAGGTAAAGGGGCTTAAGTGAATGCTCAGTTTGGTCTGTTTGGAGATAGTGCTAATTTTGATGTAAGATAGGTGCACGGTTCTCATATATGTCCCATTGAGAATCAGTAGGTTTCCATGCATAGTTCTGGTCCACTTGAGCATAATAACCAAATGCGGACCTATACTCAATGCAAGTGTTAAGCATTTTATATGTTGAGTTCCACCTTGTTTTAACATCAAGAGACAAACATTTTCCAACTTTGATAGCATAATCATTGCAAACCTCCACAAATTTGTACAGACGACTTGGAGACCTCTTGAAATATTTCACAGTATTCCTCAGATCACTTATGAGACCTTCTATTGGTTCTAGACCATCATTAACAACCAAATTGACTATGTGAGCAGCACAACGAACATGGAAATATTTAGGATCAAACTGACCATTCTTTCTAGCAAGCAGTTTCGCTGACAAATTTGTAGTAGCAACATCATTGTTTGAAGCATTATCAAGGGTGATAGACATAACCTTATCTTCTATTTTCCATTCCACCAAGCACTCAAAAACAGCATGAGCTATCACCAAACCAGTGTGGGGAGGATCTAACACGACATTGTAAAACCCAATCACTATCGATGTAATGTGCCACCAAACACATGTACTGAACATTTTGATTAGATGTCCACAAATCAGTAGTCAAACTTATTGATTCAGCCTCTCTAAGACTCTTCTTTAGCTGCTCTTTCTCAGATTCATAAACTTTCATGCATTCATTTTTTATAGTCTTCCTACCAATACTTTCATAGTTGCTATTCATCCATTTCATCAAGATATTAAACCATTTATGCTCAACCATCCTAAAAGAATACTCATGGACAATTATCATCTTTGCAATCAATTTTCTAGTGTGCTCATGGTCATATTCAGTGGGATTAACAACAAGACAGCCATCATCTGCTACATAATTGAGAGTACCTTGAGCAAGTTGTCGTTTAGCCTGAGCAAGCTTGTTTTGAAACTGTGTGCACTTAGCCAAGTGACGGTTCAGCTGTGAAGTTGCACCCCCTTGTTGGTATGCATAACTCTTAAGACAGAATCTTCACTTAGCCTTTGACACCATAACACCAAACTCCTTCTCAGATTGAACATGTATCTCCTTGAAATACTTCCAACAACCAGCCCTCTTTCCTCTCTTTACCTTGGTCTTAGTAGGGGATAAAGAAATACCAGCCCTCTTTCCTTTCCGCCCTCTGGTTGCCTTTGAAGGATTTGATGGAACGCTGACAACATCTCCACCCTCCACCTGACTTGCATCAGCATCTGCATCATCATCTGTCGGCACACTTATTGATATATCAGCATTCATATCAAAGTTCTGTATGCTCTACATCCTCCGTCAAAGGCTCCACCAAGTGCTACACAGAATGGCATAAGAGGTAGTCAAAAATCAATTATGCAAGATGTAAGTCGAACAAGATTAATCAACGAGTCCATCAAAGATGTAAATAATGTGACGTACAGATCAATGCATTAACAAACAAATATTGTAAATGCTAGCTCACGCACTCAGACATTTCTTAATCTCGGATCCAAAGGAATTCAAATGAACATACTGTATCTGTTGATATGGAGGCCGATGGAGCAGTAGACTTCACAGTCGCGGCTGCGGATCCTCTACCTCGGCCACAGCCACGGCCACCACGAATCCCTGTCGAAGACGACATCTTCTTGTGGTTGCTCATCGATTCAAGACTAGGCGCCACCAGAACCGGAGGAAGCATCGCTGGGGACTTTTCCTCATCCTCCATGACCTGCTTGAGATGGGATGGAGATATGTGAATGTGAGCTGCATGTGGAGACCGAAGAGGAGCAGCGTCCCTACCTTCACACGGCCACGCAGGCGTGGCGAGGAACGGCGGCGGGCAGCGGCTCTTCTTGTGGTCGAGCGGCGTGCCGGCGACGGCGTCGGAGCAGAGATGGGAGGGGATCAGTTGTGCGGCGAGCGGCGTCGCGTCGGTGCTGCACTGCTGCGACTCGACTGGACTGCGGCGGCCGTCGGTGCGGATGGACGGATGGTGCCGCGGTGCGTGCGTGCGGCGCGGCCGCGCGGGCGTGCGGCGGAGCGGAGTCGCCGAGTCGGGAGTTGGGGACGGGAGTCCACTCGACTCGACTGGACTGCGCTGCGGCTGCGGGGTGGCCACCCTCCCTACTAGGGTTTGACGTTTGTGATGACTGATGACGGCGGATGGGCCAAGTCGCTGAGATGACTTTGGGCTAGGGTGGGCCGAGGCAAACGATTAAACGAGGAATGGGCCGAGTTGTGTTTGGCTTGTGATTTTTCTGGCTCGTTCGAGCTAACGAGCAGCTCGCGAGCTGGCTCGAGCTGGCTCGTTATAAATTGAGCTAGCTCGTTTTAAATCGAGTTGGCTTGTTATAAAAGAGCTACCGAGTTTCGAGTTTTTTGACCAGGCTTAGCCTAATGCACCATAGGCTAAGAAACCATTTTGGATGCACCTGTTGGTACTCCTAGGTCAAGAGACTCAAGTGGAAGCATAGTTTAGTCTGTTTGGAGATACTGCTAATCTTGATGCAAGATAGGTGTACAGTTTGCGTGGAACATACCATATACTTGAAAATCAATTTGGACGCACCTGATGGAACACCTAGATGACGTGTTTCATATAGAATCTCGCTTCGGTCCATTTGGAGACAGTGTTAGTTTCGGTGCAAGATAGGTTCACAGTTTGTGCCTAATGCACCATAGCCTAAGAAACCATTTTGGGTGCACCTGTTGGTACTCCTAGATGAAGAGGCTCAAGTGCAAGCTTGGTTCGGTCGGCTTGGAGATACTGCTAATCTTGATGCAAGATAGGTGCACAGTTTGCGTGGAACGTACCATATGTGACAAAGAATTGTATGCTTTGGTGTGTGTGCTTGAAACATGGCAGCAATAATTATGGCCAAAAGAATTTGTTATTCACTCTGACTATGAAGCTTTGAAGTACTTGAAAGGACAAGCAAAACTAAACTGTCGTCATGTCAAATGGGTTGAGTTCATCGAAATATTTCTATACATTGCGAAATATAAGAAAGTGGTGAATTGCACATTGTCAATGTTGCTGCGAACAATGGTGAAAAAGAACCTGAAGGTTTGGGAGGAATACTTGCCACATGTGGAGTTTGCATATAACAGGGCAGTACACTCTACCACTAATACATGTCCTTTTGAAATTGTATATGGGTTCAAACCTATTGCTCCGATAGATTTGTTGCCCCTTCCATTGCAGGAAAGAACCAATATGGAAGCCTCCAAGCGTACTGCATACATCAAAAAGGTACACGAGAAGACCAAGGAAGCAATTAAACTCAAGGCAGGACGCAAGGCTGCAAGTATGAACAAACATAGGAAGAAGGTGTTATTTGAACCCGAGGACTTGGTGTGGATACACTTGCGCAAGGATCGTTTTCCTCAGCAGCGCAAATCAAAATTGCTGCCATGAGGAGATGGTCCATTTCGTGTTCTTGAGAAGATCAATGACAATGCATATAAGATTGATCTTCCTGCAAGTTATGGTGTCAGCAACTCCTTCAATGTTGCTGATCTCTCACCATTCACAAGTGAAGACACTTTAGAGTCAAGGACGACTCCTTTTCAAGGGGGGGAGGATGATATGACCACGCCACCAAGCAAGATGTCACAAGCTCCAAGTCAAGCTACACCCACTCAAGTTTCACCTACACCGACACCAGCCCAAGTCATCGATGGACTGATTAAACGTAGTCGTGCAAAGAAGCTACAACAAGAGGTCTACGCGCTACTTTGTGAGATTTATTTTAACATTAATGAGAATTATATACTACCTAAGTATTGTACCTTGATTCTACTCAGGTATATAAAAGAAGAGAAGGATGAATCGGACCTGAAGAACGGACCAGTGGAAGTTCCAGAAGAAGTCAAAAACGGACCAGTGAAAGTAAAAAACAGACCAGCGCAAAGAAATCTTCATAACTTTTTATTCACAAAAGCTATGAAGGTCCATGAGCACTTGTTGGAAAGCATGACGAGTCTACTTTCCAATGTATCTAGTGGCGACCAGTTTGGATACCCTATATTGCCTGCAGACCAGAATTAGTGTAGACTGCTCAGAAGGTCAACAATCTGTCGTGACAGAATGTTGGTACAAATTGCCAAGTAAAACTGTACCTATCTACAATGTTTCGTGCTGGTTGGCATACATTTCTGAAAAGCACTTTGAGTCTAGTTTCACACCGAAGAAACGGTTCATCATTTGGACTTCCCAATAAAAAGTTATGGTCAGTTTATTGAAAACTGCTCTGGAGGCCAACAGTCACGCGAAGCCACTTCGGGAATCCATTTCGAGGAGACCTTTCATATTGCCTTCCCTCAGAAACTCTATTTCGTTTTCATACCTATCTAGCAGGGCTGTTGCTAGTATAAATACACCATAAGACTCATTGTAATCTAAGACTTTGATAATTGAAATACAGAACCCCTTTGTTCAGCTGCGTGCTAACAAATTCAGAGAGTGATCTCTACCCCTTTGCTCTTGTGATTTCCTCGCGGGATTACATAGGCGGCGGCTTCTCCGCTCCCAATTGGTGCTCCTACTCCCTTCAAGGTATTCCTTGATTGATTGTAGGCTGTGTTGGTTGGTTCTTTGAGAGTGCGGTTGGGCGAATCCTCGATTCAGGTTGCCGGTTAAAGACGGTGGTTGGCTTCGAGTTTTATTTGCCAGGTTGCACTAGTTATCGCTGCTTGCAGCAAGTTATCCGGCTGTTCTTCAGCTAGTTATCGGTGTTCATCCTACGTCGTGAATATCGGGACAACGTGTCGCATCAGTCTGTTTGGAGCCAATGTTAGCTTCGGAGCAAGATAGGTGCATAGTTTCTGCCTAATGCACCATAGTCTAAGAAACCATTTTTGACGCACCTGTTTGTACTCCTAGATGAAGAGGCTCAAGTGGAAGCTCGGTTCGGTCTGTTTGGAGATAGTGCTAATCTTGATGCAAGATAGGTGAACGGTTTGCACGGAACATACCATATGCTTAGAAATCAATTTGGATGCACCCGATGGAACTCCTTTATGATGTGTGTTATATGGAATCTCACTTTCGTCTGTTTAGAAACAGTCTTAGTTTCGGTGCAAGATATGTGCATGGTTTGCGCCTAATGCACCATAGTCTAAGAAACCATTTTGGAAGCACCTGTTGGTACTTCGGTGAAGAGGCTCAAGTGGAAGCTCGATTTTATCTGTTTGGAGATCGTGCTAATCTTGATGCAAGATAGGTGCATGATTTGCAAGGAACATACCATATGCTTAGAAATCAATTTGGACGCACCAGATGGAACTCCTAGATGACATGTGTCATATGGAATCTCACTTCGGTCCGTTTAGAGACAGTGTTAGTTTTGGTGCAAGATAGGTGCATGGATTGCACCTAATGCACCATAGGATAAGAAACTATTTTGGACGCACCCGATGGTACTCCTAGGTCAAGGGGCTCAAGTGAAAGCTCGGTTTGGTCTGTTTGGAGATAGTGCTAATCTTGATGATAGATGCACGGTTTGCATGGATCATACGATATGCTCAGAAATCAATTAGGACGCACCTGATATAACCCCTTGATGATGTGTGTCAAATGGAATCTTGCTTCGGTTCGTTTAGAGACAGTGTTAGTTTTGGTAGAAGATATGTGCACGATTTACGCCTAATGCACCATTGGCTAAGAAACCATTTTAGACACACCCGATGGTACTCGTAGTTGAAGAGGCTTAGGATGCAAGATAGGTGCACGGTTTGCATAGAACATACCATATGCTTGAAAATCAATTTGGATGCACCCGATGGAACTCCTTGATGATGTGTGTCATATGGAATCTCGCTTTGGTCTGTTTAGAAACAGTGTTAGTTTCGGTTCAAGTTATGTGCATGGTTTGCGCCTAATGCACCATAGTCTAAGAAACTATTTTGGAAGCACCTGTTGGTACTTCGGTGAAGAGGCTCAAGTGGAAGCTCGGTTTGATCTATTTGGATATAGTGCTAATCTTGATGTAAGATAGGTGCATGATTTGCATGGAACATACCATATGCTTAGAAATCAATTTGGATGCACCCGATGGAACTCCTTGATGACGTGTGTCATATGGAATCTCACTTTGGTCCATTTGGAGACATTGTTAGTTTCGGTGTAAGATAGGTACACAGTTTGCACCTAATGCACCATAGTCTAAGAAACCATTTTTGACACACTTGTTAGTACTCCTAGGTGAAGGGGCTCAAGTGGATGCTCGGTTCGGTCTGTTTGGAGATAGTGCTAATTTTGATGCAAGATAGGTGCACGGTTTGCATGGAACATACCAAATGCATGCAAATCAATCTGGACGCACATGATGGAACTCCTAGATGACGTGTGTCATATGAAATCTTGCTTCGGTC
The DNA here is from genome assembly GCF_000003195.3 of Sorghum bicolor. Taxonomy (NCBI): domain Eukaryota; kingdom Viridiplantae; phylum Streptophyta; class Magnoliopsida; order Poales; family Poaceae; genus Sorghum; species Sorghum bicolor. Next base: position 46,572,733 of record NC_012874.2, read on the forward strand.
TCTTTGGAGACAGTGTTAGTTTCGGACCAGGATAGGTGCAGGGTTTGCACATAATGTAGCATAGGCTAAGAAACCATTTTGGACGCACCCGATGGTAATCCTAGGTAAAAGGCTCAAGTGAAAGCTCGGTTTAGTCTATTTGGAGATAGTGCTAATCTTGATGCAAGATAGATGCACGGTCTGCATAGAACGTACCATATGCATAGAAATTAATTTGGACACACCCGATAGAACTCCTTGATGACGTGTGTCATATGGAATCTCGCTTTGGTTTGCTTAGAGACATTATTTGTTTCGGTGCAAGATATGTCCACGGTTTGAGCCTAATGCACCAAAGTCTAAGAAACCATTTTGGAAGCACCTGTTGGTACTCCTAGGTGAAGAGGCTCAAGTGGAGGCTTGGTTCGGTCTGTTTAGAAATAGTGCTAATCTTGATGCAAGATAGGTGCACAATTTGCATGGAACATACCATATGCTCAGAAATCAATTTGCACGCACCAAATGGAACTCCTAGATGACATATGACATATGACATATGTCATATGGAATGCCTAATGCACCATAGTCTAAGAAACCATTTTGGACGAACTGTTTGGTAATCCTGGGTGTAGAGGCTCAAGTGGAAGCTTGGTTCAGTCAGTTTGGAGATAGTGCTAATCCTTATGCAAGGTAGGTGCATGGTTTGCACGGAACATACCATATGCTTGGAAATCAATTTGCATGCACCCGATGGAACTCCTTGATGACGTGTGTCATATGGAATCTCGCTTTGGTCCATTTGGAGACATTGTTTGTTTCAGGGCAAGATAGGTGCACAGTTTGCACCTAATGGACCGTAGTCTAAGAAACCTTTTTGGGGGCACTTGTTGGTACTCCTAGGTGAAGGGGCTCAACTGGATGCTCGGTTCGGCCTGTTTGGAGATAGTGCTAATCTTGATGCAAGATAGGTACACGGTTTGCATGGAACATACCAAATTGCTTGGAAATCAATCTGGATGCACCCGTCATTGATGATGTGTGTCATATGGAATCTTGCTTTGGTTAGTTTAGAAACAATGTTAGTTTCGGTGTAAGATATGTGCATGGTTTGCGCCTAATGCACCATAGTCTAAGAAACCATTTTGGAAGCACCTGTTGGTACTTCGGTGAAGAGGCTCAAGTGGAAGCTCAGTTTGATCTGTTTGGAGATAGTGCTACTCTTCATGCAAGATAGATGCATGGTCTGCATGGAACGTACCATATGCTTAGAAATTAATTTGGACACACCCGATAGAACTCCTTGATGACATGTGTCATATGGAATCTCGCTTTGGTGTGCTTAGAGACAGTATTAGTTTCGGTTCAAGATATGTGCACGGTTTGCGCCCAATGCACCAAAGTTTAAGAAACCATTTTGGAAGCACCTGTTCGTACTCCTAGGTGAAGAGGCTCAAGTGGAGGCTCGGTTCGGTCTGTTTAGAGATAGTGCTAATCTTGATGCAAGATAGGTGCACGATTTGCATCGAACATACCATATGCTCAGAAATCAATTTGGATGCACTAGATGGAACTCCTAGATGACATGTGTCATATGGAATCTCACTTTGGTCCGTTTAGAGACAATGTTAGTTTCGGTGCAAGATAGGTGCACGGTTTGCACCTAATGCACCATAGGATATGAAACCATTTTGGTCGCACCCGATGGTACTCCTAGGTCAAGGGGCTCAAGTGAAAGCTCAGTTTGGTCTATTTGGAGATAGTGCTAATCTTTATGCAAGATAGATGCACGGTTTGCATGGAACATACGATATGGTCAAAAATTAATTAGGACGCACCTGATATAACTCCTTGATGATGTTTGTCATATGGAATCTTGCTTCGGTTCGTTTAGAGACAGTGTTAGTTTTGGTAGAAGATATGTGCACGGTTTACGCCTAATGCACCATAGGCTAGGAAACCATTTTAGATGCATCTGATGGTACTCGTAGTTGAAGAGGCTAGAGGCTTAGTTGAAGAGGCTGGAGGCTCAATTTGGTCTATTCAGATATAGTGCTAATCTTGATGCAAGATAGTTGCACAGTTTGCATGGATCGTACCATATGTTTAGAAATCAATTTGGACGCACCCAATGGAACTCGTAGATGACGTGTGTCACATGGAATCTTGATTCGGTCTGTTTGGAGACAATGTTAGTTTTGGTGCAAGATAGGTGCATAGTTTGTGCCTAATGCACTATAGTCTAAGAAACCATTTTTGACGCACATGTTTGTACTCCTAGATGAAGAGGCTCAAGTGGAAGCTCGGTTCGGTTTGTTTGGAGATAGTGCTAATCTTGATGCAAGATAGGTGCACGGTTTGCATGGAACATACCATATGCTTGGAAATCAATTTGGATGCACCCGATGGAACTCCTTGATGACGTGTGTCATATGGAATCTCGCTTTGGTCTGTTTAGAAACAATGTTAGTTTCGGTGCAAGATATGTGGATGGTTTGCGCCTAATGCACCATAGTCAAAGAAACCATTTTGGAAGCACCTGTTGGTACTTCGGTGAAGAGGCTCAAGTAGAAGCTCAGTTTGATCTGTTTGGAGATAGTGCTTATCTTGATGCAAGATAGCTGCATGGTCTGCATGGAACGTACCATATGCTTAGAAATTGATTTGGACACACCCGATAGAACTCCTTGATGACGTGTGTCATATGGAATCTCGCTTTGTTGTGCTTAGAGACAGTATTACTTTCGGTGCAAGATATGTGCATGGTTTGCGCCTAATGCACCAAAGTCTAAGAAACCATTTTGGAAGCATGTGTTGGTACTCCTAGGTGAAGATGCTCAAGTGGAGGCCCGGTTCGGTCTGTTTAGAGATAGTTCTAATCTTGAGGCAAGATAGGTGCACAATTTGCATGGAACATACCATATGCTCAGAAATCAACTTTGACGCACCAAATGGAACTCCTAGATGACATGTGTCATATGGAATCTCACTTCGGTCCGTTTAGAGACAGTGTTAGTTTCGGTGCAAGATAGATGCACGGTTTGCACCTAATGCACGATTGGATAAAAAACCATTTTCGACGCACCCGATGGTACTCAAGTGAAAGCTCAGTTTTATCTGTTTGGAGATAGTGCTAATCTTGATGCAAGATAGATGCACGGTTTGCATGGAACATACGATATGGTCAGAAATCAATTAGGATGCACCTGATATAACTCCTTGATGATGTGTGTCATATGGAATCTTGCTTCGGTTCATTTAGAGACTGTTAGTTTGGGTAGAAGATATGTGCACGATTTACGCCTAATGCACCATAGGCTAAGAAACCATTTTAGACGCATCCGATGGAACTCGTAGTTGAAGAGGCTCCAGTTTAGGCTCGATTTGGTCTCTTCGTATATAGTGCTAATCTTGATGCAAGATAGTTGCAAAGTTTGCATGGAACGTATCATATGTTAAGAAATCAATTTGGACGCACCCAATGGAACTCCTAGATGACGTGTGTCATATGGAATCTCGCTTCAGTTTGTTTCGAGATAATGTTAGTTTCGGTGCAAGATAAATGCTTAGTTTGTGCCTAATGCACCATAGTCTAAGAAACCATTTTTGACACACCTGTTTGTACTCCTAGATGAAGAGGCTCAAGTGGAAGCTCGGTTCGGTCTGTTTGGAGATAGTGCTAATCTTGATGCAAAATAGGTGCACGGTTTGCATGGAACATACCATATGCTAGGAAATCAATTTGGATGTTCCCGATGGAACTCCTTCATGACGTGTGTCATATGGAATCTCGCTTTAGTCTGATTAGAAACAGTGTTAGTTTCGGTGCAAGATATGTGCATGGTTTGCGCCTAATGCACCATAGTCTAAGAAACCATTTTGGAAGCACCTGTTGGTACTTCGGTGAAGAGGCTCAAGTGGAAGCTCGGTTTGATCTGTTTGGAGATAGTACTAATCTTCATGCAAGATAGGTGCATGATTTGCAAGGAACATACCATATGCTTAGAAATCAATTTGGACGCACCCAATGGAACTCCTAGATGACGTGTGTCATATGGAATCTTGTTTCGGTCTGTTCATAGACATTGTAAGTTTTAGTGCAAGATAGGTGCAAAGTTTGTTGCCTAATGCAGCATAGTCTAAGAAACCATTTTGGACGCACTATTTGGTACTCCTTGGTGAAGAGGCTCAAATGGAAGCTTGGTTTGGTCAGTTTGCAGATAGTGCTAATCCTTATGCAAGGTAGTTGCATGGTTTGCATGGAACATACCATATGCTCGGAAATCAATTTGGACGCGCCAAATGGAACTCCTAGATGACATGTGTCATATGGAATCTCACTTTTGTCCGTTTAGAGATAGTGTTAGTTTCGGTGCAAGATAGGTGCACGGTTTGCACCTAATGCACCATAGGATAAGAAACCATTTTGGTCGCACCCGATGGTACTCCTAGGTCAAGGGGATCAAGCGAAAGCTCAGTTTGGTCTGTTTGGAGATAGTGCTAATCTTTATGCAAGATAGATGCACGGTTTGCATGGAACATACGATATGGTCAAAAATCAATTAGGACGCACCTGATATCACTCCTTGATGACGTGTGTCATATGGAATCTTGCTTCGGTTCGTTTAGAGGCAGTGTTAGTTTTGGTAGAAGATATGTGCATGGTTTACGCCTAATGCACCATAGGCTAAGAAACCATTTTAGACGCATCCAATGGTACTCGTAGTTGAAAAGGCTGCAGGCTCGATCTGGTCTGTTCAGATATAGTGCTAATCTTGATGCAAGATAGTTGCACAGTTTGCATGGATCGTACCATATGTTAAGAAATCAATTTGGACGCACCCAATGGAACTCCTAGATGACGTGTGTCATATGGAATCTTGATTCGGTCTGTTTGGAGATAATGTTAGTTTCGGTGCAAGATAGGTGCATAGTTTGTGTCTAATGCACTATAGTCTAAGAAACCATTTTTGACGCACATGTTTGTACTCCTAGATGAAGAGGCTCAAGTGGAAGCTCGGTTCGGTCTGTTTGGAGATAGTGCTAATCTTGATGCAAGATAGGTGCACGGTTTGCATGGAACATACCATATACTTAGAAATCAATTTGGATGCACCAGATGGAACTCCTAGATGACTTGTGTCATATGGAATCTCACTTCGGTCCGTTTAGAGACAGTGTTAGTTTCGGTGCAAGATAGGTGCTCGATTTGCACCTAATGCACGATAGGATAAAAAACCATTTTGGACGCACCTGAAGGTACTCCTAGGTCAAAGGGCTCAAGTGAAAGCTCAGTTTGATCTATTTGGAGATAGTGCTAATCTTGATCCAAGATAAATGCATGGTTTGCATGGAACATACGATATGGTCAGAAATCAATTAGGACGCACCTGATATAACTCCTTGATGACGTGTGTCATATGGAATCTTGCTTCGGTTCGTTTAGAGACAGTGTTAGTTTTGATAGAAGATATGTGCACGGTTTACGCCTAATGCACCATAGGCTAAGAAACAATTTTAGACGCACCCGATGGTACTCGTAGTTGAAGAGGCTCAAGTGGAGGCTCGATTTGGTCTATTCGGATATAGTACTAATCTTGATACAAGATAGTTGCACAGTTTGCCTGGAACGTACCATATTTTAAGAAATCAATTTGGACGCACCCAATGGAACTCCTAGATGACATGTTTCATATGGAATCTCGCTTCGGTCTGTTTGGATACAATGTTAGTTTCGATGCAAGATTGGTGCATAGTTTGTGCCTAATGCACCATAGTCTAAGAAACCATTTTTGATGCACCTGTTTGTACTCCTACATGAAGAGGCTCAAGTGGAAGCTCGGTACGGTCTGTTTGGAGATAGTGCTAATATTGATGCAAGATAGGTGCACGGTTTGCATGGAACATACCATATGCTTGGAAAACAATTTGGATGCACCCGATGGAACTCCTTGATGATGTGTGTCATATGGAATCTCTCTTTGGTCTGTTTGGAGACAATGTTAGTTTCGGTGCAAGATACGTGCATAATTTCTGCCTAATGCACCATAGTCTAAGAAATTATTTTTGACACACCTGTTTGTACTCCTAGATGAAGAGGCTCAAGTGGAAGCTCGGTTTGATCTGTTAGAGATAGTGCTAATCTTGATGCAAGATAGGTGCACGGTCTGCATGGAACGTACCATATGCTTTGAAATTAATTTGGACACACCTGATAGAACTACTTGATGACTTGTGTCATATGGAATCTTGCTTCTGTCTATTTGTAGACATTGTAAGTTTTATTGCAAGATAGGTGCACAGTTTGCGCACAATGCACCATAGTCTAAGAAACCAGTTTGGACGCACGATTTGGTACTCCTGGGTGAAGAGGCTCAAGTGAAAGCTAGGTTCGGTCAGTTTGGAGATGGTGCTAATCCTTATGCACGTTGGTGCATGGTTTGTATGGAACATACCATATGCTTGGAAATCAATTTGGATGCACCCGATGGAAGTCCTTGATTATGTGTGTCATATGGAATCTCGCTTCGGTCCATTTGGAGATATTGTTAGTTTCGGTGCAAGATAGGTGCACAGTTTGCACCTAATGCACCATAGTCTAAGAAACCATTTTGGACACACTTCTTGGTACTCCTAGGTGAAGGGTCTCATGTGGATGCTCGGTTCGGTCTTTTTGGAGATAGTGCTAATCTTGGTGCAAGATAGGTGCACGGTTTGCATGGAATATACCAAATGCTTGGAAATCAATCTAGACACACATGATGGAACTCCTAGATGACGTGTGTCATACGAAATCTTGTTTCGGTCTATTTGGAGACAATGTTAGTTTCGGTGCAAGATAGGTGCAAGGTTTGCACATAATGCAGCATAGGCTAAGGAACCATTTTGGACGCACCCGATGGTACTCCTAGGTAAAAGGCTCAAGTGAAAGCTCGGTTTGGTCTATTTGGAGATAGTGCTAATCTTGTTGCAAGATAGATGCATGGCCTGCATGGAACGTACCATATGTTTAGAAATTAATTTGGACACACCCGATAAAACTCCTTGATGACGTGTGTCATATGGAATCTCGCTTTGGTGTGCTTAGAGACAGTATTAGTTTTGGTGCAAGATATGTGCACGGTTTGCGCCTAATGCACCAAAGTCTAAGAAACCATTTTAGAAGCACCTGTTGGTACTCCTAGGTGAAGAGGCTCAAGTGGAGCCTCGGTTTGGTCTGTTTAGAGATAGTGCTAATCTTGATGCAAGATAGGTGCACGATTTGCATGGAACATACCATATGTTCAGAAATAAATATGGACGCACCAGATGGAACTCCTAGATGACATGTGTCATATGGAATCTCACTTCGGTTCGTTTAGAGACAATGTTAGTTTCGATGCAAGGTAGGTGCACGGTTTGCACCTAATGCACCATAGGATAAGAAATCATTTTGGATGCACCCGATGGTACTCCTAGGTCAAGGGGCCCAAGTGAAAGATTGGTTTGGTCTGTTTGGAGATAGTGCAAATCTTGATGCAAGATAGATGCACGGTTTGCATGGAACATACGATATGCTCAGAAATCAATTAGGACGCACCTGATATAACTCCTTGATGATGTGTGTCATATGGAATCTTGCTTCGGTTCGTTTAGAGACAGTGTTAGTTTTGGTAGAAGATATATGTGCACGGTTTACGCCTAATGCTCCATAGCCTAAGAAACCATTTCAGATGCACCCGATGGTACTCGTAGTTGAAGAGGCTCAAGTGGAGGCTCGATTTGGTCTGTTCAGATATAGTGCTAATCTTGATGCAAGATAGTTGCACAGTTTGCATGGAACGTACCATATGTTAAGAAATCAATTTGGACGCACCCAATAGAACTCCTAGATGATGTGTGTCATATGGAATCTCGCTTCGGTCGGTTTGGAGACAATGTTAGTTTTGGTGCAAGATAGGTGCATAGTTTGTGCCTAATGCACCATAGTCTAAGAAACAATTTTTGACGCACCTATTTGTACTCCTAGATGAAGAGGCTCAAGTGGAAGCTCAGTTCGGTCTATTGGAGATAGTGCTAATCTTGATGCAAGACAGGTGCACGGTTTGCATGGAATATACCATATGCTTGGAAATCAATTTGGATGCACCCGATGGAACTCCTCGATAACTTGTGTCATATGGAATCTTGCTTTGGTCTATTTAGAAATAGTGTTAGTTTCGGAGCAAGATTTGTGCTTGGTTTGCGCCTAATGCACCATAGTCTAAGAAACCATTTTGGAAGCACCTGTTGGTACTTCAGTGAAGAGGCTCAAGTGGAAGCACGGTTTGATCTGTTTGGAGATAGTGCTAATCTTAATGCAAGATAGGTGCATGATTTGCAAGGAACATACCATATGCTTAGAAATCAATTTAGACGCACCCAATGGAACTCCTAGATAACGTGTGTCATATGGAATCTTGCTTCGGTCCATTTGTAGACATTGTAAGTTTTAGTGCAAGATAGGTGCACAGTTTGCGCATAATGCACCATAGTCTAAGAAACCAGTTTGGACGCACTATTTGGTACTCCTCGGTGAAGATGCTCAAGTGGAAGCTTGGTTCGGTCAGTTTGGAGATGGTGCTAATACTTATGCAATGTAGGTGCATGGTTTGTATGGAACATACCATATGCTTAGAAATCAATTTGGATGCACCCAATGGAACTCCTTGATGACGTGTGTCATATGGAATCTCGCTTCGGTCCATTTGGAGATACTGTTCGTTTCGGTGCAAGATTGGTGCACAGTTTGCACCTAATGCACCATAGTCTAAGAAACTATTTTGGACGCACTTGTTGGTACTCCTAGGTGAAGGGGCTCAAGTGGATGCTTGGTTCGGTCTGTTTGGAGATAGTGCTAATCTTGATGCAAGATATGTGCACGGTTTGCATGGAACATACCAAATGATTGGAAATCAATCTGGACGCACATGATGGAAATCCTAGATGACGTGTGTCATACGAAATCTTGTTTCGGTCTATTTGGAGGCAGTGTTAGTTTCGGTGCAAGATAGGTGCAAGGTTTGCACATAATGCAGCATTGGCTAAGAAATCATTTTGGACGCACCTAATGGTACTCCTAGGTAAAAGGCTCAAGTGAAAGCTCGGTTTGGTCTATTTGGAGATAGTGCTAATCTTGATGCAAGATAGATGCATGGTCTGCATGGAACCTACCATATGTTTAGAAATTAATTTGGACACACTTGATAGAACTCCTTGATGACGTGTGTCATATGGAATCTCGCTTTGGTGTGCTTAGAGATAGTATTAGTTTTGGTGCAATATATGTGCACGGTTTGCGCCTAATGCACCAAAGTCTAAGAAACCATTTTGGAAGCACCTGTTGGTACTCCAAGGTGAAGAGGCTCAAGTGGAGGCTCGGTTCGGTCTGTTCAGAGATAGTGCTAATCTTGATGTAAGATAGGTGCACGATTTGCATGGAACATACCATATGTTCAGAAATAAATTTGGACGCACTAGATGGAACTCCTAGATGACATGTGTCATATGGAATCTCACTTCGGTCCGTTTAGAGACAGTGTTAGTTTCGGTGCAAGATAGGTGCACGGTTTGCACCTAATGCACCATAGGATAAGAAACCATTTTGGACACACCCGATGGTACTCCTAGGTCAAGGGGCCCAAGTGAAAGCTCGGTTTGGTCTGTTTGGAGATAGTGCAAATCTTGATGCAAGATAGATGCACGGTTTGCATGGAACATACGATATGCTCAGAAATCAATTAGGACGCACCTGATATAACTCCTTGATGATGTGTGTCATATGCAATCTTGCTTCGATTCGTTTAGAGACAGTGTTAGTTTTGGTAGAAGATATGTGCACGGTTTACGCCTAATGCACCATAGCCTAAGAAACCATTTTAGATGCACCAAATGGTACTCGTAGTTGAAGTGGCTCAAGTGGAGGCTCGGTTTGGTCTGTTCACATATAGTGCTAATCTTGATGCAAGATAGTTGCACAGTATGCATGGAACGTACCATATGTTAAGAAATCAATTTGGACGCACCCAATAGAACTCCTAGATGATGTGTGTCATATGGAATCTCGCTTCGGTCGGTTTGGAGACAATGTTAGTTTTGGTGCAAGATAGGTGCATAGTTTGTGCCTAATGCACCATAGTCTAAGAAACCATTTTTGACGCACCTATTTGTACTCCTAGATGAAGAGGCTCAAGTGGAAGCTCAGTTCGGTCTATTGGAGATAGTGCTAATCTTGATGCAAGATAGGTGCACGGTTTGCATGGAATATACCATATGCTTGGAAATCAATTTGGATGCACCCGATGGAACTCCTCGATAACTTGTGTCATATGGAATCTTGCTTTGGTCTATTTAGAAATAGTGTTAGTTTGGGTGCAAGATATGTGCTTGGTTTGCGCCTAATGCACCATAGTCTAAGAAACCATTTTGGAAGCACATGTTGGTACTTCCGTGAAGAGGCTCAAGTGGAAGCACGGTTTGATCTGTTTGGAGATAGTGCTAATCTTAATGCAAGATAGGTGCATGATTTGCAAGGAACATACCATATGCTTAGAAATCAATTTAGACGCACCCAATGGAACTCCTAGATAACGTGTGTCATATGGAATCTTGCTTCGGTCCATTTGTAGACATTGTAAGTTTTAGTGCAAGATAGGTGCACAGTTTGCGCATAATGCACCATAGTCTAAGAAACCAGTTTGGACGCACTATTTGGTACTCCTCGGTGAAGATGCTCAAGTGGAAGCTTGGTTCGGTCAGTTTGGAGATGGTGCTAATACTTATGCAATGTAGGTGCATGGTTTGTATGGAACATACCATATGCTTTGAAATCAATTTGGATGCACCCAATGGAACTCCTTGATGACGTGTGTCATATGGAATCTCGCTTCGGTCCATTTGGAGATACTGTTAGTTTCGGTGCAAGATTGGTGCACAGTCTGCACCTAATGCACCATAGTCTAAGAAACCATTTTGGACGCACTTGTTGGTACTCCTAGGTGAAGGGGCTCAAGTGGATGCTCGGTTCGGTCTGTTTGGAGATAGTGCTAATCTTGATGCAAGATATGTGCACGGTTTGCATGGAATATACCAAATGATTGGAAATCAATCTGGACGCACATGATGGAAATCCTAGATGACGTGTGTCATACGAAATCTTGTTTCGGTCTATTTGGAGGCAGTGTTAGTTTCGGTGCAAGATAGGTGCAAGGTTTGCACATAATGCAGCATTGGCTAAGAAATCATTTTGGACGCACCTAATGGTACTCCTAGGTAAAAGGCTCAAGTGAAAGCACGGTTTGGTCTATTTGGAGATAGTGCTAATCTTGATGCAAGATAGATGCATGGTCTGCATGGAACGTACCATATGTTTAGAAATTAATTTGGACACACTTGATAGAACTCCTTGATGACGTGTGTCATATGGAATCTCGCTTTGGTGTGCTTAGAGATAATATTAGTTTTGGTGCAATATATGTGCACGGTTTGCGCCTAATGCACCAAAGTCTAAGAAACCATTTTGGAAGCACCTGTTGGTACTCCAAGGTGAAGAGGCTCAAGTGGAGGCTCGGTTCGGTCTGTTCAGAGATAGTGCTAATCTTGATGTAAGATAGGTGCACGATTTGCATGGAACATACCATATGTTCAGAAATAAATTTGGACGCACTAGATGGAACTCCTAGATGACATGTGTCATATGGAATCTCACTTCGGTCCGTTTAGAGACAGTGTAAGTTTCGGTGCAAGATAGGTGCACGGTTTGCACCTAATGCACCATAGGGTAAGAAACCATTTTGGACACACCCGATGGTACTCCTAGGTCAAGGGGCCCAAGTGAAAGCTCGGTTTGGTCTGTTTGGAGATAGTGCAAATCTTGATGCAAGATAGATGCACGGTTTGCATGGAACAAACGATATGCTCAGAAATCAATTAGGACGCACCTGATATAACTCCTTGATGATGTGTGTCATATGCAATCTTGCTTCGATTCGTTTAGAGACAGTGTTAGTTTTGGTAGAAGATATGTGCACGGTTTACGCCTAATGCACCATAGCCTAAGAAACCATTTTAGATGCACCAAATGGTACTCGTAGTTGAAGTGGCTCAAGTGGAGGCTCGGTTTGGTCTGTTCACATATAGTGCTAATCTTGATGCAAGAAAGTTGCACAGTTTGCATGAGACGTACCATATGTTAAGAAATCAATTTGGACGCACCCAATGGAACTCCTAGATGATGTGTGTCATATGGAATCTCGCTTCGGTCAGTTTGGAGATAATGTTAGTTTCGGTGCAAGATAGGTGTATAGTTTGTGCCTAATGCACCATAGTCTAAGAAACCATTTTTGATGCACCTATTTGTACTCCTAGATGAAGAGGCTCAAGTGGAAGCTCGGTTCGGTCTAATGGAGATAGTGCTGATCTTGATGCAAGATAGGTGCACAGTTTGCATGGAACATACGATATGCTTAAAAATCAATTTGGATGCACCCGATGGAACTCCTAGATGACTTGTGTGATATGGAATCTCGCTTTGGTCTATTTAGAAACAGTGTTAGTTTCGGTGTAAGATATGTGCATGGTTTGCGCCTAATGCACCATATTATAAGAAACCATTTTGGAAGCACCTGTTGGTACTTCGGCAAAGAGGTTCAAGTGGAAGCTCGGTTTGACCTGTTTGGAGGTAGTGCTACTCTTGATGCAAGATAGATGCACGGTCTGCATGGAACGTACCATGTGCTTAGAAATTAATTTGGACACACCCGATAGAACTCCTTGATGACGTGTGTCATATGGAATCTCGCTTTGGTGTGCTTAGAGACAGTATTGGTTTCGGCGCAAGTTATGTGCACGGTTTGCGCCTAATGCACCAATGTCTAAGAAACCATTTTGGAAGCACCTGTTCGTACTCCAAGGTGAAGAGGCTCAAGTGGAGGCTCGGTTCGGTCTGTTTAGAGATAGTGCTAATCTTGATGCAAGATAGGTGCACGATTTGCATCGAACATACCATATGCTCAGATATCAATTTGGATGCACTAGATGGAACTCCTAGATGACATGTGTCATATGGAATCTCACTTTGGTCTGTTTAGAGACAGTGTTAGTTTCGGTGCAAGATAGGTGCACGGTTTGCACCTAATGCACCATAGGATAAGAAACCATTTTGGTCGCACCCGATGGTAGTCCTAGGTCAAGGGGCTCAAGTGAAAGCTCAGTTTGGTCTATTTGGAGATAGTGCTAATCTTTATGCAAGATAGATGCACGGTTTGCATGGAACATACGATATGGTCAAAAATTAATTAGGACGCACCTGATATAACTCCTTGATGATGTGTGTCATATGGAATCTTGCTTTGGTTCATTTAGAGACAGTGTTAGTTTTGGTAGACGATATGTGCAAGGTTTACGCCTAATGCACCATAGGCTAAGAAACCATTTTAGACGCATCTGATGGTACTCGTAGTTGAAGAGGCTGGAGGCTCAATTTTCTCTGTTCAGATATAGTGCTAATCTTGATGCAAGTTTGTTGCACAGTTTGCATGGATCGTACCATATGTTTAGAAATCAATTTGGACGCACCCAATGGAACTCGTAGATGACGTGTGTCACATGGAATCTTGATTCGGTCTGTTTGGAGACAATGTTAGTTTCGGTGCAAGATAGGTGCATAGTTTGTGCCTAATGCACTATAGTCTAAGAAACCATTTTTGACGCACATGTTTGTACTCCTAGATGAAGAGGCTCAAGTGGAAGCTCGGTTCGGTTTGTTTGGAGATAGTGCTAATCTTGATGCAAGATAGGTGCACGGTTTGCATGGAACATACCATATGCTTGGAAATCAATTTGGATGCACCCGATGGAACTCCTTGATGACGTGTGTCATATGGAATCTCGCTTTGGTCTGTTTAGAAACAATGTTAGTTTCGGTGCAAGATATGTGGATGGTTTGCGCCTAATGCACCATAGTCTAAGAAACCATTTTGGAAGCACCTGTTGGTACTTCGGTGAAGAGGCTCAAGTAGAAGCTCAGTTTGATCTGTTTGGAGATAGTGCTTATCTTGATGCAAGATAGCTGCATAGTCTGCATGGAACGTACCATATGCTTAGAAATTGATTTGGACACACCCGATAGAACTCCTTGATGACGTGTGTCATATGGAATCTCGCTTTGTTGTGCTTAGAGACAGTATTACTTTCGGTGCAAGATATGTGCATGGTTTGCGCCTAATGCACCAAAGTCTAAGAAACCATTTTGGAAGCATGTGTTGGTACTCCTAGGTGAAGATGCTCAAGTGGAGGCTCGGTTCGGTCTGTTTAGAGATAGTTCTAATTTTGAGGCAAGATAGGTGCACAATTTGCATGGAACATACCATATGCTCAGAAATCAACTTTGACGCACCAAATGGAACTCCTAGATGACATGTGTCATATGGAATCTCACTTCGGTCCGTTTAGAGACAGTGTTAGTTTCGGTGCAAGATAGATGCACGGTTTGCACCTAATGCACGATAGGATAAAAAACCATTTTCGACGCACCCGATGGTACTCAAGTGAAAGCTCAGTTTTATCTGTTTGGAGATAGTCCTAATCTTGATGCAAGATAGATGCACGGTTTCCATGGAACATACGATATGGTCAGAAATCAATTAGGATGCACCTGATATAACTCCTTGATGATGTGTGTCATATGGAATCTTGCTTCGGTTCATTTAGAGACTGTTAGTTTTGGTAGAAGATATGTGCACGATTTACGCCTAATGCACCATAGGCTAAGAAACCATTTTAGACGCATCCGATGGAACTCGTAGTGTTGGTACTAATCTTCATGCAAGATAGGTGCATGATTTGCAAGGAACATACCATATGGTTAGAAATCAATTTGGACGCACCCAATGGAACTCCTAGATGACGTGTGTCATATGGAATCTTGTTTCGGTCCGTTCGTAGACATTGTAAGTTTTAGTGCAAAATAGGTGCAAAGTTTGTTGCCTAATGCAGCATAGTCTAATAAACCATTTTGGACGCACTATTTGGTACTCCTTGGTGAAGAGGCTCAAATGGAAGCTTGGTTTGGTCAGTTTGCAGATAGTGCTAATCCTTATGCAAGGTAGTTGCATGGTTTGCATGGAACGTACCATATGCTCGGAAATCAATTTGGACGCGCCAAATGGAACTCCTAGATGACATGTGTCATATGGAATCTCACTTTTGTCCGTTTAGAGATAGTGTTAGTTTCGGTGCAAGATAGGTGCACGGTTTGCACCTAATGCACCATAGGATAAGAAACCATTTTGGTCGCACCCGATGGTACTCCTAGGTCAAGGGGATCAAGCGAAAGCTCAGTTTGGTCTGTTTGGAGATAGTGCTAATCTTTATGCAAGATAGATGCACGGTTTGCATGGAACATACGATATGGTCAAAAATCAATTAGGACGCACCTGATATCACTCCTTGATGACGTGTGTCATATGGAATCTTGCTTCGGTTCGTTTAGAGACAGTGTTAGTTTTGGTAGAAGATATGTGCATGGTTTACGCCTAATGCACCATAGGCTAAGAAACCATTTTAGACGCATCCAATGGTGCTCGTAGTTGAAAAGGCTGCAGGCTCGATCTGGTCTGTTCAGATATAGTGCTAATCTTGATGCAAGATAGTTGCACAGTTTGCATGGATCGTACCATATGTTAAGAAATCAATTTGGACGTACCCAATGGAACTCCTAGATGACGTGTGTCATATGGAATCTTGATTCGGTCTGTTAGGAGATAATGTTAGTTTCGGTGCAAGATAGGTGCATAGTTTGTGTCTAATGCACTATAGTCTAAGAAACCATTTTTGACGCACATGTTTGTACTCCTAGATGAAGAGGCTCAAGTGGAAGCTCGGTTCGGTCTGTTTGGAGATAGTGCTAATCTTGATGCAAGATAGGTGCACGGTTTGCATGGAACATACCATATGCTTAGAAATCAATTTGGATGCACCAGATGGAACTCCTAGATGACTTGTGTCATATGGAATCTCACCTCGGTCCGTTTAGAGACAGTGTTAGTTTCGGTGCAAGATAGGTGCTCGATTTGCACCTATTGCACGATAGGATAAAAAACCATTTTGGACGCACCTGAAGGTACTCCTAGGTCAAAGGGCTCAAGTGAAAGCTCAGTTTGATCTATTTGGAGATAGTGCTAATCTTGATCCAAGATAAATGCATGGTTTGCATGGAACATACGCTATGGTCAGAAATCAATTAGGACGCACCTGATATAACTCCTTGATGACGTGTGTCATATGGAATCTTGCTTCGGTTCGTTTAGAGACAGTGTTAGTTTTGATAGAAGATATGTGCACGGTTTACGCCTAATGCACCATAGGCTAAGAAACAATTTTAGACGCACCCGATGGTACTCGTAGTTGAAGAGGCTCAAGTGGAGGCTCGATTTGGTCTATTCGGATATAGTACTAATCTTGATACAAGATAGTTGCACAGTTTGCCTGGAACGTACCATATGTTAAGAAATCAATTTGGACGCACCCAATGGAACTCCTAGATGACATGTTTCATATGGAATCTCGCTTCGGTCTGTTTGGATACAATGTTAGTTTCGATGCAAGATTGGTGCATAGTTTGCGCCTAATGCACCATAGTATAAGAAACCATTTTGGAAGCACCTATTGGTACTTCGGTGAAGAGGCTCAAGTGGATGCTCGGTTTGATCTGTTTGGAGATAGTGCTAATCTTGATGCAAGATAGGTGCATGATTTGCAAGGAACATACCATATGCTTACAAATCAATTTGGACGCACCCAATGGAAGTGCTAGATGATGTGTGTCATATGGAAACTTGCTTCGGTCCGTTTGTAGACATTGTAAGTTTTATTGCAAGATAGGTGCACAGTTTGCGCACATTGCACCATAGTCTAAGAAACTTGTTTGGACGCACTATTTGGCACTCCTGGGTGAAGAGGCTCAAGTGGAAGCTTGGTTCGGTCAGTTTGGAGATGGTGCTAATCCTTATGCAACATAGGTGCATGGTTTGTATAGAACATACCATATGCTTGGAAATCAATTTGTATGCACCCGATGGAACTCCTTGATGACGTCTGTCATATGGAATCTCGCTTCAGTCCATTTGGAGACATTGTTAGTTTCGGTGTAAGATAGGTGCACAGTTTGCACCTAATGCACCATAGTCTAAGAAACCATTTTGGACGCACTTGTTGGTACTCCTAGGTGAAGGGGTGAAAGCCCAAGTTCATTATGATTTCATTTCATATCTTTGTGATGGTTGTCATCAATTACCAAAAAGGGGGAGATTGAAAGCCCAAGTTTGGTTTTGGTAATTAATGACACCAAGTTGCTAATGACTTGTGTTTAAGTGATGTGAGTTAGGCATAGCAACACATGTGATAAAGGTGCATGGTGGCATGGATAGGTGGCCACATGATCACAAAGAGATGTAGCATGATGTGGAGATCATGGTGATAGACGAGGAGCAAAGTAATCAAGGCAAAGGTATAAACATAGGGTTTTACTTTTGCCGCTCTAAGATGAGCACAGAAGTGATTGACCGGGTTTAGGATAGATAGCCGACTATCATGAGGGGAAGTCACGGTTATCTCTCGAATCAAGTGCTACTAGGTCCATATCTTAAGTATATGCATTAGGATCTAGTAAAGTGCTAACTTAACTCCTTTGGTGAAAATGTTTGTGAAAAGCTAACACACATGCACTTTGGTGGTGGACACTTGTTGGTGTTAGCACTTTTACAAAGGCGGTGGAGTTCCTAGGGTTGAGAGGGGTTTGGAACTTGGAAAGTGGCACATTGGAAGAAGTCCATGATGTTGAGTTTGATGAAACCGAGGGATCTCAAAATGAAGCTCAAAATCTTGATGATGTGAGGGGAGATCAATTGGCAAATGCTGTGAAAAACATGGATGTAGGTGACATAAGGCCAAGGCAAGTTGATGATGATAGTAATATTCACTTGATCAATCAAGAAGTGCAAATTGATACAAATCAAGCAAGTACTAGTGGCTCTCATGGTGATGATCAAAATCAAAATCAAGCAAGTGGAAGCAATCAACTCCCAATACTCCAACCCACAAGCATAGCAAGAGATCATCCATTGGATCAAGTCATTGGTGGTATTCAAAGTGGTGTACAAACAAGATCAAGGCTAGCATCCTTTTGTGAGCACTACTCATTTGTCTCATTTGAGGAACCAAAGAAGATAGAAGATGCATTGAAGGATTCTGATTGGGTAAATGCCATGCATGAAGAATTGAACACCTTCGCAAGAAACCAAGTGTGGGAGCTTGTTGAGAGGCCAAAGAACTACAATGTGATTGGTACCAAGTGGGTCTTTAGAAACAAGCAAGATCAAGATGGTGTGGTTGTGAGAAACAAAGCAAGATTAGTAGCACAAGGCTACACTCAAGTGGAAGGTCTTGACTTTGGAGAAACGTATGCACCGGTTGCAAGATTGGAGGCAATTAGAATATTATTAGCCTATGCTTGTGCCCACAACATCAAGCTCTATCAAATGGATGTGAAGAGTGCATTTCTCAATGGATACATAAATGAGTTGGTTTATGTTGAACAACCTCCCGGTTTTGAAGATGACATGAAACCCAACCATGTTTACAAGCTCAAGAAAGCATTATATGGTTTGAAGCAAGCACCTAGAGCATGGTATGAGAGATTGAGAGATTTTCTTCTCTCTTAAGGGTTCAAGATGGGAAAGGTTGACACTACCCTCTTCACCAAGAAGCTAGGCAATGACTTGTTTATGTTGCAAATCTATGTTGATGATATCATCTTTGGATCAACCAATCAAGACTTTTGTGAAGAATTTGGAAGAATGATGGCAAATGAGTTTGAGATGTCCATGATTGGAGAGCTTAGTTACTTCATTGGTCTTCAAATCAAGCAAATGAAGAATGGCACTTTTGTAAGTCAAGGAAAGTACATCAAGGACATGATCAAGAAGTTTGGATTGCAAGAAGCTAAACCAATGAGCACACCTATGGGCACAAATGATCAATTAGGTAATGATGCAAGTGGCAACATGGTAGATCAAAAGCTTTATCGGTCCATGAGTGGGAGTTTGCTCTATGTCACCGCATCAAGGCCGGATGTGATGTTTAGTGTGTGCAAATGTGCAAGATACCAAGCTTCACCTAGAGAAAGTCACTTGAAGGCAACCAAAAGAATATTAAGGTATCTCAAGGGCACTCATGATGTTGGATTATGGTATCCCAAGGGGTCTAACTTTGAGTTGATTGGATATTCGGACTCCGACTATGGTGGATGCAAGATTGATAGAATGAGCACAAGTGGCACTTGTCAAATGCTAGGAAGGTCTCTAGTTTCATGGTCATCAAAGAAACAAAATAGTGTTGCACTATCAACCGCCGAGGCCGAATACATTAGTGTCGGTAGTTGTTGTGCACAATTGCTTTGGATGAAAGCTACTTTGAATGACTTTGGGATCAAATTCAAGAATGTGCCTTTGCTATGTGACAATTTGAGTGCAATCAAGATGACACAAAATCCGGTTCAACATTCAAGAACCAAGCACATTGACATAAGGCATCATTTTATAAGAGATCATCAACAAAAGGGTGATATTAGCATTGAAAGCATTGGCACCGAAGATCAACTAGCTGACATCTTCACAAAGCCACTTGATGAGAAGAGATTTTGCAAGTTGAGGAATGAATTGAACATACTTGACTTCTCCAACTTGAGATGAGTGCACCCCCACATTTATATATGACATGCCTCTCCTCCAACAAAGCAAGGTAAAGTTGGTTGACATAGCATTCATACTTTGCTAAGGACATGATTAGAACATATAGACATGTTTGCATGACAAATAGGCTCATTCATGAAATTCAAAAGATTTTGATGTATGTATGGTACCACTATTGCTTTTATGTTTGATTGATCTAGTGGTAGCATATGACATGTTGGTGAGCTTGCAAGCCTAGTGTTGAATCTAGAATATGAGCTTATGATGTGTAATTCAACATGGTCAAGATAACCCTTATACTTCATGAGGTGTGAAAAAGCTTGTCCTTGGATCAAACCAAATTACATGTTTTTAGGCAAGTGATCTAGATTGAACCATAATTTGACCCTCACATTGATTGACTTAATTCTCACTAAAATTTGAACCTTTGTGGTCATTGATGACAAAGGGGGAGAGAAACAAAGATAAAGTCAAAAAGGGGGAGAGAAACAAAAAAAGGAGAGAAAACTTTTTAAACTTGAGCACACAAATAGGGGGAGCAAGCTCATGAACCATTTGTTGCATTTGTATGTGCACTAACATAATGAGTTGTTGCATTGCAAGTTTAAATTCACAACTCTTGTTTGTTTGGTGCTTGCTAGAAATAGAACTTGAATGATGCTTTGAATTATAGCATAGAGTTTTATTTTCATGTGGTATCTAGACATATATTATGATCTCACGAGGTATCTTGAGTTTTTGATGTATGTCTAGCTACATTGTGCTAAGGATGGTATATTGGCAACTCTGATTGGTATCACGCTTCAAAGGTCCATTCTATATACCTTAGCATCATTTTGGTAGTAATAAATCTCCCAAAATTACAATTCATGCATATGTGCAAACTTGAACCAAACTCTTGGAAGCACATATGCAGGGGGAGCTAGTACTACCAAAACCGAAATTGAAATGTTTGTCCAACCTTGTCTCATGATAAAAATGCTTTGGACAAGCAATTCAAGTTCATTATGATTTCATTTCATATCTTTGTGATGGTTGTCATCAATTACCAAAAAGGGGGAGATTGAAAGCCCAAGTTTGGTTTTGGTAATTAATGACACCAAGTTGCTAATGCCTTGTGTTTAAGTGATGTGAGTTAGGCATAGCAACACATGTGATAAAGGTGCATGGTGGCACGGATAGGTGGCCACATGATCACAAAAGAGATGTAGCATGATGTGGAGATCATGGTGATAGACGAGGAGCAAAGTTATCAAGGCAAAGGTATAAACATAGGGTTTTACTTTTGCCGGTCTAAGATGAGTAGAGAAGTGATTGACCGGGTTTAGGATAGATAGCCGACTATCATGAGGGGAAGTCACGGTTATCTCTCGAATCAAGTGCTACTAGGTCCATATCTTAAGTATATGCATTAGGATCTAGTAAAGTGCTAACTTAACTCCTTTGGTGAAAATGTTTGTGAAAAGCTAACACACATGCACTTTGGTGGAGGACACTTGTTGGTGTTAGCACTTTTACAAAGGCGGTGGAGTTCCTAGGGTTGAGAGGGGTTTGGAACTTGGAAAGTGGCACATTGGAAGAAGTCCATGATGTTGAGTTTGATGAAACCGAGGGATCTCAAAATGAAGCTCAAAATCTTGATGATGTGAGGGGAGATCAATTGGCAAATGCTGTGAAAAACATGGATGTAGGTGACATAAGGCCAAGGCAAGTTGATGATGATAGTAATATTCACTTGATCAATCAAGAAGTGCAAATTGATACAAATCAAGCAAGTACTAGTGGCTCTCATGGTGATGATCAAAATCAAAATCAAGCAAGTGGAAGCAATCAACTCCCAATACTCCAACCCACAAGCATAGCAAGAGATCATCCATTGGATCAAGTCATTGGTGGTATTCAAAGTGGTGTACAAACAAGATCAAGGCTAGCATCCTTTTGTGAGCACTACTCATTTGTCTCATTTGAGGAACCAAAGAAGATAGAAGATGCATTGAAGGATTCCGATTGGGTAAATGCCATGCATGAAGAATTGAACACCTTCACAAGAAACCAAGTGTGGGAGCTTGTTGAGAGGCCAAAGAACTACAATGTGATTGGTACCAAGTGGGTCTTTAGAAACAAGCAAGATCAAGATGGTGTGGTTGTGAGAAACAAAGCAAGATTAGTAGCACAAGGCTACACTCAAGTGGAAGGTCTTGACTTTGGAGAAACGTATGCACCGGTTGCAAGATTGGAGGCAATTAGAATATTATTAGCCTATGCTTGTGCCCACAACATCAAACTCTATCAAATGGATGTGAAGAGTGCATTTCTCAATGGATACATAAATGAGTTGGTTTATGTTGAACAACCTCCCGGTTTTGAAGATGACATGAAACCCAACCATGTTTACAAGCTCAAGAAAGCATTATATGGTTTGAAGCAAGCACCTTGAGCATGGTATGAGAGAATTAAGTGCATATTTTCTATTGCGGATGGGAAATTTGGAGAAGTCGCGGGAGTGCTTTCTCACTGAGAAACACTCACCGGACGCTGAGTGCGGAGGCACCGGACGCTGGCCTCAGCGTCCGGTGTGCTTCACCCTGCTAGGGTTAAGCACCGGACGCACTCTGAGAGCGTCCGGTGGTTAGCGTCCGGTGTGTAGGTGTTTTGCGACCCTCTCTGCGCATGGGTCCGGTGAGCACCGGACGCTACCGGTGCTTAGCGTCCGGTGACCCGCAGATTTGCGGAACTCTCTGCGCATGAGTCCGGTGTGGACCTGCGGAGCGTCCGGTGATCCGCAGGTGACCGTTAGGATCTGACACGCGAGATTCAGGACGGTCACATGGCCAACTCCAGTGCACCGGACGCAGGGAGTCGAGCGTTCGGTGCTCACTTAGTAGCGTCCGGTGCCCCCGATTTCAGCCCAGTGAAAACAGCTAACGGCTAGTTTCTTTGAGGGGCTTATAAATAGAAGGTGGCCGGCTTTGGGAGGTTCTCTCTTGCACATTTGATTACTTGAGGCATACATTGAGCTAGAGAACACTCCCTCCACTCATCTCGTTGCTTGTTTGCTAATTCTAGTGAGATTGAGTGAGATTCAAGTGCATTACTTTGAGAGTTGCATTTAGTGGCACTTGATTTCTTGTTACTCTTGGGTGTTTCCCAACGCCCTAGACGGCTTGGAGCAGCGGTAGTGTTAAGCTCGTGATTGGAGATTGTTTCGAGCCTCACCAAGTGATTTGTGGGGGGTTCTTGAGCCTTCCCCGCGGGAGATCGCAATTGGCTACTCTAGTGGATTGCTCGTGGCTTGGAGGATCCCCATCTTGTGAATGGATGTGCGGCACCTGCTGAGGGTTTGGCTTTGAATTGCCAATTAGCTCGTGATCCATCAAGTGGGTGTATCGCCACAACGAGTAGCTTGCCGGGAAGCAAGTGAACCTCGGTAAAAAATCTTGTGTCATCTCTTGCCGAGGTCTCTCTTGTGATTGTGTACGTGATTGATTGGATATATCTCTTCTCTACAACATCGGTATAAGAATCACTCTCCTCTCTTTACATGCTTGCCTACCTTATTAGTTTAGCTTGTGTAGCTTAATTCTTGATAGTTTAGAGTTGTTGTGTAGCCTTCTCTAGTTGTTGTGTTTTAGTGTTTAGCCTTCTTGCTAGACTTGTATAGGTGGCTTGCATAGCTTAGTTGTGCAAGTGCTAGAATAGCTTCGCCACTTATTTTACTAACTCACTTGTTTAGTAAAGTTTGTAGAGTTTTTAAATAGGCTATTCACCCCCCCTCTAGCCTTTTGGACCTTTCAAGGGGCTCAAGTGGATTCTCGGTTCGGTCTGTTTGGAGATAGTGCTACTCTTGGTGCAAGATAGGTGCACTGTTTGCATGGAACATACCAAATGCTTGCAAATCAATCTGGACGCACATGATGAAACTCCTAGATGACGTGTGTCATAAGAAATCTTGTTTCGGCCTATTTGGAGACAGAGTTAGTTTCGGTGCAAGATAGGTGCAAGGTTTGCACATAATGCAGCATAGGCTAAGAAACCATTTTGGACGCACCCCATGGTACTCCTAGGTAAAAGGCTCAAGTGAAAGCTCGGTTTGGTCTATTTGGAGATAGTGCTAATCTTGATGCAACATAGATGCACGGTTTTCATGGAATGTACCATATGTTTAGAAATTATTTTGGACACACCCGTTAGAACTCCTTGATGACGTGTGTCATATGGAATCTTGCTTCGGTTGGTTTAGAGACAGTGTTAGTTTTGGTAGAAGATATGTGCACGGTTTACGCCTAATGCACCATAGGCTAAGAAACTATTTTAGACGCACCCGATGGTACTCGTAGTTGAAGAGGCTCAAGTGGAGGCTCGATTTGGTCTGTTTGGAAATAGTGCTAATCTTGATGCAAGATAGTTGCACAGTTTGCATGGAACGTACCATATGTTAAGAAATCAATTTGGAACCCAATGGAACTCCTAGATGATGTGTGTCATATGGAATCTTGTTTCGGTCTGTTTGGAGACAATGTTAGTTTTGGTGCAAGATAAGTGCATAGTTTGTGCCAAATGCACTATAGTCTAAGAAACCATTTTTGACACACCTGTTTGTACTCCTAGATGAAGAGGCTCAAGTGGAAGCTCGGTTTGGTCTGTTTGGAGATAGTGCTAAATTTAATGCAAGATAGGTGCACAGTTTGCTTGGAAATCAATTTGGATGCACCTGATGGAACTCCTTGATGACGTGTGTCATATGGAATCTCGCTTTGGTCTATTTAGAAATGCTGTTAGTTTCGGTGCAAGATATGTGCCTAGTTTGCACCTAATGCACCATAGTCTAAGAAACCATTTTGGAAGCACCTATTGGTACTTTGGTGAAGAGGCTCAAGTGGAAGCTCGGTTTGATCTGTCTGGAACCTGGGGATTTGGTTTGGTTGCATTTGCGAAAAGATAGATTTCCAGAACTGAGAAAATCCAAATTGATGCCTAGAGCTGATGGTTCTTTTAAAGTGCTGTAACGAATTAATAAGAATGCATATAAGCTTGATCTTCCTGCAGATTTTGGGGTTAGTCCCACATTGAACATTGCAGATTTGAAGCCTTATTTGGGTGAGGAAGATGAGCTTGAGTCGAGGACGACTCAAATGCAAGAAAGGGAGGATTATGAGGACATCAACACCAGCGATACATCCTCTCCTACATCCTCTCCGACACAACCTATAGCTGCTCCTACATCCTCTCCGACACAACCTATAGCTGGTCCTCTTACTCGTGCTCGTGTTCGTCAACTTAACCTTCAAGTAAGTTCAGTTTTAAACTCTTGTCAATCATATTTAGACAATGGAGACACGTGCACTTTCGTGTTGTTCAGGAATAATGGACAAGATCAGCAAGGGAAGGTTCAACTGCATTCAGAATTTGAGGCAACACCAACTTCAAGGGCTGATTGCATATGGGAAGAGTGATAACTTAACAAAGGTGATTGGAGATCAGGTCCAAGCCTCCACAACATCCTCTATCAAGTTACCACGTCGCTTCTAAAGCAAGGAAACAAAGAGTCCAAACCCAACACGTTTTGGGAGTTGGATTCGGACTGGAAAATAACTCTAACTTGTATGGATCACCACGGCGTCATATGGACTCCAACTGGGACGTTCCTATACTTGTTGGAAAGCTCATGAAGTCTACTTTCCAATGGGTCCAACCACATATCTTTGCAGCTCATGAGTCGGGCGCAGTCCTTGTTTTCGTGCCGACACTTTTTTCTGTTTTGGTGCTGCGTCACCCTATTTTGGACCAATGGCCCATGTATCAAGTTGAGTCCATTAGGGACGCGTCCTAGGGTTGGAGGACGACTCTAGCACCCCTTTGGTCGTCCTCCCCTCTATTTATTTACATCTAGAGCCGCCATGAACAACTGGGTTTTGTTTAGATCAAGTTTAGCCTTCGCTACTTGCTTGTAGGCGCGCGTGTAGGATCAGCCGCCCGTCTCCTTGTCTTCGGAACCCCATTGTTGATTCAGATTCAGTTTGAAACCTTCAATTCATCTTGCAAATTCAGTGCTTGTTTCCTCGTTCTTGCTAGTTCTTCGATTGCTTGCAGGACGGGAGCCCTAGGGGCTGGTTGTCGCGCTCCACAAGATCGTGACGGCTGTTGGACGTGGTGTATCGGTTGCTAAGGCGCGGTCTTGAGGGCTGTAGTCGGGCCGTGAACGTCATCTCCATCCACCAATCGAGTTATCCCCGTCTCTCATCAAAAGATCAGGCCAAAAACCCTAGCGGGTTCGCATCAATAAGAAACCATTTTGGATGCACCCGATGGTACTCCAAGGTCAAGGGGCCCAAGTGAAAGCTTGGTTTGGTCTGTTTGGAGATAGTGCTAATCTTAATGCAAGATAGATGCACGGTTCGCATGGAACATACCATATGCTTGGAAATCAATTTGGATGCACCCGATGGAACTCCTTGATGACTTGTGTCATATGGAATCTCGCTTCGGTCCATTTGGAGACATTGTTAGTTTCGGTGCAAGATAGGTGCACAGTTTGCACCTAATACACCATAGTCTAAGAAACCATTTTGGACGCACTTGTTGGTACTCCTAGTTGAAGGGGCTCAAGTGGATGCTCGGTTCGGTCTGTTTGGAGATAGTGCTAATCTTGATGCAAGATACGTGCACGGTTTGCATGGAACATACCAAATTCTTGGAAATCAATCTCGACACACATGATGGAACTCCTAGATGACGTGTGTCATATGAAATCTTGCTTCGATCTGTTTGGAGACAGTGTTGGTTTTAGTGCAAGGTTTGCACATAATGCAGCATATGCTAAGAAACCATTTTGGACGCACCCGATGGTACTCTTAGGTAAAAGGCTCAAGTGAAAGCTCGGTTTGGTCTATTTGGAGATAGTGCTAATCTTGATGCAAGATAGATGCACGGTCTGCATGGAACGTACCATATGCTTAGAAATTAATTTGGACAGACCTGATACAACTCCTTGATGACGTGTGTCATATGGAATCTCGCTTTGGTGTGCTTAGAGACAGTATTAGTTTTGGTAGAAGATATGTGGACGGTTTGCGCCTAATGCACCAAAGTCTAAGAAACCATTTTGGAAGCACCTGTTGGTACTCCTAGGTGAAGAGGCTCAAGTGGAGGCTCGGTTTGGTCTGTTTAGAGATAGTTCCAATGTTGATGCAAGATAGTTGCATAGTTTGCATGGAAGGTACCATATGTTAAGAAATCAATTTGGACGCAGCCAATGGAACTCCTAAATGACGTGTGTCATATGGAATCTCGCTTTGGTTTGTTTGGAGACAATGTTAGTTTCGGTGCAAGATAGGTGCACGGTTTGCACCTAAGAAACCATTTTGGACACACCCAATGGTACTCCTAGGTCAAGGGGCTCAAGTGAAAGCTCGGTTTGGTCTGTTTGGAGATAGTGCTAATCTTGATGCAAGATAGATGCACAGTTTGCATGGAACATACGATATGCTCACAAATCAATTAGGGCGCACCTGATATGATCTTGCTTCGGTTCGTTTAGAGACAGTGTTAGTTTTGGTAGAAGATATGTGCACGGTTTTACGCCTAATGCAGCATAGGCTAAGAAACCATTTTAGACGCACCCGATGGTGCTCGTAGTTGAAGAGGCTCAAGTGGAGGCTCGATTTGGTCTGTTCAGATATAGCGCTAATCTTGATGCAAGATAGTTGCACAGTTTGCATGAAACGTAGCATATGTTAAGAAATCAATTTGGATCCACCCATTGAAACTCCAAGATGACGTGTGTCATATGGAATCTCGCTTCGATCTGTTTGGGGACAATGTTAGTTTCGGTGCAAGATAGGTGCATAGTTTGTGCCTAATGGACCATAGTCTAAGAAACCATTTTTGACGCACCTGTTTGTACTCCTAGATAAAGAGGCTCAAGTGGAAGCTCGGTTCGGTCTGTTTGGAGATAGTGCTAATCTTGATGCAAGATAGGTGCACGTTTTGCATGGAACATACCATATGCTTGGAAATCAATTTGGACACACCAGATGGAACTCCTAGATGACATATGTCATATGGAATCTCCCTTCGGTCCGTTTAGAGACAGTGTTAGTTTCAGTGCAAGATAGATGCACAGTTTGCGCCTAATGCACCATAGTTTAAGAAACCATTTTGGACGAACTATTTGGTACTCATGGGTGAAGAGGCTCAAGTGGAAGCTTGGTTCGGTCAGTTTGGAGATAGTGCTAATCCTTATGCAAGGTAGGTGCATGGTTTGCATGGAACATACCATATGCTTGGAAATCAATTTGGATGCACCCGATGGAACTCCTTGATGACGTGTGTCATATGGAATCTCACTTCGGTCCATTTGGAGACATTGTTAGTTTCGGTGCAAGATAGGTTCACAGTTTGCACCTAATGCACCATAGTCTAAGAAACAATTTTGGACGCACTTGTTGGTACTCCTAGGTGAAGGGGCTCAAGTGGATGCTTGGTTCGGTCTGTTTGGAGATAGTGCTAATCTTGATGCAAGTTAGGTGCACGGTTTGCATGGAACATACCAAATGCTTGCAAATCAATCTGGACACACATGATAGAACTTTTAGATGATGTGTGTCATACGAAATCTTGCTTCGGTCTGTTTGGAGACTGTTAGTTTTGGTGCAAGATAGGTGCAAGGTTTGCACATAATGTAGCATAGGCTAAGAAACCATTTTGGATGCACCCGATGGTACTCCTCGGTAAAAGGCTCAAGTGAAAGCATGGTTTGTTCTATTTGGAGATAGTGCTAATCTTGATGCAAGATAGATGCACGATCTGCATGGACCGTGCCATATGCTTAGAAATTAATTTGGACACACCCGATAGAACTCCTTGATGACGTGTGTCATATGGAATCTCGCTTTGGTGTGCTTAGAGACAGTATTAGTTTCAGTGCAAGATATGTGCACGGTTTGCGTCTAATGCACCAAAGTCTAAGAAACCATTTTGGAAGCTCCTGTTGGTACTCCTAGGTGAAGAGGCTCAAGTGGAGGCTCGGTTTGGTCTGTTTAGAGATAGTGCTAATTTTGATGCAAGATAGGTGCACGATTTGCATGGAACATACCATATGCTCAGAAATCAATTTGGACGCACTAGATGGAACTCCTAGATGACAAGTGTCATACGGAATCTCACTTCGGTCCGTTTAGAGACAGTGTTAGTTTTGGTGCAAGATAGGTGCACGGTTTGCACCTAATGCACCATAGGATAACAAACCATTTTGGACACACCCAATGGTACTCCTAGGTCAAGCGGCTCAAGTGAAAGCTCGATTTGGTCTGTTTGGAGATAGTGCTAATCCGGATGCAAGATAGATGCACGGTTCGCATGGAACAGACGATATGCTTAGAAATCAATTAGGACGCACCTGATATAGCTCCTTGATGATGTGTCTCATATGGAATCTTGCTTTGGTTAATTTAGGGACAGTGTTAGTTTTGGTAGAAGATATGTGCACGGTATACGCCTAATGCACCATAGGCTAAGAAAACATTTTAGACGCACCCGATGGTACTCGTAGTTGAAGAGGCTCAAGTGGAGGCTTGATTTGGTCTGTTCAGATATAGTGCTAATCTTGATGCAAGATAGTTGCACAGTTTGCATGGAACGTACCATATGTTAAGAAATAAATTTGGACGCATCCAATGGAACTCCTAGATGACGTGTGTCATATGGAATCTCGCTTCGGTTTGTTTGGAGACAATGTTAGTTTCGGTGCAAGATAGGTGCATAGTTTGTGCCTAATGCACCATAGTCTAAGAAACCATTTTTGACGCACCTGTTTGTACTCCTAGATGAAGAGGCTCAAGTGGAAGCTCGGTTCGGTCTGTTTGGAGATAGTGCTAATCTTGATGCAAGATATGTGCACGGTTTGCATGGAACATACCAGATGCTTGAAAATCAATTTGGATGCACCCGATTAAACTCCTTGATGACGTGTGTCATATGGAATCTCGCTTTGGTCTGTGTAGAAACAGTGTTAGTTTCGGTGCAAGTTATGTGCCATGTTTGTGACTAATGCACCATAGTCTAAGAAACCATTTTGGAAGCACCTGTTGGTACTTCGGTGAAGAGGCTCAAGTGGGAGCTCGGTTTCATCTGTTTGGAGATAGTGCTAATCTTGATGCAAGATAAGTACATAATTTGCAAGGAACATACCATATGCTTAGAAATCAATTTGGACGCACCCAACGGAACTCCTAGATGACGTGTGTCATATGGAATCTTGCTTTAGTCTGTTTGTAGATATTGTAAGTTTTAGTGCAAGATAGGTGCAAAGTTTGCGCCTAATGCACCATAGTCTAAGAAACCATAGACGCACTATTTGGTACTCCTAGGTGAAGAGGCTCAAGTGGAAGCTTGGTTCGGTCAGTTTGGAGATAGTGCTAATCCTTATGCAAGGTAGGTGCATGGTTTGCATGGAACATACCATATGCTTGGAAATCAATTTGGATGCACCCGATGGAACTCCTTGATGATGTGTGTCATATGGAATCTCACCGGTCCATTTGGAGACATTGTTAGTTTCGGTGCAAGAAAGGTGCACAGTTTGCACCTAATGCACCATAGTCTAAGAAACCATTTTGGACGCACTTGTTGGTCTCCTAGGTGAAGGGGCTCAAGTGGATGCTCGGTTCGGTCTGTTTGGAGATAGTGCTAATCTTGATGCAAGATAGGTGCACAGTTTGCATGGAACATACCAAATGCTTGCAAATCAATCTGGACGCACATGATGGAACTCCTAGATGACGTGTGTCATACGAAATCTTGATTCGGTCTGTTTGGAGACAGTGTTAGTTTTAGTGCAAGATAGGTGCAAGGTTTGCACATAATGCAACATAGGCTAAGAAATCATTTTGGACGCACCCGATCGTACTCCTAGGTAAAAGGCTCATGTGAAAGCTCGGTTTGGTCTATTTGGAGATAGTGCTAATCTTGATGCAAGATAGATGCACGGTCTGCATGGAACGTACCATATGCTTAGAAGTTAATTTGGACACACCCGATAGAACTCCTTGATGACGTGTGTCATATGGAATCTCGCTTTGGTGTGCTTAGAGACAGTATTTGTTTTGGTGCAAGATATGTGCACGGTTTGCGCCTAATGCACCAAAGTCTAAGAAACAATTTTGGAAACACCTGTTGGTACTCTTAGGTGAAGAGGCTCAAGTGGAGGCTCGGTTCAGTCTGTTTAGAGATAGTGCTAATCTTGATGCAAGATAGGTGCACGATTTGCCAGGAACATACCATATGCTCAGAAATCAATTTGGACACATTAGATGGAACTCCTAGATGACATGTGTCATATGGAATCTCACTTCGGTCCGTTTAGAGACAGTGTTAGTTTTGGTGCAAGATAGGTGCACGGTTTGCACCTAATGCACCATAGGATAAGAAACCATTTTGGATGCACCCGACGGTACTCCTAGGTCAAGGGGCTCAAGTGAAAGCTCGATTTGGTCTGTTTGGAGATAGTGCTAATCTTGATGCAAGATAGATGCACGGTTTGTATGGAATAGACGATATGCTCAGAAATCAATTAGGACGCATCTGATATAACTCCTTGATGATGTGTCTCATATGGAATCTTGCTTCGGTTCATTTAGAGACAGTGTTAGTTTTGGTAGAAGATATGTGCACGGTATACGCCTAATGCACCATAGGCTAAGAAACCATTTTAGACGCACCCGATGGTACTCGTAGTTGAAGAGGCTCAAGTGGAGGCTTGATTTTGTCTGTTCAGATGTAGTGCTAATCTTGATGCAAGATAGTTGCACAGTTTGCATGGAACGTACCATATCTTAAGAAATCAATTTGGACGCACCCAATGGAACTCCTAGATGACGTGTGTCATATGGATTCTCAGTTCGGTCTGTTTGGAGACAATGCTAGTTTTGGTGCAAGATAGGTGCATAGTTTGTGCGTAATGCACCATTGTCTAAGAAAGCATTTTTGACGCACTTGTTTGTACTCCTAGATGAAGAGGCTCAAGTGGAAGCTTGGTTCGGTCTGTTTGGAGATAGTGCTAATCTTGATGCAAGATAGGTGCACGGTTTGCATGGAACATACCATATGCTTGGAAATCAATTTGGATGCACCCGATGGAACTCCTTGTTGACGTGTGTCATATTGAATCTCGCTTTGGTCTGTTTAGAAACAGTGTTGGTTTCGGTGCAAGTTATGTGCATCGTTTGCGCCTAATGCACCATAGTCTAAGAAACCATTTTGGAAGCACCTGTTGGTACTTCGGTGAAGTGAATCAAGTGGAAGCTCGGTTTGATCTGTTTAGAGATAGTGCTAATCTTGATGCAAGATAGGTGCATGATTTGCAAGGAACGTACCATATGCTTAGAAATCAATTTGGACGCACCCAATGGAACTCCTAGATGACGTGTGTCATATGGAATCTTGCTTCGGTCCATATGTAGACATTGTAAGTTTTAGTGCAAGATAGGTGCACAGTTTGCGCCTAATGCACCATAGTCTAAGAAACCATTTTGAAAGAACCATTTGGTACTCATGGGTGAAGTGGCTCAAGTGAAAGCTTGGTTTGGTCTGTTCAGATATAGTGCTAATCTTGATGTAAGATAGTTGCACAGTTTGCATGGAACGTACCATATGTTAAGAAATCAGTTTGAACGCACCCAATGGAACTCCTAGATGACGTGTGTCATATGGAATCTTTATTCGGTCTATTTGGAGACATTGTTAGTTTTGGTGCAAGATAGGTGCACAGGTTGCAACTAATGCACCATAGTCGAAGAAACCATTTTTGACGTACCTGTTTGTACTCCTAGATGAAGTGGCTCAAGTGGAAGCTCGATTCGGTCTGTTTGGAGATAGTGCTAATCTTGATGCAAGATTGGTGCACGGTTTGCATGGAACATACCATATGCTTGGAAATCAATTTGGATGCACCAGATGGAACTCCTTGATGACGTGTGTCATATGGAATCTCGCTTTGGTCTGTTTAGAAACATTGTTAGTTTTGGTGCAAGATATGTGGATGCTTTGTGCCTAATGCACCATAGTCTAAGAAACTATTTTGGAAGCACCGTTGGTACTTCGGTGAAGAGGCTCAAGTGGAAGCTCAGTTTGATCCGTTTGGAGATAGTGCTAATCTTGATGCAAGATAGATGTATGGTCTGCATGGAACATACCATATGCTTAGAAATTAATTTGGACACACCCGATAGAACTCCTTGATGATTTGTGTCATATGGAATCTCGCTTTGGTGTGCTTAGAGACAGTGTTAGTTTTGGTGCAAGATATGTGCATGGTTAGCGCCTAATGCACCAAAGTCTAAGAAACCATTTGGGAAGCACCTGTTGGTCCTCCTAGGTGAAGAGGCTCAAGTGGAGGCTCGGTTCGGTGTGTTTAGAGATAGTGCTAATCTTGATGCAAGATAGGTGCACGATTTGCATGGAACATACCATATGCCCAGAAATCAATTTGGATGCATTAGATGGAACTCCTAGATGACATGTGTCATATGGAATCTCACTTCGGTCCGTTTAGAGACAGTGTTAGTTTTGGTGCAAGATAGGTGAACGGTTTGCACCTAATGCACGATAGGATAAAAAACCATTTTGGACGCACCCAATGGTACTCCTAGGCCAAGGGGCTCAAGTGAAAGCTCAGTTTGATCTGTTTGGAGATAGTGCTAATCTTGATGCAAGATAGATGCACGGTTTGCACGGAACATACGATATGCTCAGAAATCAATTAGGACGCACCTGATATAACACCTTGATGTTGTGTCTCATATGGAATCTTGCTTTAGTTCGTTTAGAGGCAGTGTTACTTTTGGTAGAAGATATGTGCACGGTATACGCCTAATGCACCATAGGCTAAGAAACCATTTTAGACGCACTCGATGGCACTCGTAGTTGAAGAGGCTCAAGTGGAGGCTTGATTTGGTCTGTTCGGATATAGTGCTAATCTTGATGCAAGATAGTTGCACAGTTTGCATGGAATGTACCATATGTTAAGAAATCAATTTGGACGCACCCAATGGAACTCCTAGATGACGTGTGTCATATGAAATCTCGCTTCGGTCTGTTTGGAGACATTGTTAGTTTCGGTGCAAGATAGGTGCATAGTTTGTGCATAATGCACCATAGTCTAAGAAAGCATTTTTGACACACCTGTTTGTACTCCTAGATGAAGAGGCTCAAGTGGAAGCTCGGTTCGGTCTATTTGGAGATAGTGCTAATCTTGATGCAAGATAGGTGCACGGTTTGCATGGAACATACCATATGCTTGGAAATCAATTTGGATGCACCTGATGGAACTCCTTGATGACGTGTGTCATATTGAATCTTGCTTTGGCCTGTTTAGAAATAGTGTTGGTTTCGGTGCAAGTTATGTGCATCGTTTGCGCCTAATGCACCATAGTCTAAGAAACCATTTTGGATGCACCTGTTGGTACTTCGGTGAAGAGGATCAAGTGGAAGCTCGGTTTGATCTGTTTGGAGATAGTGCTAATCTTGATGCAAGATAGGTGCATGATTTGCAAGGAACATACCATATGCTTAGAAAACAATTTGGACGCACCCAATGGAACTCCTAGATGACGTGTGTCATATGGAATCTTGCTTCGGTCTGTTTGTAGACATTGTAAGTTTTAGTTCAAGATAGATGCACAGTTTGCGCCTAATGCACCATAGTCAAAGAAACCACTTTGGACGAACTATTTGGTACTCCTGGGTGATGAGGATCAAGTGGAAGCCTGGTTCGGTCTGTTTGGAGATAGTGCTAATCCTTATGCAAGGTAGGTGCATGGTTTGCATGGAACATACCATATGCTTGGAAATCAACTTGGATGCACCCGATGGAACTCCTTGATGACGTGTGTCATATGGAATCTCACTTCGGTCCATTTGGAGACATTGTTAGTTTCGATGCAAGATAGGTGCACAGTTTGCACCTAATGCACCATAGTTTAAGAAACCATTTTGGACACACTTGTTGGTACTCCTAGGTGAAGGGGCTCAAGTGGATGCTCGGTTCAGTCTGTTTGGAGATAGTGCTAATTTTGATGCAAGATAGGTGCACGGTTTGCATGGAACATACGATATGGTCAGAAATCAATTAGGACGCACCTGATATAACTCCTTGATGATGTGTGTCATATGGAATCTTGCTTCGGTTCATTTAGAGACAATGTTACTTTTGGTACAAGATATGTGCACGGTTTACGCCTAATGCACCATAGGCTAAGAAACCATTTTAGACGCATCCGATGGTACTCGTAGTTGAAGAGGCTCAAGTGGAGGCTTGATTTGGTCTGTTCGGATATAGTGCTAATCTTGATGCAAGATAGTTGCACAGTTTGCATGGAACGTACCATATCTTAAGAAATCAATTTGGACGCACCCAATGGAACTCCTAGATGACGTGTGTCATATGGAATCTCGCTTCAGTCTGTTTGGAGATAATGTTAGTTTCGGTGCAGGATAGGTGTATAGTTTGTGCCTGCACCATAGTCTAAGAAACCATTTTTGACACACCAGTTTGTACTCCTAGATGAAGAGGCTCAGTTGCAGGATACGTGTCTCCATTGTCTAAATATGATTGACAAGAGTTTAAAACTGAACTTACTTGAAGGTTAAGTTGACGGGCACGAGCACGATTAAGAGGACCAGCTGGTGTTGATGTCCTCATCATCCTCCCTTTCTTGCATTTGAGTCGTCCTCGACTCAAGCTCATCTTCCTCACCCAAATAAGGCTTCAAATTTGCAATGTTAAATGTCGGACTAACCCCAAAATCTGCAGGAAGATCAAGCTTATATGCATTCTCATTAATTCGTTGCAGCACTTTAAAAGGACCATCAGCTCTAGGCATCAATTTGGATTTTCTCAGTTCTGGAAATCTATCTTTTCGCAAATGCAACCAAACCAAATCCCCAGGTTCCAGAATCAATTGCTTTCTACCTTTATCTCCAGCGCATTTGTACTTAGCATTCATGCGCTCTATGTTTTGTTTAGTGGCTTCATGCAATTTTAACATCAATTCAGCACGTTGCTTAGCATCAAAATTTATTTTTTCAGAACTTGGCAAAGGCATTAAATCAATAGGAGCACGTGGCAAGAAGCCATAGACAATCTCAAAAGGACACATTTTTGTAGTAGAATGCAATGAACGATTATAGGCGAACTCAATATGAGGCAAACATTCTTCCCACATCTTAATATTCTTCTTTAAAACAGCCCTTAACATAGTGGATAAAGTTCTATTAACAACTTCAGTTTGACCATCAGTTTGGGGATGACAAGTGGTGGAAAATAAAAGCTTAGTCCCCAATTTGAACCACAAAGTCTTCCAAAAATGACTAAGAAATTTAGCATCACGATCAGAAACAATTGTGTTGGGCACACCATGCAAGCGAACAATTTCTCGAAAGAACAAATCAGCAATATTTGTAGCATCATCAGTTTTATGACATGGTATAAAATGTGCCATCTTAGAAAATCTATCAACAACCACAAACACACTATCATGTCCCCTCCTAGTCCTCGGTAGTCCCAACACAAAATCCATAGATATATCCTCCCAAGGAGCATTAGGACAAGGAAGAGGTAAATACAAACCATGGGGATTTAACCGTGACTTTGCCTTATGACATGTTGTGCAACGAGCAACAAACCTCTCCACATCTCTCCTCATCCTTGGCCAAAAGAAATGACCAGCAAGTATGTCCTCCGTCTTCTTTGCTCCAAAATGTCCCATCAAACCTCCTCCATGAGCTTCCTGTAACAACAACAAACGAACAGAGCTAGCTGGAATGCATAGCTTGTTAGCTCTAAACACAAACCCATCACTGACGATGAATTTATTCCACCCTTTTCCATCTTTACAATGCAGCAACACGTCTCTAAAATCAGCATCATGAACATATTGGTCTTTAATTGTTTCTAACCCAAATATCTTGTAATCAAGTTGATTCAGCAAAGTATATCTCCGTGATAAAGCATCAGCAATAATATTTTCCTTCCCTTTCTTGTGCTTAATAATATAATGAAAAGATTCAATAAATTCAACCCATTTTGCATGCCTAAGATTTAGTTTTCCTTGACTACGAATATGTTAAAAAGATTCATGATCAGAATGGATAATAAACTCTTTGGGCCACAAATAATGCTGCCATGTCTCTAATATTCTAACAAGAGCATAGAGTTCTTTATCATAAGTTGAATAATTGAGAACAGGCCCACTCAATTTCTCACTAAAATATGCAATAGGTTTTCCCTCTTGTAATAAAACACCTCCCAAACCAATTCCACTAGCATCACATTCAAGCTCAAAAGTCTTATTAAAATCAGGAAGTTGTAGGAGAGGTGCATGAGTTAACTTATCTTTCAACATGTTGAATGAATTCTCTTGTGCTTTGCCCCAATCAAAAGGCACCCCCTTCTTTGTAAGCTCATTCAATGGTGCAGCAATGGTGCTGAAATCCTTCACAAAACGGCGATAGAATCCAGCAAGTCCTAGGAAACTCCGCACCTGGGTGATAGTATTTGGGACAGGCCATCCCTGTATAGCTTCCACCTTGGCTTGATCAACCTCAATTCCCTGTGGAGTCACAACATAACCAAGAAAAGACACTCGATCGGTGCAAAAGGTGCACTTCTCAAGGTTACCAAATAAACGTGCCTCGCGTAGTGCATTAAAAACAGCACGTAAATGATCAAGATGTTCATCCAATGATTTGCTGTAAATCTATATGTCATCAAAATATACGACAACAAATTTCCCAATGAAAGCACGCAAGACCTCGTTCATTAATCTCATGAAAGTACTAGGTGCATTAGTAACCCAAAAG
>NC_012874.2:46618936-46622792 GCF_000003195.3 Sorghum bicolor
ATGACTACCCACTCATACAACCCGAACTTAGTTTTGAAAGCAGTTTTCCATTCATCTCCCAAATTCATACGAATCTGGTGGTACCCACTACGTAAATCAACTTTTGAAAACACAACAGCACCACTCAGTTCATCTAGCATATCATCTAATCGTGGAATAGGGTGTCGATATCGAATGGTGATATTATTAATAGCTCTACAATCAACACACATACGCCATGTTCCATCTTTCTTAGGCACTAAAATTACTGGAACAGCACAAGGACTAAGAGATTCTCGGACATAACCTTTGTCTAGTAGTTCTTGCACTTGCCGCTGGATCTCTTTTGTTTCCTGTGGATTTGTCCTGTATGGCGCGCGGTTTGGCAAAGATGCACCAGGAATAAGATCAATTTGGTGCTCAATCCCACGTATAGGTGGCAGCCCTGCCGGTATCTCACTTGGAAAAACATCAGCATACTCCTGCAAAATGTTATGAACAGCAGGGGGCAAAGAACATTGCATATCCTCAATTGAAATCAAAGCATCCTTGCATATCAAAGCATAAGCAACAGAAGTGGATGCATTGAACTCATTAATATCTGATTTGGTAGCTATCATACAACGTCCTTTCAGTTTTATCTCATCTTTGTTACCAATTACAGATTTATCATTTTTATTGCTCTCACTCTTTGCTTTAGTAGCCCTAGCAACATCAGTTTGCATAATAGTTTCAGGGGACATAGGATGCAACACAATTTTGCGATCATGGTATAGAAAAGAATACTGATTTGATCTACCATGATGCATAGAATCTCTATCAAATTGCCAAGGTCTACCTAGCAGAATGTTACAAGCTTGCATAGGCACAACATCACATTCAACAATATCTTTGTAGGATCCGATGGAAAAATTAATTCTCACAAGTCTAGTTACCTTCGCCTTACCACTGTTGTTCAGCCATTGGATGTAGTAGGGATGCGGGTGTGGCTTGGTGTTGAGGGCAAGCTTCTGCACCATATCGCTGCTTGCCAAGTTGTTGCAGCTACCTCCATCAATGATCATGCGACAAGAACGCTCTTTGATGACACACTTTGTTTGGAATAAAATGTGTCGCTGATTTTGCTCCGCCATCTCCATTTGTGCACTAAGGACTCGCTGCACGATCAAGCTCTCATAGTGGTCCGCTTCACCTGCATTAATATGTTCTTCTATTTGATCTTCATTACCTGCATGGTCAGTCGCAAGCAGTGCAAGTGTATCCTCATCAAAATCACTAGCAGATGAGTACTCACCATCATCCCTGACAATCATAACTCGCTTGTTTGGACAGTCACGCATCATGTGCCCATATCCCTTGCACCGATGACATTGTATGTTGCTTGTTCTACCCGTCGATGCCACGGATGAAGTACTCGCAGCAGGCTTTTGCTTCGTCTTCGCAACTGAATTGGTGGGGGCAGCTCGAGCCTTGTCACTAGATGATGGAGTAGAAATACGTGTAGATGGAGTTGAAGCCATGTGTTGCTGCCATGACTTAGCCTTCCCTGCAGAAATATTACTCCTTGCGCTAGCACGTCGTCCCTGCACTTCCCTTTCAGATTTACAAGCAAGATGAAACAAACGGGTTACATTATTGTATTCTTTGTAAGCGAGGATGTCCTGAATTTCCCGATTTAACCCACCCAAAAATCTAGCCATAGCCGGTTCCTCATCCTCCTCTAGGTTACAACGCAACATACCCGTTTGTAATTCCTGATAATATTCTTCTACACTTTTAGCACCTTGTCTTAACTGCTGCAACTTATTTATCATATCACGCGCATAGTAAGATGGAACAAATCTAGCTCTCATGGCCCTTTTCAGCGCATCCCAAGTTCTAGGTAAGTTATTAGGATTTTTCTTTCCATATTCTATCCACCAAACAGAAGCAAAATCTGTAAACTCACTAGTAGCAGCCCTAACACGTGTAGTCTCAGGAAATTCATGACATGCAAACTTTTGATCAACAGCAATCTCCCAAGTGATGTAAGCATCAGGGTCATATTTACCATCAAAAGGGGGTATCTTAAATTTAATCTTACTGAAAGCATCATCATTATTGTGTACCTCGCATCGGCGGTTGCCACCCATACCTCTACGGTTGTGACGAAGGCGACGTCGATCACAAGTGTCTTGATCATCATGTTCAGTATCACCAGTGTAGTCATCTTCATGACTACCGTGCTCTCGATCTCCCTCCTTTTCTTCTTTATGCTTCTCTTTATCTTCGGTGTGGAAAGCATCAAATCGCCTTAGGAGAACAGCAAGGCTTTTGTCCACACTAGCAACGGATTCCTCCAAACTTGTGAGCTTGTTGTTTGTGGCAATCTGCGTAGCCTCCAACTGCCCCAGCTTTTCATTTGTCACCTGCAAGTCGTTATCAAGTCCCTCTGTGTGCAGCTTCACTTTCCTTTCAAAATGTTGTATGATGCCCTTAGTGCGAGGTGTAAGTGGTGTTTCGTTACCATCATCTGCCCCTGGCATGGTTCAAAGACAAAGACAACAAAAAGGCAAGTGAAGAAATAAAAGCCCTACAACTACTAGGATGTAGCTACAACAAGTCGCTCACACTCAACCTGTAACACAAGTTCTTACCAATTCTTACCTTGCTTGACATGAGGGGTCGTCTGCCAACAAGTGTACAGCAATGGACGAAGTGTATCGGTGCTGCAGCACAAGACCTGTCAAGCTGTAGAGTATGTGGAGCTATAGGTGGGCTGAAACAAGGAACGAACTAGCACCACGTTAGTTATAAAAGCGAGCTGAATAAGCGTTCGACGATGGTACTGTGCTGGTCCTAGGCTAGACCGTGCTAGAGACGCGAGCCTGGACACAAAGGAAAACCACAGCACACCCCCGAAAACAAGGTGGAAGAAATCTAAAATCAATATGAAAAACAGCCCCTTTTTTTTTCTTTTGAATCTTTTCTCTTTTCTTTTTTTTTCTTTTTTTTTGGGCAACCTCAAAAACTGATTATATGAACAAAGGAATACAAAAGAGCAATTCGCTACACACACCTTTCTCTCTCTCTCTAGAGTAAGGCCGAACAAGTATGGAGTTATCTTTCTTTTTGGATCACAGTTCAATTCGGACTTCACAACAGATTCGACAGAGAGAAGATATGGTAATACTCGGCTGTGTATAGATGGTGACAAGAACTCGAAACTCTAAAGGACTAGACACTAAGACCAGCAACTCGACACAAATCGAAGCAACGCAAATTCAACAAGCCCTAACTAAAACGGTACTAGCCAAGGCACAAAGGTTTAATAGGATTATGGAAAAACTAATCTACTATATTTTTTTTTTGGCTTTTCTGGACTATAGGAAATTAATTAAAAACAGCAAAGGATTAGAAGTCTCTCACCGAAGAACCTTGCTCTGATTACCAACTGATGTGAACCCACTAGGGTTTTCGCTTGATCTTTCGATGAGAGGCGCTGGATAACTCGATTAGTGAATGGAGATGACGTTCACGGCCCGACTACAGCCCTCAAGACCGCGCCTTAGCAACCGATACACCGCCTCCAATGGCTGTCACGATCTTATGGAGCGCAACACCCGGCCACTAGGGCACTCGTCCTGCAAGCAATCGAAGAACCAGCAAGAACAAGTAGAACAAGTACTAAATTACTAGATGTAAATGAAGGTTTCAAACTCAATCTCTAATGAAGTGGGGTTTCGAAAACAAGAAGACGGGCGGCTGGATCAGCACGCGCGTTTACAAGCAAGTAGCGAAGGCTAAACTTTATCTAATCAAAACCCAGTTGTTCATGGCGGCTCTAGATGTAAATAAATAGAGGGGAGGACGACCAAAGGGTGCAACCAGCTCCCGA
>NC_012874.2:46625874-46628702 GCF_000003195.3 Sorghum bicolor
GGCTGCATCATGTGCAAAACTTGCACCTATCTTGCACCGAAACTAACACTATCTCCAAACAGACCAAAGCATGATTTCGTATGACACACGTCATCTAGGACTAGGAGTTCCATCATGTGCGTCGAGATTCATTTCCAAGCATTTGGTATGTTCCATGCAAACCATGCACCTATCTTGCACCAAGATTAGCACTATCTCCAAACAGACCGAACCGAGCATCCACTTGAGCCCCTTCACCTAGGAGTACCAACAAGTGTGTCCAAAATGGTTTCTTAGACTATGGTGCATTAGGTGCAATCTGTGCACCTATCTTGCACCGAAACTAACAATGTCTCCAAATGGACCGAAGCGAGATTCCATATGACACACGTCATCAAGAAGGTCCATCTGGTGCGTCCAAATTGATTTCTCAGCATATGGTATGTTCCATGCAAATCGTGCACCTATCTTGCATCAAGATTAGCACTATCTCTAAACAGACCGAACCGAGCCTCCACTTGAGCCTCTTCACCAAGAGTACCAAATAGTGCATCCAAAATGGTTTCTTAGACTAGGTGCATTAGGTGCAAACTGTGCACCTATCTTGCACTGAAACTTACAATGTCTACAAACGGACCGAAGCAAGATTCCATATGACACACGTCATCTAGGAGTTCCATTGGGTGCGTCCAAATTGATTTCTAAGCATATGGTATGTTCTTTGCAAATCATGCACCTATCTTGCATCAAGATTAGCAATATCTCCAAACAGGTCAAACCGAGCTTCCACTTGAGCCTCTTCACCGAAGTACCAACAGGTGCTTTCAAAATGGTTTCTTAGACTATGGTGCATTAGGCGCAAACTATGCACATATCTTGCACCGAAACTAACAATGTTTCTAAACATACCAAAGCGAGATTCCATATGCACACGTCATCAAAGAGTTCCATCGGGTGCATCCAAATTGATTCCGAAGCATATGGTATGTTTCATGCAAACCGTGCACCTATCTTGCATCAAGATTAGCAGTATCTCCAAACAGACCGAACCGAGCTTCCACTTGAGCCTCTTGATCTAAGAGTACAAACAGGTGCGTCAAAAATGCTTTCTTAGACTCTTAGCCTATGGTGCATTAGGCGTAAACCGTGCACATATCTTCTACCAAAACTAACACTGTCTCTAAACGAACCAAAGCAAGATTCCATATGACACACATCATCAAGGAGTTATATCAGGTGCGTCCTAATTGATTTCTGAGCATATCGTATGTTCCATGCATACCGTGCATCTATCTTGCATCAAGATTAGCACTATCTCCAAACAGACCAAACCGAGCTTTCACTTGAGCCCCTTGACCTAGGAGTACTATCGGGTGCATCCAAAATGGTTTCTTATCCTATGGTGCATTAGGTGCAAACCGTGCACCTATCTTGCACCGAAACTAACACTGTCTCTAAACGGACCGAAGTGAGATTCCATATGACACATGTCATCTAGGAGTTCCATTTGCGGCGTCCAAATTGATTTTTGAGCATATGGTATGTTCCATGCAAATCGTGCACCTATCTTGCATCAAGATTAGCACTATCTCTAAACAGACCGAACCGAGCCTCCA
Organism: Sorghum bicolor; assembly: GCF_000003195.3. Taxonomy (NCBI): domain Eukaryota; kingdom Viridiplantae; phylum Streptophyta; class Magnoliopsida; order Poales; family Poaceae; genus Sorghum; species Sorghum bicolor. The sequence continues at coordinate 46,627,470 of NC_012874.2, forward strand.
CTTGAGCCTCTTCACCTAGAAGTACCAACAGGTGCTTCCAAAATGGTTTCTTAGACTTTCGTGCATTAGGTGCAAACCTTGCACATATCTTGCACTAAAACTAAGGCCTTGTTTAGTTCCCAAAAAATTTTGCAAAACTTTTCAGATTCCCCGTCACATCGAATCTTTAGACGCATGCATGGAGTATTAAATATAGACGAAAACAAAAACTAATTACACAGTTTGGTCGAAATTGACGAGCCGAATCTTTTGAATCTAATTAGTCCATGATTGGACAATATTTGTCAAATACAAACGAAAGTGCTACAGTGTCAATTTTGCAAAAATTTTTGGAACTAAACAAGGCCTAATACTGTCTCTAAGAACAACAAAGCGAGATTCCATATGACACACGTCATCAAGGAGTTCTATCGGGTGTGTCCAAATTAATTTCTAAATATATGGTATGTTCCATGCAGACCGTGCATCTATATTGCATCAAGATTAGCACTATCTCCAAATAGACCAAACCGAGCTTTCACTTGAGCCTTTTACCTAGGACTACCATCGGGTGCGTCCAAAATGATTTCTTAGCCTATGCTGCATTATGTGCAAGCCTTGCACCTATCTTGCACCGAAATTAACACTGTCTCCAAATAGACCGAAACAAAATTTCGTATGACACACGTCATCTAGGAGTTCCATCATGTGTGTCCAGATTGATTTCCAAGCATTTGGTATGTTCCATGCAAACCGTGCACCTATCTTGCATCAAGATTAGCACTATCTCCAAATAGACCAAACCGAGCTTCCACTTGAGCCTCTTCATCTAGGAGTACAAACAGGTGCGTCAAAAATGGTTTCTTAGACTATGGTGCATTAGGCACAAACTATGCACCTATTTTGCACCAAAACTAACATTGTTTCCAAACAGACTGAAGCGAGATTCCATATAACACACGTCATCTAGGAGTTCCTTTGGGTGCGTCCAAATTGATTTCTTAACATATGGTACGTTCCATGCAAACCGTGCAACTATCTTGCATCAAGATTAGCACTATATCCAAACGGAACAAATCGAGCCTCCATTTGAGCCCCTTCACGTAGGAGTACCAACAAGTGCGTCCAAAATGGTTTCTTAGACTATGGTGCATTAGGTGCAAACTGTGCACCTATCTTGCACCGAAACTAACAATGTCTCCAAATGGAACGAAGCGAGATTCCATATGGCACACGTCATCAAGGAGTCCATCA
>NC_012874.2:46638796-46639606 GCF_000003195.3 Sorghum bicolor
ATGTCTACAAACGGACTGAAGCAAGATTCGCCTAATGCACCATAGTCTAAGAAACCATTTTGGACGCACTATTTGGTACTCCTGGGTTAAGAGGCTCAAGTGGAAGCTTGGTTCGGTCAATTTGGAGATAGTGTTAATCCTTATGCAAGGTAGGTGCATGGTTTGCATGGAACATAGCATATGCTTGGAAATCAATTTGGATGCACCCGATGGAACTCCTTGATGACGTGTGTCATATGGAATCTCGCTTCGGTCTATTTGGAGACATTGTTAGTTTCGGTGCAAGATAGGTGCACAGTTTGCTCCTAATACACCATAGTCTAAGAAACCATTTTGGACGCACTTGTTGGTACTTCTAGGTTAAGGGGCTCAAGTGGATGCTCGGTTCGGTCTGTTTGGAGATAGTGCTAATCTTGATGCAAGATACGTGCACGGTTTGCATGGAACATACCAAATGCTTAGAAATCAATCTCGACACACATGATGGAACTCCTAGATGATGTGTGTCATACGAAATCTTGCTTCCATCTGTTTGGAGACAGTGTTGGTTTTAGTGCAAGATATGTGCAAGGTTTGCACATAATGCAGCATAGGCTAAGAAACCATTTTGGACGCACCCGATGGTACTCCTAGGTAAAAGGCTCAAGTGAAAGCTCGGTTTGGTCTATTTGGAGATAGTGCTAATCTTGATGCAAGATAGTTGCACAGTTTGCATGGAACGTACCATATGTTACGAAATCAATTTGGACGCAGCCAACGAAACTCCTAGATTACGTGTGTCCTATGAAATCTTCGCTTCGGTCTCTTTGG
>NC_012874.2:46639727-46691244 GCF_000003195.3 Sorghum bicolor
CCATTTTGGACACACCCAATGGCACTCCTAGGTCAATGGGCTCAAGTCAAAGCTCGGTTTGGTCTGTTTGGAGACAGTGCTAATCTTGATGCAAGATAGATGCATAGTTTCCATGGAACATACGATATGCTCACAAATCAATTAGGGCGCACCTGATATAACTCCTTGATGATGTGTGTCATATGTAATCTTGCTTCGGTTCGTTTAGAGACAGTGTTAGTTTTGGTAGAAGATATGTGCACGGTTTACGACTAATGCAGCATAGGCCAAGAAACCATTTTAGACGCACCCGATGGTGCTCGTAGTTGAAGAGGCTCAAGTGGAGGCTCGATTTGGTCTGTTCGGATATAGTGCTAATCTTGATGCAAGATAGTTGCACAGTTTGCATGGAACGTACCATATGTTAAGAAATCAATTTGGATCCACCCAATGGAACTCCTAGATGACGTGTGTCATATGGAATCTCGCTTCGGTCTGTTTGGAGACAATGTTAGTTTCGGTGCAAGATAGGTGCATAATTTGTGCCTAATGCACCATAGTCTAAGAAACCATTTTTGACGCACCTGTTTGTACTCCTAGATAAAGAGGCTCAAGTGGAAGCTCGGTTCGGTCTGTTTGGTGATAGTGCTAATCTTGATGCAAGATAGGTGCACGTTTTGCATGGAACATACCATATGCTTGGAAATCAATTTGGATGCACCCGATGGAACTCCTTGATGATGTGTGTCATATGGAATCTAGCTTTGGTCTGTTTAGAAATGTGTTAGTTTCGGTGCAAGATATGTGCATGGTTTGCGCCTAATTCACCAAGGTCTAAGAAACCATTTTGGAAGCACCTGTTGGTAATCCTAGGTGAAAAGGCTCAAGTGGAGGCTCGATTTGGTCTCTTTAGAGATAGTGCTAATCTTGATGCATGATAGGTGTATGATTTGCATGGAACATACTATATGCTCAAAAATCAATTTGGACACACCAGATGGAACTCCTAGATGACATATGTCATATGGAATCTCCCTTCGGTCCGTTTAGAGACAGTGTTAGTTTCAGTCCAAGATAGATGCACGGATTGCACCTAATGCACCATAGGATAAGAAACCATTTTGGACGCACCCGATGGTACTCCTTGGTCAAGGGGCTCAAGTGAAAGCTCGGTTTGGTCTGCTTGGAGATAGTGCTAATCTTGATGCATGATAGATGCACGGTTTGCATGGAACATACGATATGCTTAGAAATCAATTTGGACGCACCTCATATAACGCCTTGATGATGTGTGTCATATGGAATCTTGCTTTGGTTTTTTTTGATCCTAATCTTGCTTCGGTTCGTTTAGTGATAGTGTTAGTTTTGGTAGAAGATATGTGCACGATTTACGCCAAATGCACCATAGGCTAAGAAACCATTTTAGTCGCATCCGATGGTACTCATAGTTGAAGAGGCTCAAGTGGAGGCTCGATTTGGTCTCTTCGTATATAGTGCTAATCTTGATGCAAGATAGTTGCAAAGTTTGCATGGAACGTACCATATGTTAAGAAATCAATTTGGACGCACCCAATGGAACTCCTAGATGACGTGTGTCATGGAATCTCGCTTCGTTTGTTTAGAGACAATGTTAGTTTCGGTGCAAGATAAATGCATAGTTTGTGCCTAATGCACCATACACTAAGAAACCATTTTTGACGCACCTGTTTGTACTCCTAGATGAAGAGGCTCAAGTGGAAGCTCGGTTCGATCTGTTTGGAGATAGTGCTAATCTTGATGCAAAATAGGTGCACGGTTTGCATGGAACATACAATATGCTTGGAAATCAATTCGGATGCACCCGATGGAACTCCTTGATGACGTGTGTCATATAGAATCTCGCTTTGGTCTGATTAGAAACAATGTTAGTTTCGGTGCAAGATAGGTGCATGGTTTGCGCCTAATGCACCATAGTCTAAGAAACCATTTTGGAAGCACCTGTTGGTACTTTGGTGATGAGGCTCAAGTGGAAGCTCGGTTTGATCTGTTTGGAGATAGTACTAATCTTGTTGCAAGATAGGTGCATGATTTGCAAGGAACATACCATATTCTTAGAAATCAATTTAGACGCACCAAATGGAACTCCTAGATGACGTGTGTCATATGGAATCTTGCTTCGGTCCGTTCGTAGACATTGTAAGTTTTAGTGCAAGATAGGTGCATAGTTTGTCGCCTAATGCAACATAGTCTAAGAAACCATTTTGGACGCACTATTTGGTACTCCTTGGTGAAGAGGCTCAAATGGAAGCTTGGTTTGGTCAGTTTGGAGACAGTGCTAATCCTTATGCAAGGTAGTTGCATGGTTGGCATGGAACGTATGATATGCTCAGAAATCAATTTGGACGCACCAGATGGAACTCCTAGATGACATGTGTCATATGGAATGTCACTTTGGTCCGTTTAGAGACTGTGTTAGTTTCGGTGCAAGATAGGTGCACGGTTTGCATCTAATGCACCATAGGATAAGAAATCATTTTGGACGCACCCGATGGTACTCCTAGCTCGGTTTAGTCTGTTTGGAGATAGTGCTAATCTTGATGCAAGATAGAAGCACGGTTTGCATGGAACATACGATATGCTTAGAAATCAATTTGGACGCACCTCATATAACGCCTTGATGATGTGTGTCATATGGAATCTTGCTTCGGTTCGTTTAGAGACAGTGTTAGTTTTGGTAGACGATATGTGCACGATTTACGCCTAATGCACCATAGGCTAAGAAACAATTTTAGACGCATCCGATGGTACTCGTAGTTGAAGAGGCTCAAGTGGAGGCTCGATTTGGTCTCTTCGTATATAGTGCTAATCTTGATGCAAGATAGTTGCAAAGTTTGCATGGAACGTACCATATGTTAAGAAATCAATTTGGACACACCCAATGGAACTCCTAGATGACGTGTGTCATATGGAATCTCGCTTCAGTCTGTTTGGAGACAATGTTAGTTTCGGTGCAAGATAGGTGCATAGTTTGTGCCTAATGCACCATAGTCTAAGAAACCATTTTTGATACACCTGTTTGTACTCCTAGATGAAGAGGCTCAAGTGGAAGCTCGGTTCGATCTGTTTGGAGATAGTGCTAATCTTGATGCAAGATAGTTGCACAGTTTGCATGAAACGTACCATATGTTAAGATATCAATTTGGACGCACCCAATGGAACTCCTAGATGACGTGTGTCATATGGAATCTCGCTTCGGTCTTTTTGGAGACAATGTTAGTTTCGGTGCAAGATATGTGCATAGTTTGTGCCTAATGCACCATAGTCTAAGAAACCTTTTTTGACGCACCTGTTTGTAGATGAAGAGGATCAAGTGGAAGCTCGGTTCGATCTGTTTGGAGATAGTGCTAATGTTGATGCAAGATAGGTACACGGTTTGCATGGAACATACCATATGCTTGGAAATCAATTTGGATGCACCCGATGGAACTCCTAGATGATGTGTGTCATATGGAATCTCTCTTTGGTTTGTTTAGAAACAGTGTTAGTTTCGGTGCAAGATATGTGCATGGCTTGCGCCCAATGCACAATAGTCTAAGAAACCATTTTGGAAGCACCTGTTGGTACTTCGTGATGAGGACATCAACACCAGCGATACATCCTCTCCTACATCCTCTCCGACACAACCTATAGCTGGTCCTACATCTCCATCCACCAATCGAGTTATCCCCGTCTCTCATCAAAAGATCAGGCCAAAAACCCTAGCGGGTTCGCATCAGTTGGTAATCAGAGCAAGGTTCTTCGGTGAGAGACTTCTAATCCTTTGCTGTTTTTAATTAATTTCCTATAGTCCAGAAAAGCCAAAAAAAATATAGTAGATTAGTTTTTCCATAATCCTATTAAACCTTTGTGCCTTGGCTAGTACCGTTTTAGTTAGAGCTTGTTGAATTTGCGTTGCTTCGGTTTGTGTCGAGTTGCTGGTCTTAGTGTCTAGTCCTTTAGAGTTTTGAGTTCTTGTCACCATCTATACACAGCCGAGTATTACCATATCTTCTCTCTGTCGAATCTGTTGTGAAGTCTGAATTGAACTGTGATCCAAAAAGAAAGATAACTCCATACTTGTTCGGCCTTACTCTAGAGAGAGAGAGAGTGTGTGTGTGTGTGTGTAGCGAATTGCTCTTTTGTATTCCTTTGTTCATATAATCAGTTTTTGAGGTTGCCCAAAAAAAGAAAAAAAAGAAAAAAAAGAAAAGAGAAAAGATTCAAAAGAAAAAAAAGGGGCTGTTTTTCATATTGATTTTAGATTTCTTCCACCTTGTTTTCGGGGGTGTGCTGTGGTTTTCCTTTGTGTCCAGGCTCGCGTCTCTAGCACGGTCTAGCCTAGGACCAGCACAGTACCATCGTCGAACGCTTATTCAGCTCGCTTTTATAACTAACGTGGTGCTAGTTCGTTCCTTGTTTCAGCCCACCTATAGCTCCACAAACTCTACAGCTTGACAGGTCTTGTGCTGCAGCACCGATACACTTCGTCCATTGCTGTACACTTGTTGGCAAACGACCCCTCCTGTCAAGCAAGGTAAGAATTGGTAAGAACTTGTGTTACAGGTTGAGTGTGAGCGACTTGCTGTAGCTACATCCTAGTAGTTGTAGGGCTTTTATTTCTTCACTTGCCTTTTTGTTGTCTTTGTGTTTGAACCATGCCAGGGGCAGATGATGGTAACGAAACACCACTTACACCTCGCACTAAGGGCATCATACAACATTTTGAAAGGAAAGTGAAGCTGCACACAGAGGGACTTGATAACGACTTGCAGGTGACGAATGAAAAGCTGGGGCAGTTGGAGGCTACGCAGATTGCCACAAACAACAAGCTCACAAGTTTGGAGGAATCCGTTGCTAGTGTGGACAAAAGCCTTGCTGCTCTCCTAAGGCGATTTGATGCTTTCCACACCGAAGATAAAGAGAAGCATAAAGAAGAAAAGGAGGGAGATCGAGAGCACGGTAGTCATGAAGATGACTACACTGGTGATACTGAACATGATGATCAAGACACTCGTGATCGACGTCGCCTTCGTCACAACCGTAGAGGTATGGGTGGCAACCGCCGACGTGAGGTACACAATAATGATGATGCTTTCAGTAAGATTAAATTTAAGATACCCCCTTTTGATGGTAAATATGACCCTGATGCTTACATCACTTGGGAGATTGCTGTTGATCAAAAGTTTGCATGTCACGAATTTCCTGAGACTACACGTGTTAGGGCTGCTACTAGTGAGTTTACAGATTTTGCTTCTGTTTGGTGGATAGAATATGGAAAGAAAAATCCTAATAACTTACCTAGAACTTGGGATGCGCTAAAAAGGGCCATGAGAGCTAGATTTGTTCCCTCTTACTATGCGCGTGATATGATAAATAAGTTGCAGCAATTAAGACAAGGTGCTAAAAGTGTAGAAGAATATTATCAGGAATTACAAACGGGTATGTTGCGTTGTAACCTAGAGGAGGATGAGGAACCGGCTATGGCTAGATTTTTGGGTGGGTTAAATCGGGAAATTCAGGACATCCTTGCTTACAAAGAATACAATAATGTAACCCGTTTGTTTCATCTTGCTTGTAAAGCTGAAATGGAAGTGCAGGGACGAAGTTCACATGATTCTTCCACAAATACAGCAACTAAATCAGCCCAGAGACCAATCGCTAGTGCCTCCTCGGTTAATTCCACAGGAAGAACAAGAGATGTTCAGTGTCATCGATGCAAGGGCTATGGGCACGTACAACGAGATTGTCCAAACAAGCGTGTTTTGGTGGTTAACGCTGATGGTGGGTATTCCTCTGCTAGTGATTTTGATGATGATACACGTACTTTGCTTGCTGCTGATGATACAGGTAGGGATGAAGCAATAGAAGAGCAGATAAGTGCAGAGAATGTAGAGCATTATGAGAGTCTTATTGTGCAGCGTGTGCTTAGTGCTCAAGCGGAGAAGGTAGAGCAGAATCAGCAGCATACATTGTTCCAAACAAAGTATGTTATTAAAGAGCGTTCTTGTCGTTTGATTATTGATGGAGGTAGCCGCAACAACTTGGCTAGCAGCAACATGGTGGAGAAGCTTGCACTTACCACCAAACCACATCCACATCCATATCACATTCGGTGGCTGAACAACAGTGGTAAGGCCAAGGTAACAGAACTGGTGCGAATTAATTTTACTATTGGTTCATACCATGATGTTGTTGAATGTGATGTTGTACCTATGGAAGCTTGTAATATTCTGCTAGGTAGACCATGGCAATTTGATAAGGAATGTATACATCATGGTAGATCAAATCAGTATTCGTTTATGCACCATGATATGAAAATTGTTTTGCTACCTATGTCTCCCGAAGCTATCGTACGTGATGAAGTTGCTAAAATTACCAAGGCTAAAATTAAGAACAATGCAGATGCCAATGGAAATAACAAAGATGAGATAAGATTAAATTTACATTGCATGCTTGCTACTAAATTTGATGTTAATGAACTAATTGTTTCCACATCTACTGCTTATGCTTTGGTATGTAAGGGTGTTTTGATTTCAATTGAAGATATGCTGCATTCTTTGCCCCCTGCTGTTCATAACATTTTGCAGGAGTATGCTGATGTTTTTCCAAGTGAGATACCGACAGAGCTGCCACCTATACGTGGGATTGAGCACCAAATTGATCTTATTCCTGGTGCATCTTTGCCAAACCGCGCGCCATACAGGACAAATCTAGAGGAAACAAAAGAGATCCAGTGGCAAGTGCAAGAACTCCTCGACAAAGGTTATGGAATTAAGGTTGATCAAGCCAAGGTAGAAGCTATACAGGGATGGCCTGTACCAAAGACAATCACCCAGGTGCGGAGTTTCTTAGGACTTGTTGGGTTTTATCGCCGTTTTGTGAAGGATTTCAGCACCATTGCTGCACCATTGAATGAGCTTACAAAGAAGGGAGTGCCTTTTGTTTGGGGCAAAGTACAAGAGAATTCCTTCAACATGTTGAAAGATAAGTTAACACATACACCTCTCCTACAGCTTCCTGATTTTAATAAGACTTTTGAGCTTGAGTGTGATGCTAGTGGGATTGGTTTGGGAGGTGTTTTGCTACAAGAGGGTAAACCTGTTGCATATTTTAGTGAGAAATTGAGTGGGCCTGTTCTGAACTATTCAACTTATGATAAAGAATTGTATGCTCTTGTCCGAACTTTAGAAACATGGCAACATTATTTGTGGCCCAAAGAGTTTGTTATTCATTCTGATCATGAATCTTTAAAACATATTCGTAGTCAAGGAAAACTAAATCGCAGACATGCTAAGTGGGTAGAATTTATTGAATCCTTTCCTTATGTAATTAAGCACAAGAAAGGGAAGGAGAATATCATTGCTGATGCTTTGTCAAGGAGATATACTTTGCTAAATCAACTTGATTACAAGATTTTTGGATTAGAAACGATCAAAGACCAATATGTTCATGATGCTGATTTTAATGAAGTGTTGCTGCGTTGTAAAGATGGAAAAGGATGGATCAAATTCATCGTTAGTGATCGATTTGTGTTTAGAGCTAACAAGCTATGCATTCCAGCTAGCTCTGTTCGTTTGTTGTTATTACAGGAAGCTCATGGAGGAGGTTTGATGGGACATTTTGGAGCAAAGAAGACGGAGGACATACTTGCTGATTTGAAACCATATTTGGGTGAGGAACATGAGCTTGAGTCGAGGACGACTCAAATCTAAGAAAGGGAGGATGATGAGGACATCAACACCATCGATATATCCGCACCTACACCAGTTGGTCCTCTTACTCATGCTCGTGCCCGTCAACTCAACCTTCAAGTAAGTTCAGTTTTAAACTCTTGTAAATCATATTTAGACAATGGAGACACGTGCACTTTTGTGTTGCTCAGGAATAATGGACAAGATCAGCAAGGGAAGGTTCAACTGCATTCGGAATTTGAGGCAACACCAACTTCAAGGGCTGATTGCATATGGGAAGAGTGATAACTTAACAAAGGTGATTAGAGATCAGGTCCAAGCCTCCACAACATCCTCTATCAAGTTACCACGTCGCTTCTAAAGCAAGGAAACAAAGAGTCCAAACCCAACACGTTTTGGGAGTTGGATTCGGACTGGAAAATAACTCTAACTTGTATGGATCACCACGGTGTCATATGGACTCCAACTGGGACGTTCCTATACTTGTTGGAAAGCTCATGAAGTCTACTTTCCAATGGGTCCAACCACATATCTATGCAACTTATGAGTCGGGCGCAGTCCTTGTTTTTGTGCCGACACCTTTTTCTGTTTTGGTGCTGCGTCACCCTATTTTGGACCAATGGCCCATGTATCAAGTTGAGTCCATTAGGGACGCGTCCTAGGGTTGGAGGACGACTCTAGCACCCCTTTGGTCGTCCTCCCCTCTATTTATTTACATCTAGAGCCGCCATGAACAACTGGGTTTTGTTTAGATCAAGTTTAGCCTTCGCTACTTGCTTGTAGGCGCGCGTGCAGGATCAGCCGCCCGTCTCCTTGTCTTCGGAACCCCATTGTTGATTCAGATTCAGTTTGAAACCTTCAATTCATCTTGCAAATTCAGTGCTTGTTTCCTCGTTCTTGCTAGTTCTTCGATTGCTTGCAGGACGGGAGCCCTAGGGGCTGGTTGTCGCGCTCCACAAGATCGTGACGGCTGTTGGACGTGGTGTATCGGTTGCTAAGGCGCGGCCTTAGAAGGCGGTAGTCGGGCCGTGAACGTCATCTCCATTCGCTAATCGAGTTATCCAGCGCCTCTCATCGAAAGATCAGGCGAAAACCCTAGTGGGTTCACATCACTTCGGTGAAGAGGCTCAAGTGGAAGCTCGGTTTGATCTATTTGGAGATAGTGCTAATCTTGATGCAAGATAGATGCACGGTCTGCATGGAACGTACCATATGCTTAGAAATTAATTTGGACACACCTGATAGAACTCCTTGATGACGTGTGTCATATGGAATCTCGCTATGGTGTGCTTAGAGATAGTATTTGTTTTGGTGCAAGATATGTGCACGGTTTGCGCCTAATGCACCAAAGTCTTAGAAACCATTTTAGAAGCACCTAATGGTACTCCTAGGTGAAGAGGCTCAAGTGGAGGCTCGGTTCGGTCTTTTTAGAGATAGTGCTAATCTTGATGCAAGATAGGTGCACGGTTTGCATGGAACATACCAAATGCTTAGAAATCAATCTGGACGCACATGATGGAACTCCTAGATGACGTGTGTCATACGAAATCTTGCTTCGGTCTCTTTGGAGACAGTGTTAGTTTCAGTGCAAGATAGGTGTTAGGTTTGCACATAATGCAGCATAGGCTAAGAAACCATTTTGGACGCACCCAATGGTACTCCTAGGTAAAAAGGCTCAAGTGAAAGCACGGTTTGTTCTATTTGGAGATAGTGCTAATCTTGATGCAAGATAGATGCACGGTCTGCATGGACCGTACCATATGCTTAGAAATTAATTTGGACACACCCGATAGAACTCCTTGATAATGTGTGTCATATGGAATCTCGCTTTGGTGTGCTTAGAGACAGTATTAGTTTCAGTGCAAGATATGTGCACGGTTTGCGTCTAATGCACCAAAGTCTAAGAAACCATTTTGGAAGCACCTGTTGGTACTCCTAGGTGAAGAGGCTAAGTGGAGGCTCGGTTTGGTCTGTTTAGAGATAGTGCTAATTTTGATGCAAGATAGGTGCACGATTTGTATGGAACATACCATATGCTCAGAAATCAATTTGGACGCACTAGATGGAACTCCTAGATGACATGTGTGGTATGGAATCTCACTTCGGTCCGTTTAGAGACAGTGTTAGTTTTGGTGCAAGATAGGTGCACGGTTTGCACCTATTGCACCATAGGATAAGAAACCATTTTGGACGCACCTGATGGTACTCCTAGGTCAAGGGGCTCAAGTGAAAGCTCGATTTGGTCTGTTTGGAGATAGTGCTAATCTTGATGCAAGATAGATACATGGTTCGCATGGAACAGACGACATGCTCAGAAATCAATTAGGACGCACCTGATATAACTCCTTGATGATGTGTCTCATATGGAATCTTGCTTCGGTTCATTTAGAGACAGTGTTAGTTTTGGTAGAAGATATGCGCACGGTATACGCCTAATGCACCATAGGCTAAGAAATTATTTTAGACGCACCCGATGGTACTCGTAGTTGAAGAGGCTCAAGTGGAGGCTTGATTTGGTCTGTTCAGATATAGTGCTAATCTTGATGCAAGATAGTTGCACAGTTTGCATGAAACGTACCATATGTTAAGAAATAAATTTAGACGCATCCAATGGAACTCCTAGATGACGTGTGTCATATGGAATCTCGCTTCGGTTTGTTTGGAGACAATGTTAGTTTCGGTGCAAGATAGGTGCATAGTTTGTGCCTAATGCACTATAGTCTAAGAAAACCATTTTTGACGCACCTATTTGTACTCCTAGATGAAGAGGCTCAAGTGGAAGCTCGGTTCGGTCTGTTTGGATGTAGTGCTAATCTTGATGCAAGATAGGTGCACGGTTTGCATGTAACATACCATATGCTTGGAAATCAATTTGGATGCACCCGATGGAACTCGTTGATGACGTGTGTCATATGGAATCTCGCTTTGCTCTATTTAGAAACAGTGTTAGTTTCGGTGCAAGTTATGTGCAAGGTTTGCGCCTAATGCACCATAGTCTAAGAAACAATTTTGGAAGCACCTGTTGGTACTTCGGTGAAGAGGCTCAAGTGGGAGCTCGGTTTCATCTGTTTGGAGATAGTGCTAATCTTGATCCAAGATTGGTACATGATTTGCAAGGAACATACCATATGCTTAGAAATCAAATTGGACGCACCCAACAGAACTCCTAGATGACGTGTGTCATATGGAATCTTGCTTTAGTCTGTTTGTAGATACTGTAAGTTTTAGTGCAAGATAGGTGCAAAGTTTGCGCCTAATGCACCATAGTCTAAGAAACCATAGACGCACTATTTGGTACTCCTGGGTGAAGAGGCTCAAGTGGAAGCTTGGTTCGGTCAGTTTGGAGATAGTGCTAATCCTTATGCAAGGTAGGTGCATGGTTTGCATGGAACATACCATATGCTTGGAAATCAATTTGGAGGCACCCGATGGAACTCCTTGATGACGTGTGTCATATGGAATCTCACCGGTCCATTTGGAGACATTGTTAGTTTCAGTGCAAGATAGGTGCACAGTTTGCACCTAATGCACCATAGTCTAAGAAACCATTTTGGACGCACTTGTTGGTCTCCTAGGTGAAGGGGCTCAAGTGGATGCTTGGTTCTTTCTATTTGCAGATAGTGCTAATCTTGATGCAAGATAGGTGCACGGTTTGCATGGAACATACCAAATGCTTGCAAATCAATCTGGACGCACATGATGGAACATCTAGATGACGTGTGTCATATGAAATCTTGCTTCGGTCTGTTTGGAGACAGTGTTAGTTTTAGTGCAAGATAGGTGCAAGGTTTGCACATAATGCAGCATATGCTAAGAAATCATTTTGGACGCACCCGATCGTACTCCTAGGTAAAAGGCTCAAGTGAAAGCTCGATTTGGTCTATTTGGAGATAGTGCTAATCTTGATGCAAGATAGATGCACGGTCTGCATGGAACGTACCATATGCTTAGAAATTAATTTGGACACACCCGATAAAACTCCTTGATGATGTGTGTCATATGGAATCTCGCTTTGGTGTGCTTAGAGACAGTATTTGTTTTGGTGCAAGATCTGTGCACGGTTTGCGCCTAATGCATTAAAGTCTAAGAAACAATTTTGGAAACACCTGTTGGTACTCTTAGGTGAAGAGGCTCAAGTGGAGGCTCGGTTTGGTCCGTTTAGAGATAGTGTTAATCTTGATGCAAGATAGGTGCACGATTTGCAGGGAACATACCATATGCTCAGAAATCAATTTGGACACACTAGATGGAACTCATAGATGACATGTGTCATATGGAATCTCACTTCGGTCCGTTTAGAGACAGTGTTAGTTTTGGTGCAAGATAGGTGCACGGTTTGCACCTAATGCACCATAGGATAAGAAACCATTTTGGACACACCCGATGGTACTCCTAGGTCAAGGGGCTCAAGTGAAAGCTCGATTTGGTCTGTTTGGAGATAGTGCTAATCTTGATGCAAGATGATGCACGGTTCGCATGGAACAGACGATATGCTCAGAAATCAATTAGGACGCACCTGATATAACTCCTTGATGATGTGTCTCATATGGAGTCTTGCTTCGGTTCATTTAGAGACAGTGTTAGTTTTGGTTGAAGATATGTGCACGGTATACGCCTAATGCACCATAGGCTAAGAAACCATTTTAGACGCACCCGATGGTACTCGTAGTTGAAGAGGCTCAAGTGGAGGCTTGATTTGGTCTGTTCAGATATAGTGCTAATCTTGATGCAAGATAGTTGCAAAGTTTGCATGGGACGTACCATATGTTAAGAAATAAATTTGGACGCATCTAATGAAACTCCTAGATGACGTGTGTCATATGGAATCTCGCTTCGGTTTGTTTGGAGACAATGTTAGTTTCGGTGCAAGATAGGTGCATAGTTTGTGCCTAATGCACCATAGTCTAAGAAACCATTTTTGACGCACCTGTTTATACTCCTAGATGAAGAGGCTCAAGTGGGAGCTCGGTTTCATCTGTTTGGAGATAGTGCTAATCTTGATGCAAGATAGGTTCATGATTTGCAAGGAACATACCATATGCTTAGAAATCAATTTTGACGCATCCAATGGAACTCCAAGATGATGTGTGTCATATGGAATCTTGCTTTAGTCTATTTGTAGATATTGTAAGTTTTAGTGCAAGATAGGTGCAAAGTTTGCGCCTAATGCACCATAGTCTAAGAAACCATAGACGCACTATTTGGTACTCCTGGGTGAAGAGGCTCAAGTGGAAGCTTGGTTCGGTCAGTTTGGAGATAGTGCTAATCCTTATGCAAGGTAGGTGCATGGTTTGCATGGAACATACCATATGCTTAAAAATCAGTTTGGACGCACCTAATGGAACTCCAAGATGACGTGTGTTATATGGAATCTTGCTTTTGTCCGTTTGTAGACATTGTAAGTTTTAGTGCAAGATAGGTGCACAGTTTGCGCCTAATGCACCATAGTCTAAGAAACTCTTTTGGACGCACTATTTGGAACTCTTGGATGAAGAGGCTCAAGTGGAAGCTTGGTTCGGTCAGTTTGGAGATGGTGCTAATACTTATGCAAGGTAGGAGCATGCTTTGCATGGAACATACCATATGCTTGGAAATCAATTTGGATCCACCCGATGGACCTCCTTGATGACGTGTGTCATATGGAATCTGGCTTCTGTCCATTTCGAGATATTGTTAGTTTTGGTGCAAGATGGGTGCACAGTTTGCACCTAATGCACCATAGTCTAAGAAACCATTTTGGACGCACTTGTTGGTACTCCTAGGTGAAGGGGCTCAAGTGGATGCTCGGTTTGGTCTATTTGCAGATAGTGCTAATCTTGATGCAAGATAGATGCATGGTCTGCATGGAACGTACCATATGCTTAGAAATTAATTTGGACACACCCGATAGAACTCTTTGATGACGTGTGTCATATGGAATCTCGCTTTGGTGTGCTTAGAGATAGTATTAGTTTCGGTGCAAGATATGTGCACGGTTTGCGCCAAATGCACCAAAGTCTAAGAAACCATTTTGGAAGCACCTGTTGGTACTCCTAGGTGAAGAGGCTCAAGTGGAGGCTCAGTTTCGTCTGTTTAGAGATAGTGCTAATCTTGATGCAAGATAGGTGCACGATTTGCATGGAACATACCATATGCTTAGAAATCAATTTTGACGCACTAGATGGAACTCCTAGATGACATGTGTCGTATGGAATCTCACTTCAGTCCGTTTAGAGACAGTGTTAGTTTCAGTGCAAGATAGGTGCACGGTTTGCACCTAATGCACCATAGGATAAGAAACCGTTTTGGACGCACCCGATGGTACTCCTAGGTCAAGGGGCTAAAGTGAAAGCTCGGTTTAGTCTGTTTGGAGATAGTGCTAATCTTGATGCAAGATAGATGCACGGTTTAGGGAGCACCATAATTTTGATGCTCCATTTTAGTTGCACAGTTTGAATGGAACGTACCATATGTTAAGAAATCAATTTGGACGCACCCAATGGAACTCCTAGATGACGTGTGTCACGTGGAATCTCGCTTCGCTCTGTTTGGAGACATTGTTAGTTTCGATGCAGATAGGTGCATAGTTTTTGCCTAATGCACCAGAGTTTAGGAAACCATTTTTGACGCACCTGTTTGTACTCCTAGATGAAGAGGCTCAAGTGGAAGCTCGATTCGATCTGTTTGGAGATAGTGCTAATCTTGATGCAAGATAGGTGCACGGTTTGCACGGAACATACAATATGCTTGGAAATCAATGTGGATGCACCCGATGGAACTCCTTGATGACGTGTGTCATATGGAATCTCGCTTTGGTCTGTTTAGAAACAGTGTTAGTTTCGGTGCAAGATATGTGCATGGTTTGTGCCTACTGCAACATAGTCTAAGAAACCATTTTGGAAGCACCTGTTGGTACTTCGGTGAAGAGGCTCAAGTGGAAGCTCGGTTTGATCTGTTTGGAGATAGTGCTAATCTTGATGCAAGATAGGTGCATGATTTGCAAGGAACATACCATATGCTTAAAAATCAATTTGGACGCACCCAATGGAACTCCTAGATGACGTGTGTCATATGGAATCTTGCTTTTGTCCATTTGTAGACATTGTAAGTTTTAGTGCAAGATAATTGCACAGTTTGCGCCTAATGCACCATAGTCTAAGAAACCATTTTTGACGCACCTGTTTGTACTCCGAGATGAAGAGGCTCAAGTGGAAGCTCGGTTCGGTCTATTTGGAGATAGTGCTAATCTTGATGCAAGATAGGTGCACGGTTTGCACGGAACATACAATATGCTTGGAAATCAATGTGGATGCACCCGATGGAACTCCTTGATGACGTGTGTCATATGGAATCTCGCTTTGGTCTGTTTAGAAACAGTGTTAGTTTCGGTGGAAGATATGTGCATGGTTTATGCCTACTGCACCATAGTCTAAGAAACCATTTTGGAAGCACCTGTTGGTACTTCGGTGAAGAGGCTCAAGTGGAAGCTCGGTTTGATCTGTTTGGAGATAGTGCTAATCTTGATGCAAGATAGGTGCATGATTTGCAAGGAACATACCATTTGCTTAAAAATCAATTTGGACGCACCCAATGGAACTCCTAGATGACGTGTGTCATATGGAATCTTGCTTTTGTCCATTTGTAGACATTGTAAGTTTTAGTGCAAGATAATTGCACAGTTTGCGCCTAATGCACCATAGTCTAAGAAACCATTTTGGACGCACTATTTGGTACTCTTGGATGAAGAGGCCCAAGTGAAAGCTTGGTTCGGTCAGTTTGGAGATAGTGCTAATACTTATGCAAGGTAGGTGCATGCTTTGCATGGAACATACCATATGCTTGGAAATCAATTTAGATGCACCCGATGGACCTCCTTGATGACGTGTGTCATATGGAATCTTGCTTCTGTCCATTCGGAGATATTGTTAGTTTTGGTGCAAGATAGGTGCACAGTTTGCACCTAATGCACCATAGTCTAAGAAACCATTTTGGACGCACTTGTTGGTACTCCTAGGTGAAGAGGCTCAAGTGGATGCTCGGTTCGATCTATTTGGAGATAGTGCTAATCTTAATGCAAGATAGATGCATGGTCTGCATGGAACGTACCATATGCTTAGAAATTAATTTGGACACACCCGATAGAACTCTTTGATGACGTGTGTCATGGAATCTCGCTTTGGTGTGCTTAGAGATAGTATTAGTTTCGGTGCAAGATATGTGCACGGTTTGTGCCTAATGCACCAAAGTCTAAGAAACCATTTTGGAAGCACCTGTTTGTACTCCTAGGTGAAGAGGCTCAAGTGGAGGCTCGGTTTGGTCAGTTTAGAGATAGTGCTAATCTTGATGCAAGATAGGTGCACGATTTGCATAGAACATACCATATGCTCAGAAATCAAATTGGACGCACCAGATGGAACTCCTAGATGACATGTGTCGTATGGAATCTCACTTCGGTCCGTTTAGAGACAGTGTTAGTTTCAGTGCAAGATAGGTGCACGGTTTGCACCTAATGCACCATAGGATAAGAAACCGTTTTGGACGCACCCGATGGTACTCCTAGGTCAAGGGGCTAAAGTGAAAGCTCGGTTTAGTCTGTTTGGAGATAGTGCTAATCTTGATGCAAGATAGATGCACGGTTTAGGGAGCACCATAATTTTGATGCTCCATTTTAGTTGCACAGTTTGAATGGAACGTACCATATGTTAAGAAATCAATTTGGACGCACCCAATGGAACTCCTAGATGACGTGTGTCACGTGGAATCTCGCTTCGCTCTGTTTGGAGACATTGTTAGTTTCGATGCAGATAGGTGCATAGTTTTTGCCTAATGCACCAGAGTTTAGGAAACCATTTTTGACGCACCTGTTTGTACTCCTAGATGAAGAGGCTCAAGTGGAAGCTCGATTCGATCTGTTTGGAGATAGTGCTAATCTTGATGCAAGATAGGTGCACGGTTTGCACGGAACATACAATATGCTTGGAAATCAATGTGGATGCACCCGATGGAACTCCTTGATGACGTGTGTCATATGGAATCTCGCTTTGGTCTGTTTAGAAACAGTGTTAGTTTCGGTGCAAGATATGTGCATGGTTTGTGCCTACTGCAACATAGTCTAAGAAACCATTTTGGAAGCACCTGTTGGTACTTCGGTGCAGAGGCTCAAGTGGAAGCTCGGTTTGATCTGTTTGGAGATAGTGCTAATCTTGATGCAAGATAGGTGCATGATTTGCAAGGAACATACCATATGCTTAAAAATCAATTTGGAGGCACCCAATGGAACTCCTAGATGACGTGTGTCATATGGAATCTTGCTTTTGTCCATTTGTAGACATTGTAAGTTTTAGTGCAAGATAATTGCACAGTTTGCGCCTAATGCACCATAGTCTAAGAAACCATTTTTTGACGCACCTGTTTGTACTCCGAGATGAAGAGGCTCAAGTGGAAGCTCGGTTCGGTCTATTTGGAGATAGTGCTAATTTTGATGCAAGATAGGTGCACGGTTTGCACGGAACATACAATATGCTTGGAAATCAATGTGGATGCAGCCGATGGAACTCCTTGATGACGTGTGTCGTATGGAATCTCGCTTTGGTCTGTTTAGAAACAGTGTTAGTTTCGGTGGAAGATATGTGCATGGTTTATGCCTACTGCACCATAGTCTAAGAAACCATTTTGGAAGCACCTGTTGGTACTTCGGTGAAGAGGCTCAAGTGGAAGCTCGGTTTGATCTGTTTGGAGATAGCGCTAATCTTGATGCAAGATAGGTGCATGATTTGCAAGGAACATACCATATGCTTAAAAATCAATTTGGACGCACCCAATGGAACTCCTAGATGACGTGTGTCATATGGAATCTTGCTTTTGTCCATTTGTAGACATTGTAAGTTTTAGTGCAAGATAATTGCACAGTTTGCGCCTAATGCACCATAGTCTAAGAAACCATTTTGGACGCACTATTTGGTACTCTTGGATGAAGTGGCCCAAGTGGAAGCTTGGTTCGGTCAGTTTGGAGATAGTGCTAATACTTATGCAAGGTAGGTGCATGCTTTGCATGGAACATACCATATGCTTGGAAATCAATTTAGATGCACCCGATGGACCTCCTTAATGACGTGTGTCATATGGAATCTTGCTTCAGTCCATTTAGAGATATTGTTAGTTTTGGTGCAAGATAGGTGCACAGTTTGCACCTAATGCACCATAGTCTAAGAAACCATTTTGGACGCACTTGTTGGTACTCCTAGGTGAAGGGGCTCAAGTGGATGCTCGGTTCGATCTATTTGGAGATAGTGCGAATCTTGATGCAAGATAGATGCATGGTCTGCATGGAACGTACCATATGCTTAGAAATTAATTTGGACACACCAGATAGAACTCTTTGATGTCGTGTGTCAAGGAATCTCGCTTTGGTGTGCTTAGAGATAGTATTAGTTTCGGTGCAAGATATGTGCACGGTTTGCGCCTAATGCACCAAAGTCTAAGAAACCATTTTGGAAGCACCTGTTGGTACTCCTAGGTGAAGAGGCTCAAGTGGAGGCTCGGTTTGGTCTGTTTAGAGATAGTGCTAATCTTGATGCAAGATAGGTCCACGATTTGCATAGAACATACCATATGCTCAGATATCAAATTGGACGCACCAGATGGAACTCCTAGATGACATGTGTCGTATGGAATCTCACTTCGGTCCGTTTAGAGACAGTGTTAGTTTCAGTGCAAGATAGTGCACGGTTTGCACCTAATGCACCGCACCCGATGGTACTCCTAGGTCAAGGGGCTAAAGTGAAAGCTCGGTTTGGTCTGTTTGGAGATAGTGCTAATCTTGATGCAAGATAGATGCACGGTTTGCATGCAACATACGATATGCTCAGAAATCAATTAAAACGCACCTGATATAACTCCTTGATGATGTGTGTCATATGGAATCTTACTTCGGTTCGTTTAGAGACTATTAGTTTTGGTAGAAGATATGTGCATGGTTTACGCCTAATGCACCATAAGCTAAGAAACCATTTTAGACGCACTCGATGGTACTCGTAGTTGAAGAGGTTCAAGTGGAGGCTCGATTTGGTCTGTTCGGATATAGTGCTAATCTTGATGCAAGATAGTTGCACAGTTTGAATGGAACGTACCATATGTTAAGAAATCAATTTGGACGCACCCAATGGAACTCCTAGATGACGTGTGTCACATGGAATCTCGCTTCGCTCTGTTTGGAGACAATGTTAGTTTTGTTGCAGATAGGTGCATAGTTTGTGCCTAATGCACCATAGTCTAAGAAACCATTTTTGACGCACCTGTTTGTACTCCGAGATGAAGAGGCTCAAGTGGAAGCTCGGTTCGGTCTATTTGGAGATAGTGCTAATCTTGATGCAAGATAGGTGCACGGTTTGCACGGAACATACAATATGCTTGGAAATCAATGTGGATGCACCCGATGGAACTCCTTGATGACGTGTGTCATATGGAATCTCGCTTTGGTCTGTTTAGAAACAGTGTTAGTTTCGGTGGAAGATATGTGCATGGTTTATGCCTACTGCACCATAGTCTAAGAAACCATTTTGGAAGCACCTGTTGGTACTTCGGTGAAGAGGCTCAAGTGGAAGCTCGGTTTGATCTGTTTGGAGATAGTGCTAATCTTGATGCAAGATAGGTGCATGATTTGCAAGGAACATACCATATGCTTAAAAATCAATTTGGACGCACCCAATGGAACTCCTAGATGACGTGTGTCATATGGAATCTTGCTTTTGTCCATTTGTAGACATTGTAAGTTTTAGTGCAAGATAATTGCACAGTTTGCGCCTAATGCACCATAGTCTAAGAAACCATTTTGGACGCACTATTTGGTACTCTTGGATGAAGAGGCCCAAGTGGAAGCTTGGTTCGGTCAGTTTGGAGATAGTGCTAATACTTATGCAAGGTAGGTGCATGCTTTGCATGGAACATACCATATGCTTGGAAATCAATTTAGATGCACCCGATGGACCTCCTTGATGACGTGTGTCATATGGAATCTTGCTTCAGTCCATTTGGAGATATTTTTAGTTTTGGTGCAAGATAGGTGCACAGTTTGCACCTAATGCACCATAGTCTAAGAAACCATTTTGGACGCACTTGTTGGTACTCCTAGGTGAAGGGGCTCAAGTGGATGCTCGGTTCGATCTATTTGGAGATAGTGCTAATCTTGATGCAAGATAGATGCATGGTCTGCATGGAACGTACCATATGCTTAGAAATTAATTTGGACACACCCGATAGAACTCTTTGATGACGTGTGTCATGGAATCTCGCTTTGGTGTGCTTAGAGATAGTATTAGTTTCGGTGCAAGATATGTGCAAGGTTTGCGCCTATTGCACCAAAGTCTAAGAAACCATTTTGGAAGCACCTGTTGGTACTCCTAGGTGAAGAGGCTCAAGTGGAGGCTCGGTTTGGTCTGTTTAGAGATAGTGCTAATCTTGATGCAAGATACGTGCACGATTTGCATAGAACATACCATATGCTCATAAATCAATTTGGACGCACCAGATGGAACTCCTAGATGACATGTGTCGTATGGAATCTCACTTCGGTCCGTTTAGACACAGTGTTAGTTTCAGTGCAAGATAGGTGCACGGTTTGCACCTAATGCACCATAGGATAAGAAACCGTTTTCGACGCACCCGATGGTACTCCTAGGTCAAGGGGCCAAAGTGAAAGCTCGGTTTGGTCTGTTTGGAGATAGTGCTAATCTTGATGCAAGATAGATGCACGGTTTGCATGCAACATACGATATGGTCAGAAATCAATTAGGACGCACCTGATATAACTCCTTGATGATGTGTGTCATATGGAATCTTGCTTCGGTTCGTTTAGAGACTATTAGTTTTGGTAGAAGATATGTGCATGGTTTACGCCTAATGCACCATAAGCTAAGAAACCATTTTAGACGCACTCGATGGTACTCGTAGTTGAAGAGGCTCAAGTGGAGGCTCGATTTGGTCTGTTCGAATATAGTGCTAATCTTGATGCAAGATAGTTGCACAGTTTGAATGGAACGTACCATATGTTAAGAAATCAATTTGGACGCACCCAATGGAACTCCTAGATGACGTGTGTCACATGGAATCTCGCTTCGCTCTGTTTGGAGACAATGTTAGTTTTGTTGCAGATAGGTGCATAGTTTGTGCCTAATGCACCATAGTCTAAGAAACCATTTTTGACGCACCTGTTTGTACTCCGAGATGAAGCGGCTCAAGTGGAAGCTGGGTTCGGTCTATTTGGAGATAGTGCTAATCTTGATGCAAGATAGGTGCACGGTTTGCACGGCACATACAATATGCTTGGAAATCAATGTGGATGCACCCGATGGAACTCCTTGATGACGTTTGTCATATGGAATCTCGCTTTGGTCTGTTTAGAAACAGTGTTAGTTTCGGTGCAAGATATGTGCATGGTTTGTGCCTACTGCACCATAGTCTAAGAAACCATTTTGGAAGCACCTGTTGGTACATCGGTGAAGAGGCTCAAGTGGAAGCTCGGTTTGACCTGTTTGGAGATAGTGCTAATCTTGATGCAACATAGGTGCATGATTTGCAAGGAACATACCATATGCTTAAAAATCAATTTGGACGCACCCAATGGAACTCCTAGATGACGTGTGTCATATGGAATCTTGCTTTTGTCCGTTTGTAGACATTGTAAGTTTTAGTGCAAGATAATTGCACAGTTTGCGCCTAATGCACCATAGTCTAAGAAACCATTTTGGACGCATTATTTGGTACTCTTGGATGAAGAGGCCCAAGTGGAAGCTTGGTTCGGTCAGTTTGGAGATAGTGCTAATACTTATGCAAGGTAGGTGCATGCTTTGCATGGAACATACCATATGCTTGGAAATCAATTTAGATGCACCCGATGGACCTCCTTGATGACGTGTGTCATATGGAATCTTGCTTCGATCCATATGGAGATATTTTTAGTTTGGTGCAAGATAGGTGCACAGTTTGCACCTAATGCACCATAGTCTAAGAAACCATTTTGGACGCACTTGTTGGTACTCCTAGGTGAAGGGGCTCAAGTGGATGCTCGGTTCGATCTATTTGGAGATAGTGCTAATCTTGATGCAAGATAGATGCATGGTCTGCATGGAACGTACCATATGCTTAGAAATTAATTTGGACACACCCGATAGAACTCTTTGATGACGTGTGTCATGGAATCTCGCTTTGGTGTGCTTAGAGATAGTATTAGTTTCGGTGCAACATATGTGCACGGTTTGCGCCTAATGCACCAAAGTCTAAGAAACCATTTTGGAAGCACCTGTTGGTACTCCTAGGTGAAGAGGCTCAAGTGGAGGCTCGGTTTGGTCTGTTTAGAGATAGTGCTAATCTTGATGCAAGATAGGTGCACGATTTGCATAGAACATACCATATGCTCATAAATCAATTTGGACGCACCGGATGGAACTCCTAGATGACATGTGTCGTATGAAATCTCACTTCGGTCCGTTTAGACACAGTGTTAGTTTCAGTGCAAGATATGTGCACGGTTTACACCTAATGCACCATAGGTTAAGAAACCGTTTTGGACGCACCCGATGGTACTCCTAGGTCAAGGGGCTAAAGTGAAAGCTCGGTTTGGTCTGTTTGGAGATAGTGCTAATCTTGATGCAAGATAGATGCACGGTTTGCATGCAACATACGATATGCTCAGAAATCAATTAGGACACACCTGATATAACTCCTTGATGATGTGTGTCATATGGAATCTTGCTTCGGTTCGTTTAGAGACTATTAGTTTTGGTAGAAGATATGTGCATGGTTTACGCCTAATGCACCATAAGCTAAGAAACCATTTTAGACGCACTCGATGTTACTCGTAGTTGAAGAGGCTCAAGTGGAGGCTCGATTTGGTCTGTTCGGATATAGTGCTAATCTTGATGCAAGATAGTTGCACAGTTTGAATGGAACGTACCATATGTTAAGAAATCAATTTGGACGCACCCAATGGAACTCCTAGATGACGTGTGTCACATGGAATCTCGCTTCGCTCTGTTTGGAGACAATGTTAGTTTTGATGCAGATAGGTGCATAGTTTGTGCCTAATGCACCATAGTCTAAGAAACCATTTTTGACGCACCTGTTTGTACTCCGAGATGAAGAGGCTCAAGTGGAAGCTCGGTTCGGTCTATTTGGAGATAGTGCTAATCTTGATGCAAGATGATGAGGACATCAACACCAGCGATACATCCTCTCCGACACAACCTATAGCTGGTCCTCTTACTCGTGCTCGTGTTCGTCAACTTAATAATCAAGTGAGTTCCTTGATAAGCTCGTGTCCATCTTGTTTAGACAGTGGAAACGTGTGCACTCTTGTTTTGATGAGGAACCAAGGAGAAGACCGAAAGGGAGAAGGACTCACGCTCGCTGGATTCAGACAGCAGCAAAGCGCCAACTTGTGACCGTTACCACGGTTGCATATGGATTCGGATTCAGGCGCTTCAGGACTTGTTGGAAAGCTTATCAAGTGTACTTTCATATTAATCAAGTCCCACGTCAATACCTGTTCGGCAGCAGCGGCAATGATCCAATTACCGTCGATAGGTCTTGCTGTCCAGGGTGCTGCGTCACCTCATTTTGGGCTGATGGCCCATGTATCAAGTTGGGTCCATTAGGGACGCGTCCTAGGGTTGGAGGACGACCCCAACACCTCTTTGGTCGTCAATCCATCTACTTATATCCCTCTAGAGCCGCCATGGTCGTTGGGTTTTGTTTAGATCAAGTTTAGCCTTCGCTACTTGCTTGTAGGCGCGCGTGCAGGATCAGCCGCCCGTCTCCTTGTCTTCAGAACCCCATTGTTGATTCAGATTCAGTTTGAAACCTTCAATTCATCTTGCAAATTTAGTGCTTGTTTCCTCGTTCTTGCTAGTTCTTCGATTGCTTGCAGGACGGGAGCCCTAGGGGCTGGTTGTCGCGCTCCACAAGATCGTGACGGCTGTTGGACGTGGTGTATCGGTTGCTAAGGCGCGGTCTTGAGGGCTGTAGTCGAGCCGTGAACGTCATCTCCATCCACCAATCGAGTTATCCCCATCTCTCATCAAAAGATCAGGCAAAAACCCTAGCGGGTTCGCATCAGTTGGTAATCAGAGCAAGGTTCTTCGGTGAGAGACTTCTAATCCTTTGCTGTTTTTAATTAATTTCCTATAGTCCAGAAAAGCCAAAAAAAATATAGTAGATTAGTTTTTCCATAATCCTATTAAACCTTTGTGCCTTGGCTAGTACCGTTTTAGTTAGGGCTTGTTGAATTTGCGTTGCTACGGTTTGTGTCGAGTTGCTGGTCTTAGTGTCTAGTCCTTTAGAGTTTCGAGTTCTTGTCACCATCTATACACAGCCGAGTATTACCATATCTTCTCTCTGTCGAATCTATTGCGAAGTCCGAATTGAACTGTGGTCTTGGTCCGGATCGAGTAGAGTTCCAATCTGAGTTCCACCAACGTAATAAAAAAGAAGGATAACTCCATACTTGTTCGGCCTTACTCTAGAGAGAGAGAGAGAAAAAAGTGTGTGTAGCGAATTGCTCTTTTATATTCTTTTGTTCATATAATCAGTTTTTGAGGTTGCCCAAAAAAAAGAAAAAAAAAGAAAAAAAAGAGAAAAGATTCAAAAAAAAGAAGGGGCTGTTTTTCATATTGATTTTAGGTTTCTTCCACCTTGTTTTCAGGGGTGTGCTGTGGTTTTCCTTTGTGTCCAGGCTTGCGTCTCTAGCACGGTCTAGCCTAGGACCAGCACAGTACCATCGTCGAACGCTTATTCAGCTCGCTTTTATAACTAACGTGGTGCTAGTTCGTTCCTTGTTTCAGCCCACCTATAGCTCCACATACTCTACAGCTTGACAGGTCTTGTGCTGCAGCACCGATACACTTCGTCCATTGCTGTACACTTGTTGGCAGACGACCCCTCCTGTCAAGCAAGGTAAGAATTGGTAAGAACTTGTGTTACAGGTTGAGTGTGAGCGACTTGCTGTAGCTACATCCTAGTAGTTGTAGGGCTTTTATTTCTTCACTTGCCTTTTTGTTGTCTTTGTCCTTGAACCATGCCAGGGGCAGATGATGGTAACGAAACACCACATATACCTCGCACTAAGGGCATCATACAACATTTTGAAAGGAAAGTGAAGCTGCACACAGAGGGACTTGATAACGACTTGCAGGTGACAAATGAAAAGCTGGGGCAGTTGGAGGCTACGCAGATTGCCACAAACAACAAGCTCACAAGTTTGGAGGAATCCGTTGCTAGTGTGGACAAAAGCCTTGCTGCTCTCCTAAGGCGATTTGATGATTTCCACACCGAAGATAAAGAAAAACATAAAGAAGAAAAGGAGGGAGATCGAGAGCACGGTAGTCATGAAGATGACTACACTGGTGATACTGAACATGATGATCAAGACACTCGTGATCGACGTCGCCTTCGTCACAACCGTAGAGGTATGGGTGGCAACCGCCGACGCGAGGTACAAAATAATGATGATGCTTTCAGTAAGATTAAATTTAAGATACCCCCTTTTGATGGTAAATATGACCCTGATGCTTACATCACTTGGGAGATTGCTGTTGATCAAAAGTTTGCATGTCATGAATTTCCTGAGACTACACGTGTTAGGGCTGCTACTAGTGAGTTTACAGATTTTGCTTCTGTTTGGTGGATAGAATATGGAAAGAAAAATCCTAATAACTTACCTAGAACTTGGGATGCGCTGAAAAGGGCCATGAGAGCTAGATTTGTTCCATCTTACTATGCGCGTGATATGATAAATAAGTTGCAGCAATTAAGACAAGGTGCTAAAAGTGTAGAAGAATATTATCAGGAATTACAAACGGCTATGTTGCGTTGTAACCTAGAGGAGGATGAGGAACCGGCTATAGCTAGATTTTTGGGTGGGTTAAATCGGGAAATTCAGGACATCCTCGCTTACAAAGAATACAATAATGTAACCCGTTTGTTTCATCTTGCTTGTAAAGTTGAAAGGGAAGTGCAGGGACGACGTGCTAGCGCAAGGAGTAATATTTCTGCAGGGAAGGCTAATTCATGGCAGCAACGCGTGGCTTCAACTCCATCTACACGTATTTCTACTCCATCATCTAGTGACAAGACTCGAGCTGCCCCCACCAATTCAGTTGCGAAGACGATGCAAAAGCCTGCTGCGAGTACTTCATCCGTGGCATCGACGGGTAGAACAAGCAACATACAATGTCACCGGTGCAAGGGATATGGGCACATGATGCGTGACTGTCCAAACAAGCGAGTTATGATTGTCAGGGATGATGGTGAGTACTCATCTGCTAGTGATTTTGATGAGGATACACTTGCACTGATTGCGATTGACCATGCAGGTAATGAAGATCAAATAGAAGAACATATTAATGCAGGTGAAGTGGACCACTATGAGAGCTTGATCGTGCAGCGAGTGCTTAGTGCACAAATGGAGTTGGCGGAGCAAAATCAGCGACACATTTTATTCCAAACAAAGTGTGTCATCAAAGAGCGTTCTTGTCGCATGATCATTGATGGAGGTAGCTGCAACAACTTGGCAAGCAGCGATATGGTGCAGAAGCTTGCCCTCAACACCAAACCACACCCGCATCCCTACTACATCCAATGGCTGAACAACAGTGGTAAGGCAAAGGTAACTAGACTTGTGAGAATTAATTTTTCCATCGGATCCTACAAAGATATTGTTGAATGTGATGTTGTGCCTATGCAAGCTTGTAACATTCTGCTAGGTAGACCTTGGCAATTTGATAGAGATTCTATGCATCATGGTAGATCAAATCAGTATTCTTTTCTATACCATGATCGCAAAATTGTGTTGCATCCTATGTCCCCTGAAACTATTATGCAAACTGATGTTGCTAGGGCTACTAAAGCAAAGAGTGAGAGCAATAAAAATGATAAATCTGTAATTGGTAACAAAGATGAGATAAAACTGAAAGGACGTTGTATGATAGCTACCAAATCAGATATTAATGAGTTCAATGCATCCACTTCTGTTGCTTATGCTTTGATATGCAAGGATGCTTTGATTTCAATTGAGGATATGCAATGTTCTTTGCCCCCTGCTGTTGCTAACATTTTGCAGGAGTATTCTGATGTGTTTCCAAGTGAGGTACCAGCGGGGCTGCCTCCACTACGCGGGATTGAGCACCAAATTGATCTTATTCCTGGAGCAGTTTTGCCAAATCGTGCACCATACAGGACAAACCCGGTGGAAACAAAGGAAATAAAGCGACAAGTGCAAGAACTACTAGACAAAGGTTATGTCCGAGAATCTCTTAGTCCTTGTGCTGTTCCAGTAATTTTAGTGCCTAAGAAAGATGGAACATGGCGTATGTGTGTTGATTGTAGAGCTATTAATAATATCACCATTCTATATCGACACCCTATTCCACGATTAGATGATATGCTAGATGAACTGAGTGGTGCTGTTGTGTTTTCAAAAGTTGATTTACGTAGTGGGTACCACCAGATTCGTATGAAATTGGGAGATGAATGGAAAACTGCTTTCAAAACTAAGTTCGGTTTGTATGAGTGGTTAGTCATGCCTTTTGGGTTAACTAATGCACCTAGTACTTTCATGAGATTAATGAACGAGGTTTTGCGTGCTTTCATTGGGAAATTTGTTGTCGTATATTTTGATGACATTGATTTACAACAAATCATTGGATGAACATCTTGATCATTTACGTGCTGTTTTTAATGCACTACGCTGTCGACAAAAGCTAGTCGGCAGTCTACCTTGGGGTATACCCACGGTAGTAGTTTATCGGTAGACGGTGCGCAAACTACGGACTCGATGGTGACGCAAGACACGGACAAGCTTTTTATCCAGGTTCGGCCGCCGAGTTGGCGTAATACCTACGTCCTGCGTCTGGTTGTATTGATTTGTGCTAAGAGAATATGATGTCCTAGGGGGGTCCCTTGCCCCTCCTTATATAGTCTGGAGGGCAGGGTTACAGATCTAGAAACTAATCCTAGTCGGTTACAATTGCCATAGATAATTCGATATCAATTCCTATTCTAACCGACTAGAATCCTGCTTGATCTCCACGTCTTGTTTCCTTGTGCGAAACTCCGAGCTGTCGGATCAAGCCTTGAACTCGTCTCGTAGTGGGCCAAGCTTCCTGGCTAAAGTCTAGCCGTAAGGGTATAGGGGTTTATACCCCCACAGCTAGTCCCCGAGCACCATGTATTGTGATGCAACACGCCGTCTTGAGCTTCTTCGATCAGCGAGGCTTGTCGTCTTCAATAAGTGGGAAAATCGCCCAAACAGTTGCAACGGTTCCTTGACCAACTCGAAAGACAGTTGATCAACATTGACGTCGAAGAAACAGGTTGTTCGAAGAATGCATGGTACTCTAAAAAAAATTTCTTTCCTGGTGAAGTGTGCCCACTTTACCTTTTTGAAAGGTAGAAGCATCAAAAAAGCAAGCAAATTCACCGCTAGGTGAAGTGTGCCCACTTAGTCCCCGAGCCTGGTAGTAGGTGACGTAGGCACGTGGTGCCAGGGTCAAAAGAAAATTCCCCAAAGTAGTTTTGAGACTGAGATGCATCGCTAGATGCATCGTACCGATGTAGTCCCCGAGCTTGCTGGAAGGCGAAGTATGAGCCTTGTAGCAAGGTCTAAAAAATTGAATTTACCAGTCCCCGAGCATGTCATGCTCGTCTGCAATCGAAAAGACCAATCGACCAGTCCCCAAGCACTTAGTGTGCTTCTTGGAATTATATGTTGCTATACTGTACGACCAGTCCCCGAGCGTCGAGTGCTCAGTGGTCGGTGCATGCTTTAAAGCTTTGAGCTGATAGACTGAGCGACCAGTCCCCGAGCGTCGAGTGCTCGGTGGTCGGTGCAGTCCTTGAAGTTCCGTGCTGATAGACTGGGCGACCAGTCCCCGAGCGTTGAGTGCTCGGTGGTCGGTGCAGTCCTTGAAGTTCCGTGCTGATAGACTGGGCGACCAGTCCCCGAGCGTCGAGTGCTCGGTAGTCGGTGCAGTCCTTGAAGTTCCGAGCTGATAGACTGGGCGACCAGTCCCCGAGCACTCGACGCTCGGTGGTCGGTGCAGTCCCCGGATTGTTGACTCACTGGCGTGTGTGTCTTCTTACTTTTGAAAAGATCTTTCCAGTTAAAGTTGACGTGACGGGGTCTCCTGACGATATGTCAGACGGATGCATGAAAAGCTGCACCTGGCAACTGTACAACCGCTCTTTGCATGGTTTGAGAAAAGGAAACCATCAATTGGTACGAAAACTCCGCCGCATTAATTGTCTATAATCATTGTAAACCGAAACGCCGCGTCCGCCGCATGGCCTGCCCACTTCCCGAGAATACAGGAAGTGGGAGAGGTGGGGTCGCGGGTTTATAAGGGCCTAATAGGACCGCCTGTACCGCTTCTCCTGCCATTGCCTTCAAACCTTCCGCTCTCATCTTCTCCAATCTCCTACATCTTCCTAACTCCAGCCCACATTCGCACCTCTAATGGCGAAGAGCGACTCCAGGAAGAGGGCCGAACTGACGGCCAAGGAGTGGAAGAAGTCTCGCAGCACCACAAAATCTCTTGGTGACCTCGTCGATATGGGGCTTCTGCACGGCGCAGAGCTCGGCGGCTGGAGGGCACCGGAGGGGGAGAGCTACCCCGACCCTCGCGCCGGTGAGATCGTCGTTTTTGAAGATTTCGTTAAGAGAGGCTTTGGTGTTCCTGTTCATCCTTTTCTTCAAGGTCTTCTTTTGTACTATGAGATCGGGATTTGCAATCTGCACCCGAACTCAATTCTCCTTATTTCCACCTTCATCCACCTGTGCGAGGCCTATGTTGGCATAGAGCCGCACTTCGATCTTTTCCGGTATCTTTTCTGCCTGAGGAAGAAGGGAGCAGTTGGAGGCTCCAAGGTTGCAGGTGGAGTATACCTCAACCTTCGTGATGGGATGAAGAATCGCTACCTGCACTGCCCATGGAACACTTCCTTGACCGAATGGTACAGGAAGTGGTTCTACATCAGGGAGGAACCGGGCTGCTCCACGTTCTGCGACGTGGGATACGTTCCCGAGAAGAGGGCGAGCTGGACCGACCGCCCGGAGTTCGACGGTCCAGTGGCGGATCTCATGAAGCTGATCAACTGGTCGCGCCTAGACGGGCTTGGCGTGGTCGGCAACTTCATTTGCCGCTGGGTGATGCCCTGCCAGAAGAGGGTGCACTCGGCGTACGAGTATGCCGGAAGCGCAGACCCGACCAGGATGCGGTCGGAGATCTTGGAGAAAGCGGAGGTACAACAGCTGTTGAACGAGCTGTTTAACTTCGCGGATGGGGGCTTCATCCGTGGCAGTGATCGGGTGCAAGCCTTCAAGTTAGGACGACCAGCACCAAAGGTATGTAGCAGATTCTGTTTGATCATTCGTATATCGTCTGCAGTTGACTCATCTCTGTTGCTTTTGCAGGTCGGTGATGTCGACCGGTGCGCAGTGTATGTATCACTGGCACCGGGGATGGAAAATCCGGTGGGAGAGGTCCCGCCAGAGGAGGACGCTGCTCGGTGTACTCATTACACCAGCAGTGAGGAAGACTGAGCCCGCCCCGTCCCGACCTCCGAGGAGAGGGTAGCGGGGAAAAGGCCATTGCCGGCAGATCCCTTGCCGACACCGGAGCTGCCGGCAGATCTACCGGCAGAGAGCAGCCAAGCACCGAAGCGTCGTCGGCTCGTGCGGATCGTCGACGACGACGACGACGAGGAGGCTGCGCCGTCGTTGGTCCGACGGCCTCGGAGCCGCCCAGACACTGCGCCGGTCGCCACTGATCGAGTGGCCAGCGGCGCCGCTGCCCCGCAAGTTGCCGAGACGGGGGCACAGGTGCCGACCGGCCGGGCGAGGAGGAGGTTCACCGCGACCCACCGTCGGTCAGACCTGTAAGTGTTCGACTTACGTATTTTGGACTCCTCTTTTTTTTTTAACTTTTGTTCGTGTAGTGCGGCATCGGATGTCGACCCTGGCCAAACTGCCAGCCAGGGAACGGGCGAGCCTGCCCGCGGTTCTGGGGATGCGGCCCCCCAGACCACAGAGCAGCCAACAGCTGCAGTCGCGCCTGGGAGCACCGAGGGGCTCCCAAGCGCGGCGCCGACTACAACAAGCAGCCCGACCAGGGCTGGAGAGGCTCCCCCAACTGACTCCTCGGAGAAGGGAAGATCTCCGACCGCTCCTCCTGCCGGGGGGAGTGAAGTCCCCCCGCCGCCCCGAGCAGGAGCCTCTTCGGCTGCGGGCTCCCCAGGTCTGGTCCAAGGGCCAGTCATGCCTGGGACCACCACCGGGGGTGACGCAGCACAGGAGGAGGAAACCCGGGCGGCCTCCGATGACGAGGTGGAAGAGATCGAGGGTCGTCCCCGTGATGGCCGCCAACACGTGTATGTGGGGCGCCAACGCGGGGATCACTTTATCGGTCATGAGGAGCTCGCCGAGACCGAAGAGGCCGCCAGGGTGGAGCGCGCGGCCAAGCGCCTTGTCGACGAGGTCAAGGTAAGCGGCTCTTTGTACTGCTGCGCATTCTTTTGCCTTGTCTTGCATGGTCGTTATATGCTTGCTTTGTAGGACGTAATGAAAACGGCGAAGTACCGGAAACGGTGCTTTGACCAGATAGAAGGCGTCGTGGCCGAGAACAAGGCCCTTGCCGCGGAGGTAGACCGGTTGCGCGCGGAGGTCGGGGAGAAGGTGGTCGAGATGAGTGCCGAAAAGGAGCGTCGTCTCGACCTCGCTCGTCGTCTGGCCGACCAGTACCGGCTGCAGGAAGGTTAGTCACACGCTCCGAGCAGCTTCGCGTACTTGTATAGTTTGCTTTGCTGACCAGTTTAGGATTCACGCAGACTTGGAGGAGGAGGTGGCGAGCCTCCAACAAGAGAAGGAGCAGCTCAGCCAACAGCTCGCCGGTGCGCTGGAGTCCGGGCGGCGAGCAGAAGAGGAATTGGGTCGAAAAGACCGGGAGCTATCTGGTAATGGGTGCCGCCTTGTTGGTTGCTGTCTGCCCCTTTATTTGTCTGGTATGCCGAAAGTAACGTTTCATTTCGTTTGCAGTGCTCAAGGTGAACACCAAAAAGCACCTGGATGACCTGATCAAGGACCGGGACTCCTGGAAGGTCAACTGTTGCAGGATCTGGAAAGGAGTGTCCCCGGTCCTAGACCTGATCAGTCCCGAGCTCCCGGAGAGCCAGCCCCGCGCGCCGCAGTTGACCCCGGTCGAGAAGGCGCAACGGGCGTGGGACTGGCTCCAGCAGTTTGTGAAGGACGCCGGGGAGTTTGCCGGCGCGCACGTCCTCAGCATGGTGCGCGCCCACTACCCCCTGGTCGACTTGAGCAGGCTGGAGAAGGGGTACCCGAAGGAAGTCGGCCCACAGGAAGCGGACGAACTTCGGGGTAATCTGCTGGACTTGTCGTCGACAGTGATCGGCGACATCAATCTGTGCGGAACGGCCACTCCTCCAGACCAGCCGAGCTCAGATAGGTCGGCCAGGGAGTTGTCGGGCGCGTCCGTTGCGGGAGATGGGCGGTCGACGCCTGCGGTCTCGACCAGCCAGGCGCCGGTGGCCCCGACCCCTTCGTCCGGGCAGCAGGGCCAGGCGGGTGATCAGCCCGAGCAGCCAGGCCAATAAAGTAGTCTGTAGGAATAGACTAGTGTTTGCCCGTCAGGGTATTTATTGTAAACTTTGTATGTAAAGTTTGTAATAAAGTTTGCTTTTTGTCATGACTGTTGTTTTGAGCGCTGTAAGAATATCTGAGTGACGTGTCACCGTATTTGTCTTGGTTGTCGCTAAGAGCATCCGTTGCAGGAGTTTTGCCGAGTGCTGTGTGTGACAAGGTATGGGCCAAAAATAGAGAATTTCATTATCAAAAATTATAAGATACTTACAAAAGAAAGTCATTAAAACTTTATGGATAGAAACGTCGCAGTTTGTCGATGTGCCAAGAGTTAGGCACTCGTGTTCCGTCTGGGTATGCCAATCTGTAGGACGTAGGTCGTGTGACCTCGGTCACCACGAAGGGTCCTTCCCAGGGAGTGGATAGCTTGTGCATTCCCTCCTGGCTTGTTTTCCATCGAAGCACCAGATCGCCGACCACGAAAGAACGGTCCTTGACATTCCTGTTGTAGTATCGCCTGACTGCTGCGAGATATTTTGCTGTCCGGAGACACGACACTAAACGCTTTTCCTCCATGCAATTGATTTCGAGTCCTCTGGCGTTGTCGGCGGTCGCCTGGTCGAAGTGCTCGATTCTAGGAGATCCGAAGTGTATGTCGGACGGCAAGACCGCCTCTACACCGTACACCATGAAGTAGGGAGACACCCCTGTGTTTCGACTGGTCTGAGTTCGGAGGCCCCAGACCACAGCCGGCAATTCTTTCATCCATCGACCGGGTGCTCTGTCGTTTTCGGTGTACAACCTTTTCTTTAGGGCGTCAACGATCATTCCATTAGCACGTTCAACTTGACCGTTGGCACGTGGATGTGCCACTGACACATATTTTATGACTATGCCTCTGTCATCGCAGAAATCCCAAAAAGTGGTGCCAGTAAACTGAGTGCCCAGGTCGGTGATTATGCTGTTCGGAATGCCGAATCTGTGTATGATTTGATTGAGGAACTCCACAGCCTTCTCGGAGGTTGCCTTGACCAGGGGCATGTATTCAATCCACTTGGAGAACTTGTCGATTAACACGAAGACAAACTTGAAATTGCCCGGGGCTGGTTTAAATGGTCCGATCATGTCAAGCCCCCAGCAAGCAAAGGGCCAAGACGTCGGGATGGTTTGAATTTCATGGGCAGGTACGTGGGTCCTCTTAGCGAAAAACTGACATCCTTCGCAATGCCGAACCAGTTTTTCTGCGTCGCCGACCGCGGTTGGCCAATAAAAACCTGCTCGGAAAGCCTTTCCGACCAGCGTTCTAGATGCGGCGTGGTTGCCGCAGGATCCGGCGTGTATGTCTTCCAAGAGCTTGATACCATCATCTTGGGGTATGCACTTGAGCAGTACTTCGGAGCTTGCGTTTTTCCGCATGAGTTTTCCGTCGACCAGGATGTAGTTCTTTGATCGTCGGATGAGACGCTCGTTCTCAGTTTTGTCCTGAAAGCCTGTCCCGTCTGATATGTATTTGATGAACGGGGTACGCCAGTCACGCCCACCGGTTGTCGGAGTGGCGTCATCTATGAGCATTGCCTCGGTGGGTTGTTTGTCGACCAGGGGGGAGCCTACGCTCGGCTCATGGATGTCCTGGACGAAAATACTCCGCGGGATTTGGGCCCGAGATGAGCCTAACTTTGACAACGCATCTGCTGCTTGGTTCTTATCCCGGACCACGTGGATGTACTCTATGCCATAGAAGTTAGTTTCCCATTTGCGAATTTCTTTGCAGTAGAGATCCATCTTCTCGTGGGTTGCGTCCCACTCCTTGTTGAGCTGGTTGATGACCAAAGCGGAGTCGCCGTAGACATAGAGGCGCTTGACCCCCAGTTCAACGGCTAGTCGTACGCCATGTAAGCATGCTTCGTATTCGGCGACATTGTTTGACGCCGGAAAAAGGATCCGAAGGACGTAGCGGAGTTTGTCCTTGTTTGGTGATACGAACAATATCCCAGCGCCTGCACCGTTGATGTTCAAGGACCCATCAAAGAACATTGACCAGTGGTCTGAGACATCTGGAACGGAAGGCTCGTTGAGATCCGTCCATTCGGCAATGAAATCGACCAGGGCTTGAGACTTGACAGTGGTGCGACTCTGGAACTCTAGGGAAAATGGACATAATTCCATTGCCCATTTCACGATTCTGCCATTGGCGTCTTTATTGCGCAGGATGTCCCCGAGAGGAAAGCTGGTTGTCACCAGGACTCGATGGCCGTCGAAGTAGTGCTTCAGCTTTCTTGACGTTATCAGGATGGCGTATATAAGCTTCTGTATTTGTGGGTACCTGGCCTTGGATTCGTTTAAAACTTCACTTATGAAGTAAACGGGTCTCTGGACCTTGAAGACGTGACCTAGTTCATCTCGCTCGACCACTATTGCCGTGGAAACAACCCTGTCGGTTGCGGCAATGTAAAGGAGTAGGTCTTCATTGGGCTGAGGCGCTGTGAGGACAGGCGGTGAAGTGAGGAAGGTCTTAAGCTGAGTGAACGCAGCGTCGGCTTCTTCTGTCCAAGAGAATTTTTCTGACGCTTTCAGTAGTTTGAAGAAAGGGAGGCCTTTTTCTCCCAGCCTTGAGATGAAACGACTGAGGGCGGCCATGCATCCGGTTAGCTTCTGAATATCCTTGACGTTCTTCGGTGGTCGCATGTCGAGTACGGCTTTGACTTTTGAAGGGTTTGGTCGTATGCCGTCGCAACTGACGACGTTGCCGAGCAGTAGACCGGAAGGAACGCCGAAAATGCATTTCTTGGGGTTGAGCTTCCACTTGTACCTATTGAGTGCCTTGAAGGTTCGGTCTAAGTTGTCGATTAGGGTGCTCGCGTCCCTTGTTTTTACCACCACGTCGTCCACATAGGCCTCGACGAGGTCATCGCGAATCTCGTCGTGGAGGCATTGCTGGATGGCCCTTTGATAAGTGGCCCCGGCGTTTTTAAGTCCGAAAGACATGGTAGTGTAACAGTATGCGCCGAAGGGTGTGATGAAGGATGTTTTGATCTGATCTTCTTCCTTTAACGAGATCTGGTGATAACCAGAGTAGCAATCTAGAAAGGAGAGGAGTTCGCATCCGGCCGTTGAGTCGACCACCTCGTCGATGCGAGGAAGACCAAAAGGATCTTTAGGACAGTGTTTGTTGAGATCGGTGTAATCAACGCACATTCTCCATTCATTATTCTTTTTGCGTACAAGAACCGGATTGGCGAGCCAATCGGGATGATACACTTCTTTTATGAATCCGGCTGCTAGAAGCCGTGTTATTTCTGTCCTAATAGCCTCCTTTTTGTCACGAGTGAACCGTCGCAGTTTTTGCTTGATTGGTCTTGCGGTCTTTGAGACGTTTAAGGAGTGCTCGATCAGGTTTCGTGGGACACCGGGCATGTCTGCGGGTTTCCATGCGAAAACGCTCACGTTGTCCCTTAGAAACCTGACGAGCGCGTCTTCCTATTTTGGATCCAGGTTAGCCCCGATGAGGGCTGTCTTCTCGGGGTTGCCTTCGACCAGCTGCACTTCTTTGTATTCCTTGGATTTCGAATTCTTTCTGGCTGTCTCCTGCTCAGGTAATCGGAGCTGGTCGGGGGGCAGCTGTGCGGCTTGGTTTGCTGTTTCCGCCATGCGGATTGAGAGGTCAATTGCCTCGGTGATCTTGAAGCTTTCTTCTTCGCAGGTGTACGCCGTGTAGACGTTGCCTCTGACGGTTAGGACACCCTTCTTCGTGGGCATCTTAAGCACTAGGTATGAGTAGTGCGGGACTGCCATGAACTTTGTCAGCGATGGGCGGCCCAGTATGGCGTGGTAGGTCCCGTCGAAGTCCGCGACTACGAAGTTGATGAACTCCGTCCGGAAGTGATCGAGTGTGCCGAATTGGACAGGCAATGTTATCTGTCCGAGGGGCACCGAACTTTGACCTGGCAAAACACCCCAGAATTGGGCGTCGTAAGGTTTTAGTTGCGCCGGTGATATCTTGAGGGCGGGCAGGCTGTTGCGGAAGAGAATGTCGATGGAGCTTCCCCCGTCCACGAGCACGCGCTCGAATCTGATGCTATTGATGCAGGGATCAAGAATCAGTGGGAAACGACCCGGCTCTGGGATAGCGGCCCATTGGTCCTTCCTGCTGAACGAGATCTCCCTGTGGGACCACGCGGGAAATTTCGGATCTGCGATCAGCCCGTCCGTGCTGTCTATGTTGAGGCAGGCTCTCTTTAACAGCTTTCTTTCTCGCTTGGACTCAGTGGAGACCTTGCCCCCGAAAATGGAGTGGACCACGTCGGTGGGGCTGACGTATTGGTGTCGGGGGTCCCTGTCTTGGTCCTCATCCTCATCTTCGTGGTCATGCCCGTCGCGCTTGTTATTTTTCTTGGCGGTGTCCTCTTGGGCGGCCCGCCGCGTATAGATACTTTTGAGGACGCGGCACTCTTCCATGGTATGGTTAGACTTTGGGTGTAGCTGGCACGGTCCCTTCAACGTTTTGTTGTAGTCGTCTTGGTAGTCCCGTCGTCCATTGGGACGTTTGACCGTATTTACTTCGTGGTCGTATTCGCGAGGGCGCTTTCCTCTGAAGTCGTCGCGGCTGTCGCGCCGCCGATCCCAACCCTCTCGGTGATCGCGGTTGTCGGAGCGGCGGTGATTTCTGTTGTCGTAGCGACCACGACCGTCATCTCGCCGGGAGGGCTGGTCGGGGCCTCTCGCATCGTCTCGGATTAGTTTTTCTGTGTCATCAGCATCGGCGTAATTTTTAGCCGTGGCGAGGAGCTCTGCTACCGTTGATGGGCGCTTACGCAACAGCTTGTTCCTCAGCGCTTCATGGAAACGCAAGCCCTTGATAAAGGCTGATATGGCCTCGTCATGAGAAATCTTCGGGATTTTGAGGCGCATATCCGAGAATCGTCGGATGTAATCGCGCAGAGGTTCATTCTTCCTGTCTCTTATCCTTTCAAGGTCATACTTGTTTCCGGGCTGCTCGCATGTGGCGATGAAGTTGTCGATGAA
This sequence comes from Sorghum bicolor, assembly GCF_000003195.3. Lineage (NCBI taxonomy): Eukaryota > Viridiplantae > Streptophyta > Magnoliopsida > Poales > Poaceae > Sorghum > Sorghum bicolor. The sequence continues at coordinate 46,677,060 of NC_012874.2, forward strand.
AGCCTGTCGTAGCTCTTCCCAAGAGTCGAAGGAGTCCTCGGGCAAGCCGAGAAGCCACTGATGACCAGCCTGGTCGAGGACTACGGGGAAGTAGTTAGCCATGACGTGCTCATCTCCTGCCGCTGATCGGACGGCGATTTCGTAGAGAGTGATCCAGTTCTCTGGATTTTCCTTGCCGTCGTATTTTTTAAGTTTTTCGAGCTTGAAATTGCGGGGCCACACGACCTGGCGGAGGTGTGAGGAGAACTGCCTTAGGCCCGGAGGACCGTGGGTCGCATCGTACTCGATGCGGCGCAGGTTTTCGTGGACTGCTCTCTCTGCGGCGCGCCTGTTGATGCGGTCCCGGGCATCTTTGGGAGGGATGTTGTGGCGGAGATCCCTGTGTTGATCTTCTTCTTCTTGGCCGCGTACACGGTTCTGCTGGCGGCGGCCATCGGCGTCCCGACCACCATCGTCGCGCCGTGAGTCCCCTCGACGGTTGTCGGGGGAGCGGCTGCGGCGACGCCTGCTGGGTGAGGCCCGGCTACGATTAGTCTGGTCGGAGGCGGCTTCCGTATAAGAGACGTCCTGGACTCTCTTGAGCAGAGTGGCTGTCTGTCCCATTGCGGCGATCAGGTGTGCTCGGATACTGGTCCGGACTCCCTGGCATTCGGGGGTGTCAGGAAGCCGATCCAGGTTGGCCATGGCGACAGCCACGTTGGCGCTTGGCGTTTTGTAGACCGGCTGGTCCCCGACCATGTCAAAGGCATCGTTGAGGTTACTTGGTGGCATCTGTTGTTGCTCGTCCGCACGCCGTCGGGCGCGATCGGCGTTACGCTGTTCGCGGAGTTGCCTCTGGTCATCTGTTTCTCCGTCAACGGCCGGTTCGTCGGCGCTGACATTGAACACGATATCCCCTCGCCGGGGGGGGGGGAATATCGGGAATCGGTCGAAACCCGGAGGGTGTGAAGGAAAATCCAGGTCGTAGCCCTCGTCTTCGGTGTTTATAACCTCGGTGGGGACGGAGCCGGTGTTTGAGTTGGTGCTGGAAACCTGGCCGTCCCGTAGCTCTCGGATTGTCACCATGTTGACATGGTGACGATTGTTCCTTGTCGGCGACCAGCCCGCTTTGCTGAAAACGGATTGGACATGCTGTGAGTAAACAGAGGCCGAGTTATTCAGGCCGCAAGGATAGTCTTCCTTTTTGAGCTCGACGGATCGTCCTGAGGGGTTGAGGTTATCGTCAGGGACGTTCCCAGCCGTTCGTGTGTGGTGACACGAGTTGGCCGGCGGGATTTCGAAAAATCCGCTCGAGCGGCTTGGTCGGGCCGGCGCAGAACTCCATCTATTAGTTGGGAGACTTCGAGTAGCTTGGAGTCAGCGCGATCGAGCGCTTGGAGGAGGTCCGAGCAGTCGATCTCCTTTCCCTTGTAGAGTGGGAACGGTGGTCGGGAGCTTGGTGCCGTCATGCGTGTGGTCGGAGACGGCGTGATCTCAGATTGGATCTGGATCTCTTTCGGAACCGTGGTCGCGAAACCGCCGCTGCACGTCGTCCACGTGATCTGGCCGACGGTGAACGTGAGGCCTTCGGGCACGGTCGCGGAAGCTGGGATCGTGACCATCTTGTTCGCCGGAAAAGTTGCACGCACACCCCCTACCTGGCGCGCCACTGTCGACGAAAGCTAGTCGGCAGTCTACCTTGGGGTATACCCACGGTAGTAGTTTATCGGTAGACGGTGCGCAAACTACGAACTCGATGGTGACGCAAGACACGGACAAGCTTTTTATCCAGGTTCGGCCGCCGAGTTGGCGTAATACCTACGTCCTGCGTCTGGTTGTATTGATTTGTGCTAAGAGAATATGATGTCCTAGGGGGGTCCCTTGCCCCTCCTTATATAGTCTGGAGGGCAGGGTTACAGATCTAGAAACTAATCCTAGTCGGTTACAATTGCCATAGATAATTCGATATCAATTCCTATTCTAACCGACTAGAATCCTGCTTGATCTCCACGTCTTGTTTCCTTGTGCGAAACTCCGAGCTGTCGGATCAAGCCTTGAACTCGTCTCGTAGTGGGCCAAGCTTCCTGGCTAAAGTCTAGCCGTAAGGGTATAGGGGTTTATACCCCCACATACGCGAGGCACGTTTATTTGGTAACCTTGAGAAGTGCACCCTCTGCACCGATCGAGTGTCTTTTCTTGGTTATGTTGTGACTCCACAGGGAATTGAGGTTGATCAAGCCAAGGTGGAAGCTATACGGGGATGGCCTGTCCCAAATACTATCACCCAGGTGCGGAGTTTCCTAGGACTTGCTGGATTCTATCGCCGTTTTGTGAAGGATTTGAGCACCATTGCTGCACCATTGAATGAGCTTACAAAGAAGGGGGTGCCTTTTGATTGGGGGCAAAGCACAAGAGAATTCATTCAACATGTTGAAAGATAAGTTAACTCATGCACCTCTCCTACAACTTCCTGATTTTAATAAGACTTTTGAGCTTGAATGTGATGCTAGTGGAATTGGTTTGGGAGGTGTTTTATTACAAGAGGGAAAACCTATTGCATATTTTAGTGAGAAATTGAGTGGGCCTGTTCTCAATTATTCAACTTATGATAAAGAACTCTATGCTCTTGCTAGAACATTAGAGACATGGCAGCATTATTTGTGGCCCAAAGAGTTTATTATCCATTCTGATCATGAATCTTTGAAACATATTCATAGTCAAGGAAAACTGAATCGTAGGCATGCAAAATGGGTTGAATTTATTGAATCTTTTCCTTATATTATTAAGCACAAGAAAGGGAAGGAAAATATTATTGCTGATGCTTTATCACGGAGATATACTTTGCTGAATCAACTTGATTACAAGATATTTGGGTTAGAAACAATTAAAGACCAATATGTTCATGATGCTGATTTTAGAGACGTGTTGCTGCATTGTAAAGATGGAAAAGGGTGGAATAAATTCATCATTAGTGATGGGTTTGTGTTTAGAGCTAACAAGCTATGCATTCCAGCTAGCTCTGTTCGTTTGTTGTTGTTGCAGGAAGCGCATGGAGGTGGCTTGATGGGACATTTTGGAGCCAAGAAGACCGAGGACATACTTGCTGGTCATTTGTTTTGGCCAAGATGAAGAGAGATGTGGAGAGGTTTGTTGCTCATTGCACAACATGTCAAAAGGCAAAGTCACGGTTAAATCCCCACGGTTTGTATTTACCTCTTCCTGTTCCTAATGCTCCTTGGGAGGATATATCTATGGATTTTGTGTTGGGACTACCAAGGACTAGGAGGGGACGTGATAGTGTGTTTGTGGTTGTTGATAGATTTTCTAAGATGGCACATTTCATACCATGTCATAAAACTGATGATGCTACAAATATTGCTGATTTGTTCTTTCGAGAAATTGTTCGCTTACATGGTGTGCCCAACACAATTGTTTCTGATCGTGATGCTAAATTTCTTAGTCATTTTTTGGAAGACTTTGTGGTTCAAATTGGGGACTAAGCTTTTATTTTCCACCACTTGTCATCCCCAAACTGATGGTCAAACTGAAGTTGTTAATAGAACTTTATCCACGATGTTAAGGGCTGTTTTAAAGAAGAATATTAAGATGTGGGAAGAATGTTTGCCTCATATTGAGTTCGCCTATAACGTTCATTGCATTCTACTACAAAAATGTATCCTTTTGAGATTGTCTGTGGCTTCTTGCCACGTGCTCCTATTGATTTAATGCCTTTGCCAAGTTCTGAAAAAATAGATTTTGATGCTAAGCAACGTGCTGAATTGATGTTAAAATTGCATGAAGCCACTAAATAAAACATAGAGCGCATGAATGCTAAGTACAAATGCGCTGGAGATAAAGGTAGAAAGCAATTGATTCTGGAACCTGGGGATTTGGTTTGGTTGCATTTGCGAAAAGATAGATTTCCAGAACTGAGAAAATCCAAATTGATGCCTAGAGCTGATGGTCCTTTTAAAGTGCTGCAACGGATTAATGAGAATGCATATAAGCTTGATCTTCCTGCATATTTTGGGGTTAGTCCCACATTTAACATTGCAGATTTGAAGCCTTATTTGGGTGAGGAAGATGAGCTTGAGTCGAGGACGACTCAAATGAAAGTTGGGTCGTTGCGATTACGGGTTGGCTGTCTAATTGTCCAGGCGGTAATGATAGTATCTTGTACCTGAACCGGTGGCTCACTTTTTCTAAGTAATGGGGAAGAGGACTGAAACATGCCACTGAAAGACTCTACTGAGACAAAAAGATGGGCTGTCAAAAAGGTAGAGGAGGTAGGATGGGCAGGAGGATGATGAGGACATCAACACCAGCGATACATCCTCTCCGACACAACCTATATCTGGTTCTCTTACTCGTGCTCATGTTCGTCAACTTAATAAACAAGTGAGTTCCTTGATAAGCTTGTGTCCATCTTGTTTAGACAATGAAAATGCGTGCACTCTTGTTTTGATTAGGAACCAAGGAGAAGACCGAAAGGGAGAAGGACTCACGCTCGCTGGATTCGGACAGCAGCAAAGCGCCAACTTGTGACCGTTACCACGGTTGCATACGGATTCGGATTCAGGCGCTTCAGGACTTGTTGGAAAGCTTATCAAGTCTACTTTCATATGAATCAAGTCCCACATCAATACCTGTTCGGCAGCAGCGGCAATAATCCAATTACCGTCGATAGGTCTTGCTGTCCAGGGTACTGCATCACCTCATTTTGGGCTGATGGCCCATGTATCAAGTTGGGTCCATTAGGGACGCGTCCTAGGGTTGGAGGACGACCCCAACACCTCTTTGGTCGTCAATCCATCTACTTATATCCCTCTAGAGCCGCCATGGTCGTTGGGTTTTGTTTAGATCAAGTTTAGCCTTCGGTACTTGCTTGTTGGCGCGCGTGCAGGATCAGCCGCCCGTCTCCTTGTCTTCGGAACCCCATTGTTGATTCAGATTCAGTTTGAAACCTTCAATTCATCTTGCAAATTCAGTGCTTGTTTCCTCGTTCTTGCTAGTTCTTCGATTGCTTGCAGGACGGGAGCCCTAGGGGCTGGTTGTCGCGCTCCACAAGATCGTGACGGCTGTTGGACGTGGTGTATCGGTTGCTAAGGCGCGGTCTTGAGGGCTGTAGTCGAGCCGTGAACGTCATCTCCATCCACCAATCGAGTTATCCCCGTCTCTCATCAAAAGATCAGGCAAAAACCCTAGCGGGTGCGCATCACAAGATAGGTGCACGGTTTGCACGGAACATACAATATGCTTGGAAATCAATGTGGATGCACCCGATGGAACTCCTTGATGACGTGTGTCATATGGAATCTCGCTTTGGTCTGTTTAGAAACAGTGTTAGTTTCGGTGCAAGATATGTGCATGGTTTACGCCTAATGCACTATAAGCTAAGAAACCATTTTAGACGCACTCGATGGTACTCGTAGTTGAAGAGGCTCAAGTGGAGGCTCGATTTGGTCTGTTCGGATATAGTGCTAATCTTGATGCAAGATAGTTGCATAGTCTGAATGGAACGTACCATATGTTAAGAAATCAATTTGGACGCACCCAATGGAACTCCTAGATGACGTGTGTCACATGGAATCTCGCTTCGCTCTGTTTGCAGACAATGTTAGTTTTGATGCAGATAGTTGCATAGTTTGTGCCTAATGCACCATAGTCTAAGAAACCATTTTTGACGCACCTGTTTGTACTCCGAGATGAAGCGGCTCAAGTGGAAGCTCGGTTCGGTCTATTTGGAGATAGTGCTAATCTTGATGCAAGATAGGTGCACGGTTTGCACGGAACATACAATATGCTTGGAAATCAATGTGGATGCACCTGATGGAACTCCTTGATGACGTGTGTCATATGGAATCTCGCTTTGGTCTGTTTAGAAATAGTGTTAGTTTCGGTGCAAGATATGTGCATGGTTTGTTCCTACTGCACCATAGTCTAAGAAACCATTTTGGAAGCACCTGTTGGTACTTCGGTGAAGAGGCTCAAGTGGAAGCTCGGTTTGATCTGTTTGGAGATAGTGCTAATCTTGATGCAAGATAGGTGCATGATTTGCAAGGAACATACCATATGCTTAAAAATCAATTTGGACGCACCCAATGTAACTCCTAGATGACGTGTGTCATATGGAATCTTGCTTTTGTCCATTTGTAGACATTGTAAGTTTTAGTGCAAGATAATTGCACAGTTTGCGCCTAATGCACCATAGTCTAAGAAACCATTTTGGACGCACTATTTGGTACTCTTGGATGAAGAGGCCCAAGTGGAAGCTTGGTTCGGTCAGTTTGGAGATAGTGCTAATACTTGTGCAAGGTAGGTGCATGCTTTGCATGGAACATACCATATGCTTGAAACTCAATTTAGATGCACCCGATGGACCTCCTTGATGATGTGTGTCATATGGAATCTTGCTTCAGTCCATTTGGAGATATTGTTAGTTTTGGTGCAAGATAGGTGCACAGTTTGCACCTAATGCACCATAGTCTAAGAAACCATTTTGGACGCACTTGTTGGTACTCCTAGGTGAAGGGGCTCAAGTGGATGCTCGGTTCGATCTATTTGGAGATAGTGCTAATCTTGATGCAAGATAGACGCATGGTCTGCATGGAACGTACCATATGCTTAGAAATTAATTTGGACACACCCGATAGAACTCTTTGATGACGTGTGTCATGGAATCTCGCTTTGGTGTGCTTAGAGATAGTATTAGTTTCGGTGCAACATATGTGCACGGTTTGCGCCTAATGCACCAAAGTCTAAGAAACCATTTTGGAAGCACCTGTTGGTACTCCTAGGTGAAGAGGCTCAAGTGGAGGCTCGGTTTGGTCTGTTTAGAGATAGTGCTAATCTTGATGCAAGATAGGTGCACGATTTGTATAGAACATACCATATGCTCAGAAATCAATTTGGACGCACCAGATGGAACTCCTAGATGACATGTGTCGTATGGAATCTCACTTCGGTCCGTTTAGAGACAGTGTTAGTTTCAGTGCAAGATAGGTGCACGGTTTGCACCTAATGCACCATAGGATAAGAAACTGTTTTGGACGCATCCGATGGTACTCCTAGGTCAAGGGGCTAAAGAGAAAGCTCGGTTTGGTCTGTTTGGAGATAGTGCTAATCTTGGTGCAAGATAGATGCACGGTTTGCATGGAACATACGATATGCTCAGAAATCAATTAGGACGCACCTGATATAACTCCTTGATGATGTGTGTCATATGGAATCTTGCTTCGGTTCATTTAGAGACTGTTAGTTTAGGTAGAAGATATGTGCATGGTTTACGCCTAATGTACCATAAGCTAAGAAACCATTTTCGACGCACTCGATGGTACTCGTAGTTGAAGAGGCTCAAGTGGAGGCTCGATTTGGTCTGTTCGGATATAGTGCTAATCTTGATGCAAGATAGTTGCACAGTTTGAATGGAACGTACCGTATGTTAAGAAATCAATTTGGACACACCCAATGGAACTCCTAGATGACGTGTGTCACATGGAATCTCGCTTCGTTCTGTTTGGAGACAATGTTAGTTTCGATGCAGATAGGTGCATAGTTTGTGCCTAATGCACCATAGTCTAGGAAACCATTTTTGACGCACCTGTTTGTACTCCTAGATGAAGAGGCTCAAGTGGAAGCTCGGTTCGGTCTGTTTGGAGATAGTGCTAATCTAGATGCATAATAGGTGCACGGTTTGCACGGAACAACAATATGCTTGGAAATCAATGTGGATGCACCCGATGGAACTCCTTGATGACGTGTGTCATATGGAATCTCGCTTTGGTCTGTTTAGAAACAGTGTTAGTTTCGGTGCAAGATATGTGCATGGTTTACGCCTAATGCACTATAAGCTAAGAAACCATTTTAGACGCACTCGATGGTACTCGTAGTTGAAGAGGCTCAAGTGGAGGCTCGATTTGGTCTGTTCGGATATAGTGCTAATCTTGATGCAAGATAGTTGCATAGTCTGAATGGAACGTACCATATGTTAAGAAATCAATTTGGACGCACCCAATGGAACTCCTAGATGACGTGTGTCACATGGAATCTCGCTTCGCTCTGTTTGCAGACAATGTTAGTTTTGATGCAGATAGTTGCATAGTTTGTGCCTAATGCACCATAGTCTAAGAAACCATTTTTGACGCACCTGTTTGTACTCCGAGATGAAGCGGCTCAAGTGGAAGCTCGGTTCGGTCTATTTGGAGATAGTGCTAATCTTGATGCAAGATAGGTGCACGGTTTGCACGGAACATACAATATGCTTGGAAATCAATGTGGATGCACCTGATGGAACTCCTTGATGACGTGTGTCATATGGAATCTCGCTTTGGTCTGTTTAGAAATAGTGTTAGTTTCGGTGCAAGATATGTGCATGGTTTGTTCCTACTGCACCATAGTCTAAGAAACCATTTTGGAAGCACCTGTTGGTACTTCGGTGAAGAGGCTCAAGTGGAAGCTCGGTTTGATCTGTTTGGAGATAGTGCTAATCTTGATGCAAGATAGGTGCATGATTTGCAAGGAACATACCATATGCTTAAAAATCAATTTGGACGCACCCAATGTAACTCCTAGATGACGTGTGTCATATGGAATCTTGCTTTTGTCCATTTGTAGACATTGTAAGTTTTAGTGCAAGATAATTGCACAGTTTGCGCCTAATGCACCATAGTCTAAGAAACCATTTTGGACGCACTATTTGGTACTCTTGGATGAAGAGGCCCAAGTGGAAGCTTGGTTCGGTCAGTTTGGAGATAGTGCTAATACTTGTGCAAGGTAGGTGCATGCTTTGCATGGAACATACCATATGCTTGAAACTCAATTTAGATGCACCCGATGGACCTCCTTGATGATGTGTGTCATATGGAATCTTGCTTCAGTCCATTTGGAGATATTGTTAGTTTTGGTGCAAGATAGGTGCACAGTTTGCACCTAATGCACCATAGTCTAAGAAACCATTTTGGACGCACTTGTTGGTACTCCTAGGTGAAGGGGCTCAAGTGGATGCTCGGTTCGATCTATTTGGAGATAGTGCTAATCTTGATGCAAGATAGACGCATGGTCTGCATGGAACGTACCATATGCTTAGAAATTAATTTGGACACACCCGATAGAACTCTTTGATGACGTGTGTCATGGAATCTCGCTTTGGTGTGCTTAGAGATAGTATTAGTTTCGGTGCAAGATATGTGCACGGTTTGCGCCTAATGCACCAAAGTCTAAGAAACCATTTTGGAAGCACCTGTTGGTACTCCTAGGTGAAGAGGCTCAAGTGGAGGCTCGGTTTGGTCTGTTTAGAGATAGTGCTAATCTTGATGCAAGATAGGTGCACGATTTGTATAGAACATACCATATGCTCAGAAATCAATTTGGACGCACCAGATGGAACTCCTAGATGACATGTGTCGTATGGAATCTCACTTCGGTCCGTTTAGAGACAGTGTTAGTTTCAGTGCAAGATAGGTGCACGGTTTGCACCTAATGCACCATAGGATAAGAAACTGTTTTGGACGCATCCGATGGTACTCCTAGGTCAAGGGGCTAAAGAGAAAGCTCGGTTTGGTCTGTTTGGAGATAGTGCTAATCTTGGTGCAAGATAGATGCACGGTTTGCATGGAACATACGATATGCTCCGAAATCAATTAGGACGCACCTGATATAACTCCTTGATGATGTGTGTCATATGGAATCTTGCTTCGGTTCATTTAGAGACTGTTAGTTTTGGTAGAAGATATGTGCATGGTTTACGCCTAATGTACCATAAGCTAAGAAACCATTTTCGACGCACTCGATGGTACTCGTAGTTGAAGAGGCTCAAGTGGAGGCTCGATTTGGTCTGTTCGGATATAGTGCTAATCTTGATGCAAGATAGTTGCACAGTTTGAATGGAACGTACCGTATGTTAAGAAATCAATTTGGACACACCCAATGGAACTCCTAGATGACGTGTGTCACATGGAATCTCGCTTCGTTCTGTTTGGAGACAATGTTAGTTTCGATGCAGATAGGTGCATAGTTTGTGCCTAATGCACCATAGTCTAGGAAACCATTTTTGACGCACCTGTTTGTACTCCTAGATGAAGAGGCTCAAGTGGAAGCTCGGTTCGGTCTGTTTGGAGATAGTGCTAATCTAGATGCATAATAGGTGCACGGTTTGCACGGAACAACAATATGCTTGGAAATCAATGTGGATGCACCCGATGGAACTCCTTGATGACGTGTGTCATATGGAATCTCGCTTTGGTCTGTTTAGAAACAGTGTTAGTTTTGGTGCAAGATATGTGCATGGTTTGTGCCTACTGCATCATAGTCTAAGAAACCATTTTGGAAGCACTTGTTGGTACTTCAGTGAAGAGGCTCAAGTGGAAGCTCGGTTTGATCTATTTGGAGATAGTGCTCATCTTGATGCAAGATAGGTGCATGATTTGCAAGGAACATACCATATGCTTAAAAATCAATTTGGACGAACCCAATGGAACTCCTAGATGACGTGTGTCATATGGATTAGGCTTTTGTCCATTTGTAGACATTGTACGTTTTAGTGCAAGATAATTGCACAGTTTGCGCCTAATGCACCATAGTCTAAGAAACCATTTTGGACGCACTGTTTGGTACTCTTGGATGAAGAGGCCAAAGTGGAAGCTTCGTTAGGTCAGTTTGGAGATAGTGCTAATACTTATGCAAGGTAGGTGCATGCTTTGCATGGAACATACCATATGCATGGAAATCAATTTGGATGCAACCGATGGACCTCCTTGATGACGTGTGTCATATGGAATCTTGCTTCGGTCCATTTGGAGATATTGTTAGTTTTGGTGCAAGATAGGTGCACAGTTTGCACCTAATGCACCATAGTCTAAGAAACCATTTTGGACGCACTTGTTGGTACTCCTAGGTGAAGGGGCTCAAGTGGATGCTCGGTTCAATCTATTTGGAGATAGTGCTAATCTTGATGCAAGATAGATGCATGGTCTGCATGGAACGTACCATATGCTTTGAAATTAATTTGGACACATCCGATAGAACTCTTTGATGACGTGTGTCATGGAATCTCGCTTTGGTGTGCTTAGAGATAGTATTAGTTTCGGTGCAAGATATGTGCACGGTTTGTGCCTAATGCACCAAAGTCTAAGAAACCATTTTGGAAGCACCTGTTGGTACTCCTAGGTGAATAGGCTCAAGTGGAGGCTCGGTTTGGTCTGTTTAGAGATAGTGCTAATCTTGATGCAAGATAGGTGCACGATTTGAATAGAAGATACCATATGCTCAGAAATCAATTTGGACGCACCAGATGCAACTCCTAGATGACATGTGTCGTATGGAATCTCACTTCGGTCCGTTTAGAGACAGTGTTAGTTTCAGTGCAAGATAGGTGCACGGTTTGCACCTAATGCACCATAGGATAAGAAACCGTTTTGGACGCACCCGATGGTACTCCTAGGTCAAGGGGCTAAAGTGAAAGCTCGGTTTGGTCTGTTTGGAGATAGTGCTAATCTTGATGCAAGATAGATGCACGGTTTGCATGGAACATACGATATGCTCAGAAATCAATTAGGACGCACCTGATATAACTCCTTGATGATGTGTGTCATATGGAATCTTGCTTCGGTTCGTTTAGAGACTGTTAGTTTTGGTAGAAGATATGTGCATGGTTTACGCCTAATGCACCACAAGCTAAGAAACCATTTTATACGCACTCGATGGTACTTGTAATTGAAGAGGCTCAAGTGGAGGCTCGGTTTGGTCTGTTCGGATATAGTGCTAATCTTGATGCAAGATAGTTGCACAGTTTGAATGGAACGTACCGTATGTTAAGAAATCAATTTGGACACACCCAATGGAACTCCTAGATGACGTGTGTCACATGGAATCTCGCTTCGTTCTGTTTGGAGACAATGTTAGTTTCGATGCAGATAGGTGCATAGTTTGTGCCTAATGCACCATAGTCTAAGAAACCATTTTTGACGCACCTGTTTGTACTCCTAGATGAAGAGGCTCAAGTGGAAGCTCGGTTCGGTCTGTTTGGAGATAGTGCTAATCTTGATGCAAGATAGGTGCACGGTTTGCATGGAACAACAATATGCTTGGAAATCAATGTGGATGCACCCGATGGAACTCCTTGATGACGTGTGTCATATGGAATCTCGCTTTGGTCTATTTAGAAACAGTGTTAGTTTCGGTGCAAGATATGTGCATGGTTTGTGCCTACTGCACCATAGTCTAAGAAACCATTTTGGAAGCACCTGTTGGTACTTCAGTGAAGAGGCTCAAGTGGAAGCTCGGTTTGATCTATTTGGAGATAGTGCTAATCTTGATGCAAGATAGGTGCATGATTTGCAAGGAACAAACCATATGCTTAAAAATCAATTTGGATGCACCCAATGGAACTCCTAGATGACGTGTGTCATATGGAATCTTGCTTTTGTCCGTTTGTAGACATTGTAAGTTTTAGTGCAAGATAATTGCACAGTTTGCGCCTAATGCACCATAGTCTAAGAAACCATTTTGGACGCACTATTTGGTACTCTTGGATGAAGAGGCCTGGTTCAGTCAGTTTGGAGATAGTGCTAATACTTATGCAAGGTAGGTGCATGCTTTGCATGGAACATACCATAGGCTTGGAAATCAATTTGGATGCAACCGATGGACCTCCTTGATGACCTGTGTCATATGGAATCTTGCTTCGGTCCATTTGGAGATATTGTTAGTGTTGGTGCAAGATAGGTGCAGAGTTTGCACCCAATGCACCATAGTCTAAGAAACCATTTTGGACGCACTTGTTGGTACTCCTAGGTGAAGGGGCTCAAGTGGATGCTCGGTTCGATCTATTTGGAGATAGTGCTAATCTTGATGCAAGATAGATGCATGGTCTGCATGGAACGTACCATATGCTTAGAAATTAAGTTGGACACACCCGATAGAACTCTTTTTGATGACGTGTGTCATATGAAATCTCGCTTTGGTGTGCTTAGAGATAGTATTAGTTTCGGTGCAAGATATGTGCACGGTTTGCGCCTAATGCACAAAAGTCTAAGAAACCATTTTGGAAGCACCTGTTGGTACTCCTAGGTGAAGAGGCTCAAGTGGAGGCTCGGTTTGGTCTGTGTAGAGATAGTGCTAATCTTGATGCAACATAGGTGCACGATGTGCATGGAACATACCATATGCTCAGAAATCAATTTGGACGCACCAGATGGAACTCCTAGATGACATGTGTCGTATGGAATCTCACTTCGGTCCGTTTAGAGACAGTGTTAGTTTCAGTGCAAGATAGGTGCACGGTTTGCACTTAATGCACCATAAGATATGAAACCATTTTGGACGCACCCGATGGTACTCCTAGGTCAAGGGGCTAAAGTGAAAGCTCGGTTTGGTCTGTTTGGAGATAGTTTAATCTAATCTTGATGCAAGATAGATGCACGGTTTGCATGGAACATACGATATGCTCAGAAATCAATTAGGACGCACCTGATATAACTCCTTGATGATGTGTGTCATATGGATACTTGCTTCGGTTCGTTTAGAGACTGTTAGTTTTGGTAGAAGATATGTGCATGGTTTACGCCTAATGTACCATAAGCTAAGAAACCATTTTCGACGCACTCGATGGTACTCGTAGTTGAAGAGGCTCAAGTGGAGGCTCGATTTGGTCTGTTCGGATATAGTGCTAATCTTGATGCAAGATAGTTGCACAGTTTGAATGGAACGTACCGTATGTTAAGAAATCAATTTGGATGCACCCAATGGAACTCCTAGATGACATGTGTCACATGGAATCTCGCTTCGCTCTGTTTGGAGACAATGTTAGTTTCGATGCAGATAGGTGCATAGTTTGTGCCTAATGCACCATAGTCTAAGAAACAATTTTTGACGCACCTGTTGATGTGAACCCGCTAGGGTTTTTGCCTGATCTTTTGATGAGAGACGTGGATAACTCGATTGGTGGATGGAGATGACGTTCACGGCCCGACTACAGCCCTCAAGACCGCGCCTTAGCAACCGATACACCACGTCCAACAGCCGTCACGATCTTGTGGAGCGCGACAACCAGCCCCTAGGGCTCCCGTCCTGCAAGCAATCGAAGAACTAGCAAGAACGAGGAAACAAGCACTGAATTTGCAAGATGAATTGAAGGTTTCAAACTGAATCTGAATCAACAATGGGGTTCCGAAGACAATGAGACGGGCGGCTGATCCTGCACGCGCGCCTA
>NC_012874.2:46692412-46802646 GCF_000003195.3 Sorghum bicolor
ACTTGATAAGCTTTCCACAAGTCCTGAAGTGCCTGAATCCGAATCTGTATGCAACCGTGGTAACGGTCACAAGGTGACGCTTTGCTGCTGTCCGAATCCAGCGAGCGTGAGTCCTTCTCCCTTTCGGTCTTCTCCTTGGTTCCTAATCAAAACAAGAGTGCACGCATTTCCATTGTCTAAACAAGATGGACACGAGCTTATCAAGGAACTCACTTGATTATTAAGTTGACGAACACGAGCACGAGTAAGAGGACCAGCTATAGGTTGTGTCGGAGAGGATGTATCGCTGGTGTTGATGTCCTCATCATCCTCCCTTTCTTGCATTTGAGTCGTCCTCGACTCAAGCTCATCTTCCTCACCCAAATAAGGCTTCAAATCTGCAATGTTAAATGTGGGACTAACCCCAAAATCTGCAGGAAGATCAAGCTTATATGCATTCTCTTTGATCCGTTGCAGCACTTTAAAAGGACCATCAGCTCTAGGCATCAATTTGGATTTTCTCAGTTCTGGAAATCTATCTTTTCGCAAATGCAACCAAACCAAATCCCCAGGTTCCAGAATCAATTGCTTTCTACTTTTATCTCCAGCGCATTTGTACTTAGCATTCATGCGCTCTATATTTTGTTTAGTGGCTTCATGCAATTTTAACATCAATTCAGAACGTTGCTTAGCATCAAAATTTATTTTTTCAGAACTTGGCAAAGGCATTAAATCAATAGGAGCACGTGGCAAGAAGCCATAGACAATCTCAAAAGGACACATTTTTGTAGTAGAATGCAATGAACGATTATAGGCGAACTCAATATGAGGTAAACATTCTTCCCACATCTTAATATTCTTCTTTAAAACAGCCCTTAACATAGTGGATAAAGTTCTATTAACAACTTCAGTTTGACCATCAGTTTGGAGATGACAAGTGGTGGAAAATAAAAGCTTAGTCCCCAATTTGAACCACAAAGTCTTCCAAAAATGACTAAGAAATTTAGCATCACGATCAGAAACAATAGTGTTGGGCACACCATGTAAGCGAACAATTTCACGAAAGAACAAATCAGCAATATTTGTAGCATCATCAGTTTTATGACATGGTATAAAATGTGCCATCTTAGAAAATCTATCAACAACCACAAACACACTATCACGTCCCCTCCTAGTCCTCGGTAGTCCCAACACAAAATCCATAGATATATCCTCCCAAGGAGCATTAGGAATAGGAAGAGGTAAATACAAACCGTGGGGATTTAACAGTGACTTTGCCTTTTGACATGTTGTGCAACGAGCAACAAACCTCTCCACATCTCTCTTCATCCTTGGCCAAAAGAAATGACCAGCAAGTATGTCCTCGGTCTTCTTTGCTCCAAAATGTCCCATCAAGCCACCTCCATGCGCTTCCTGCAAGAACAACAAACGAACAGAGCTAGCTGGAATGCATAGCTTGTTAGCTCTAAACACAAACCCTTTTCCATCTTTACAATGCAGCAACACGTCTCTAAAATCAGCATCATGAACATATTGGTCTTTAATTGTTTCTAACCCAAATATCTTGTAATCAAGTTGATTCAGCAAAGTATATCTCCGTGATAAAGCATCAGCAATAATATTTTCCTTTCCTTTCTTGTGCTTAATAATATAAGAAAAAGATTCAATAAATTCAACCCATTTTGCATGCCTACGATTCAGTTTTCCTTGACTACGAATATGTTTCAAAGATTCATGATCAGAATGGATAATAAACTCTTTGGGCCACAAATAATGCTGCCATGTCTCTAATGTTCTAGCAAGAGCATAGAGTTCTTTATCATAAGTTGAATAATTGAGAACAGGCCCACTCAATTTCTCACTAAAATATGCAATAGGTTTTCCCTCTTGTAATAAAACACCTCCCAAACCAATTCCACTAGCATCACATTCAAGCTCAAAAGTCTTATTAAAATCAGGAAGTTGTAGGAGAGGTGCATGAGTTAACTTATCTTTCAACATGTTGAATGAATTCTTTTGTGCTTTGCCCCAATCAAAAGGAACCCCCTTCTTTGTAAGCTCATTCAATGGTGCTGAAATCCTTCACAAAACGGCGATAGAATCCAGCAAGTCCTAGGAAACTCCGCACCTAGGTGATAGTATTTGGGACAGGCCATCCCTGTATAGCTTCCACCTTGGCTTGATCAACCTCAATTCCCTGTGGAGTCACAACATAACCAAGAAAAGACACTCGATCGGTGCAAAAGGTGCACTTCTCAAGGTTACCAAATAAACGTGCCTCGCGTAGTGCATTAAAAACAGCACGTAAATGATCAAGATGTTCATCCAATGATTTGCTGTAAATCAATATGTCATCAAAATATACGACAACAAATTTCCTAATGAAAGCACGCAAAACCTCGTTCATTAATCTCATGAAAGTACTAGGTGCATTAGTTAACCCAAAAGGCATGACTAACCACTCATACAAACCGAACTTAGTTTTGAAAGCAGTTTTCCATTCATCTCCCAATTTCATACGAATCCGGTGGTACCCACTACGTAAATCAACTTTTGAAAACACAACAGCACCACTCAGCTCATCTAGCATATCATCTAATCGTGGAATAGGGTGTCGATATCGAATGGTGATATTATTAATAGCTCTACAATAAACACACATACGCCATGTTCCATCTTTCTTAGGCACTAAAATTACTGGAACAGCACAAGGACTAAGAGATTCTCGGACATAACCTTTGTCTAGTAGTTCTTGCACTTGTCGCTGAATTTCCTTTGTTTCCTCCGGGTTTGTCCTGTATGGTGCACGATTTGGCAAAACTGCTCTAGGAATAAGATCAATTTGGTGCTCAATCCCGCGTAGTGGAGGCAGCCCCGCTGGTACCTCACTTGGAAACACATCAGAATACTCCTGCAAAACGTTAGCAACAGCAGGGGGCAAAGAACATTGCATATCCTCAATTGAAATCAAAGCATCCTTGCATATCAAAGCATAAGCAACAGAAGTGGATGCATTGAACTCATTAATATCTGATTTGGTAGCTATCATACAACGTACTTTCAGTTTTATCTCATCTTTGTTACCAATTACAGATTTATCATTTTTATTGCTCTCACTCTTTGCTTTAGTAGCCCTAGCAACATCAGTTTGCATAATAGTTTCAGGGGACATAGGATGCAACACAATTTTGCGATCATGGTATAGAAAAGAATACTGATTTGATCTACCATGATGCATAGAATCTCTATCAAATTGCCAAGGTCTACCTAGCAGAATGTTACAAGCTTGCATAGGCACAACATCAAATTCAACAATATCTTTGTAGGATCCGATGGAAAAATTAATTCTCACAAGTCTAGTTACCTTTGCCTTACACTGTTGTTCAGCCATTGGATGTAATAGGAATGCGGGTGTGGTTTGGTGTTGAGGGCAAGCTTCTGCACCATATCGCTGCTTGCCAAGTTGTTGCAGCTACCTCCATCAATGATCATGCGACAAGAACGCTCTTTGATGACACACTTTGTTTGAAATAAAATGTGTCGCTGATTTTGCTCCGCCATCTCCATTTGTGCACTAAGCACTCACTGCACGATCAAGCTCTCATAGTGGTCCGCTTCACCTGCATTAATATGTTCTTCTATTTGATCTTCATTACCTGCATGGTCAGTCGCAAGCAGTGCAAGCGTATCCTCATCAAAATCACTAGCAGATGAGTACTCACCATCATCCCTGACAATCATAACTCGCTTGTTTGGACAGTCACGCATCATGTGCCCATATCCCTTGCACCGGTGACATTGTATGTTGCTTGTTCTACCCGTCGATGCCACGGATGAAGTACTCGCAGCAGGCTTTTGCATCATCTTCGCAACTGAATTGGTGGGGGCAGCTCGAGTCTTGTCACTAGATGATGGAGTAGAAATACGTGTAGATGGAGTTGAAGCCACGCGTTGCTGCCATGAATTAGCCTTCCCTGCAGAAATATTACTCCTTGCGCTAGCACGTCGTCCCTGCACTTCCCTTTTAGCTTTACAAGCAAGATGAAATAAACGGGTTACATTATTGTATTCTTTGTAAGCGAGGATGTCCTAAATTTCCCGATTTAACCCACTCAAAAATCTAGCCATAGCCGATTCCTCATCCTCCTCTAGGTTACAACGCAACATACCCGTTTGTAATTCCTGATAATATTCTTCTACACTTTTAGCACCTTGTCTTAACTGCTGCAACTTATTTATCATATCACGCGCATAGTAAGATGGAACAAATCTAGCTCTCATGGCCCTTTTCAGTGCATCCCAAGTTCTAGGTAAGTTATTAGGATTTTTCTTTCCATATTCTATCCACCAAAGAGAAGCAAAATCTGTAAACTCACTAGTAGCAGCCCTAACACGTGTAGTCTCAGGAAATTCATGACATGCAAACTTTTGATCAACAGCAATCTCCCAAGTGATGTAAGCATCAGGGTCATATTTACCATCAAAAGGGGGTATCTTAAATTTAATCTTACTGAAAGCATCATCATTATTGTGTACCTCGCGTCGGCGGTTGCCACCCATACCTCTACGGTTGTGACGAAGGCGACGTCGATCACGAGTGTCTTGATCGTCATGTTCAGTATCACCAGTGTAGTCATCTTCATGACTACCGTGCTCTCGATCTCCCTCCTTTTTCTTCTTTATGCTTCTCTTTATCTTCGGTGTGGAAATCATCAAATCGCCTTAGGAGAGCAGCAAGGCTTTTGTCCACACTAGCAACGGATTCCTCCAAACTTGTGAGCTTGTTGTTTGTGGCAATCTGCGTAGCCTCCAACTGCCCCAGCTTTTCATTTGTCACCTGCAAGTCGTTATCAAGTCCCTCTGTGTGCAGCTTCACTTTCCTTTCAAAATGTTGTATGATGCCCTTAGTGCGAGGTGTAAGTGGTGTTTTGTTACCACCATCTGCCCCTGGCATGGTTCAAAGACAAAGACAACAAAAAGGTAAGTGAAGAAATAAAAGCCCTACAACTACTTGGATGTAGCTACAGCAAGTCGCTCACACTCAACCTGTAATACAAGTTCTTACCAATTCTTACCTTGCTTGACAGGAGGGGTCGTCTGCCAACAAGTGTACAGCAATGGACGAAGTGTATCGGTGCTGCAGCACAAGACCTGTCAAGCTGTAGAGTATGTGGAGCTATAGGTGGGCTGAAACAAGGAACGAACTAGCACCACGTTAGTTATAAAAGCGAGCTGAATAAGCGTTCGACGATGGTACTGTGCTGGTCCTAGGCTAGACCGTGCTAGAGACGCGAGCCTGGACACAAAGGAAAACCACAGCACACCCCCGAAAACAAGGTGGAAGAAACCTAAAATCAATATGAAAAACAGCCCCTTTTTTTGAATCTTTTTTCTTTTTTTTTCTTTTTTTTTGGGCAACCTCAAAAACTGATTATATGAACAAAAGAATACAAAAGAGCAATTCTCTCTCTCTCTCTAGAGTAAGGCCGAACAAGTATGGAGTTATCCTTCTTTTTTTATCACGTTGGTGGAACTCGGATTGGAACTCTACTCGATCCGGACCAAGACCACAGTTCAATTCGGACTTCGCAACAGATTCGACAGAGAGAAGATATGGTAATACTCGGCTGTGTATAGATGGTGACAAGAACTCGAAACTCTAAAGGACTAGACACTAAGACCAGCAACTCGACACAAACCGAAGCAACGCAAATTCAACAAGCCCTAACTAAAACGGTACTAGCCAAGGCACAAAGGTTTAATAGGATTATGGAAAAACTAATCTACTATATTTTTTTTGGCTTTTCTGGACTATAGGAAATTAATTAAAAACAGCAAAGGATTAGAAGTCTCTCACCGAAGAACCTTGCTCTGATTACCAACTGATGTGAACCCGCTAGGGTTTTTGCCTGATCTTTTGATGACAGACGGGGATAACTCGATTGGTGGATGGAGATGATGTTCACGGCCCGACTACAGCCCTCAAGACCGCGCCTTAGCAACCGATACACCACGTCCAACAGCCGTCACGATCTTGTGGAGCGCGACAACCAGCCCCTAGGGCTCCCGTCCTGCAAGCAATCGAAGAACTAGCAAGAACGAGGAAACAAGCACTGAATTTGCAAGATGAATTGAAGGTTTCAAACTGAATCTGAATCAACAATGGGGTTCCGAAGACAATGAGACGGGCGGCTGATCCTGCACGCGCGCCTACAAGCAAGTAGCGAAGGCTAAACTTGATCTAAACAAAACCCAATGACCATGGCGGCTCTAGAGGGATATAAGTAGATGGATTGACGACCAAAGAGGTGTTGGGGTCATTCTCCAACCCTAGGACGCGTCGCTAATGGACCCAACTTGATACATGGGCCATCAGCCCAAAATGAGGTGACGCAGCACCCTGGACAGCAAGACCTATCGACGGTAATTGGATCATTGCCGCTGCTGCCGAACAGGTATTGACGTGGGACTTGATTCATATGAAAGTAGACTTGATAAGCTTTCCAACAAGTCCTGAAGTGCCTGAATCCGAATCCGTATGCAACCGTGGTAACGGTCACAAGTTGACGCTTTGCTGCTGTCCGAATCCAGCGAGCGTGAGTCCTTCTCCCTTTCGGTCTTCTCCTTGGTTCCTAATCAAAACAAGAGTGCACGCGTTTCCATTGTCTAAACAAGATGGACACGAGCTTATCAAGGAACTCACTTGATTATTAAGTTGACGAACACGAGCACGAGTAAGAGGACCAGCTATAGGTTGTGTCGGAGAGGATGTATCGCTGGTGTTGATGTCCTCATCACCTGTTTGTACTCCTAGATGAAGAGGCTCAAGTGGAAGCTCGGTTCGCTGTGTTTGGAGATAGTTCTAATCTTGTTGCAAGATAGGTGCACGGTTTGCACGGAACATACAATATGCTTGGAAATCAATGTGGATGCACCTGATGGAACTCCTTGATGACGTGTGTCATATGGAATCTCGCTTTGGTCTGTTTAGAAATAGTGTTAGTTTCGGTGCAAGATATGTGCATGGTTTGTGCCTACTGCACCATAGTCTAAGAAACCATTTTGGAAGCACCTGTTGGTACTTCGGTGAAGAGGCTCAAGTGGAAGCTCGGTTTGATCTGTTTGGAGATAGTGCTAATCTTGATGCAAGATAGTTGCATGATTTGCAAGGAACGTACCATATGCTTAAAAATCAATTTGGACGCACCCAATGGAACTCCTAGATGACGTATGTCATATGGAATCTTGCTTTTGTCCATTTGTAGACATTGTAAGTTTTAGTGCAAGATAATTGCACAGTTTGCGCCTAATGCAGCATAGTCTAAGAAACCATTTTGGACGCACTATTTGGTACTCTTGGATGAAGAGGCCCAAGTGGAAGCTTGGTTCGGTCAGTTTGGAGATAGTGCTAATACTTATGCATGGTAGGTGCATGCTTTGCATGGAACATACCATATGCTTGGAAATCAATTTGGATGCACCCGATGGACCTCCTTGATGACGTGTGTCAAATGGAATCTTGCTTCAGTCCATTTGGAGATATTGTTAGTTTTGGTGCAAGATAAGTGCACAGTTTGCACCTAATGCACCATAGTCTAAGAAACCATTTTGGACGCACTTGTTGGTACTTGAAGGCGGGGAAACGGGCGGCTAAGACCCGCCTCCGCGTCAGTAGAGACAAATATAAATTTAAATGGGACAATATGAAAAGAACAGGTATTGCGAGTCCATACTTCCATAATTCTTATATTTATATAAAAATTATGTTAATTACATCTCCGAAGAGAACACTCCTGATTAAGAGTTCCAACATGAGTACATAAAACATAAGATTACATCATATGGCTTGCTATTACAAACTACAAAAGAAAATAAAATCTTCAGTCTTGTAGTCGCAGATGGATGCATGCATAGACCTAGCATAAACTTAGACTTGATATTTGTCATTTCTTTTAAGCATGATATTTGATTTGTTGAGCAGGTAATATATATTCCCTTTATAATTGGTCGCTAGCATGTTTAGCTTTTTAGCAACCCGTGATGACAACATGCATATTTAATCCATACAAATGTTTGAGAAAGTCGTATTATTTATTTACGACATAACATGGTTAAATCTTAGCAACTCTACATATGGCCCTTTGTTTAATTATTTGGACATATGTGCATTGAGTTACATGAATTTCGACATGTATGTACGCCGATGAAGGGATGTTAATTTATTTATGTAGTAAATATTTATTTGGTATATTTTATCACGTATGCATGCACGTAACTTATTTTGGAGACTACATTTGACATAGTCTTTTTGGATCATTTAAGATCATAACTTAGCATGTTTCGAGATACACTCGACGTGTAGTGCAATGTTTCATTTAAGCTAAGACAAGGTATTATTTATTTTGTCCTAACTTGGGGCGATATGTTGCGGCACCAGACTAAGTCAGTGCAGGTAATTAATTTATTTTAATCAGAGTTAGTATGCGTACTCATAGTACGGTTTTTAGCTAAGGATTTGCATGTCCTATGCTATATGATCCGATTTAATTTAACTTGCCCTGTTCTAACAACTTAACATGCAATATTTAATTTACCCATTTTGCATGGTATTTGGGAGGCCTAGGCTGGTCATGTATGTGGTTTGGAAATTATGATAAATATGACTAAGCTTATTTGACTTGGCCACGTCTATATGAATGTTCATGACATTATTATTTCAGCCCCTGTGCCACAAGAGATTAAGTAGCTTAGGCGTTCATGGTGAGAATTTGGTATGATGTAATCGTTTTAGTCTAATTTATTTATATAGTCTAACCATGATGCGACATAAATTTATTTCATGTGTAATTAAGCAGTATGTGGTGAACCGACGTATTTTTTTTTTATGCATGCAGCGTATACTTTCTTTTGTTTTAACTATACTCTTCTATTTACATACTAATGGCCAGAATATGGTGCTGTAGATATATTTATTATGTGCGAGCAGGTGCTAGCCGTGCAGTAAATCGGAATTTTTTAGTTGCAAAATGATTTGTTTGGAGATGAACCATACAATGCACCTGGTCTTTATTTTATTTAAATTATTTAATATAGAAATGGTGATTAGTTTGTGCCAGAAGTTGCCTAGCATCTAGCAGGGTTATGCATGGCTGAAGATCCCTATATGCAATATATAACTAACTTCTCTTTTGACATATTTTCTAATGCACAAATGGCTATTTTTTTGATTTGACATATCCTAGCACACGAACTTCTTTTATGGCTGTAGCATGCAATTTGTCTATTTTCTTTGATGCATTGTACGGAAATAGGCCGGCAGGGCCGTGGCCAAAACATATGCAGACTTATTTGGATATGGAGCCAAATCGCGTCCAATCCGAATTTTATCATAAACCGGTGGAGCCAAAGTGCGTCCACTAATTTTGTACCAGAAACTTTGATCATGGTTGGAGCCAAATTCGCGTCCAACCAAATTTACACCATGAACCAAACCGGAAAGGAGCCAAAGCGCATCCAATCCCAATATCACCGTGAACCTTTAACCGGGGTGGAGCCACAACACGTCCGACCCAAATTAGAACTGAGGAATGGAGCCAAATCGTGTCCAAACCGAGTTTCACCGAGGCACATCTGCTGGCCTTTCACTTTTGTACCGGGGCACGCAGCCCATGCGCATCGCGCGATTGCGGCACTGCTGGCCGAACTTTTACCGGGGCACGAAGCCCATGCGCAGAGCGCGACCATCATCGATGCTTTTACCTTCCACCGGGGTAAGACCCATGCACGCTGCTAATTTGCAGCGACATAGGCCAGCCGTTTACCGACGATGAGAAACTGTCGATGAAGTTTGGCTGTGTAGATATGGTTGTTGCCGGGCGCCGTAAAGCTGTGAAGATGAAGAGACGGTGGAGATCAGACGAGCGCCATGATGCGCTGCTCACCTTCCTTCGGGTCCTGCTGGATGCCTCGACGACGCACAGTAACTTGTTGCAGGAGCACCTTCTGGGTCTCCGGCGGTGGCTTCGCTTATCACGGCAGCAGCTCTGGATATGGTGGTTTGCTTTTCTGGCCGGCGATCAGTGCGGCAGAGAGGAAGCCTGCGGTGGTTTGCTTGAGGGCAGCCTAGCGGCACTTTGGATCAGGAGAGCAGGGAGGCAGCCTGGAGGCAATATGTAAAATGGAGCCCCGGGGCTGGAACGATCGCTGAGGCCTGCTATTTATAGAGCTGGGCGATTAGCGGTTCCTAAGCAATTTGGCGCTCTCTTTTCGATTTGATTATGCAGCGCGGGCGTTTTCGTTTGAATCACCGAGCAATCGTGCGCGACGTGGAGGTTACGTATTTGTGACCCGGTCTCTCGACAGCGAATAGGAGACCGACGCTTGACTTCATTTGAATGTGTGACCCGGGCTCGGGAGTTGTTTCTTTGCCCAGCAACTGACGTTTGTCTAGACCATATATTTATTGATTCACTGAAATGATTAAAGAGAATATAAAATAATTTATTTCTTTGCTAGCGTGCACGTGCACTTACACACTTGCTGTGTATATACCACACACGTACTTGCATGTACATGTTTTGTCTTGATTAATCCATGTGTGTATGTGCATATACGGGCAACTATAGGCCACGCTCCCGCTATTTTATAATGAACTTTGCTAAGACACATGTTTATACGTGTACGTGTTCTCCTTTCTTTTCCACTAATCACCACGTCACTTCATTCTTGACATGGAAAATAATTAGGTATTTTATTTAATCGACAAATTATTTATTTTCATATGGAGCCTTCGTGTAACTTGCCGGACGGCCACGTTTCCAAACGAATACATGGAATCTTGTATTCAATATCATTTTTATATTCTTTGTTCCCTGTCTATATGGAATTGAGTATTTATATAGAATTTGGCCATGCATATTGTATTTATTATTAGTGCGCCAAAAATCGTGTCAACAGATGCCCCCTCGAGGTCTGGATTTGTAAATATGTAGTGACAGATCCGGAGCTCGAAATTTGAGGAATTTTGTTTTATTTAACCATTTTGTAAAAGATATCCGTAGCACGTGATGAAATCAAGCATCACACTTCCTGAACACCTCTTTGTATTATGCTACACATTAATTAATAAGCACTGGTGTAACGTTTTTTTAAAAAATATTTATATATTTTAAATCACACATCCCGAATTTATAGGGAAGTGGAGCAACCGATGGCCCAATACTAGGAGTTTGTTGCTCGCCCATGTTTATCCACCAAACAGAGAAGTTCTCGTGATAGAACCTGTTGCATCTGGTGGTTGCTCCATCAAGCTTTCCTAGATTGTGGTAATGTATTTCTTCACCCGACCTGTTCGTCATCCTTTTGTCCTTTTTACCCTTTTCTTCCTCTCGCCGAAGCATCCTTTTGTTTCTCCTTAATTCAACAGAGACTAGTTGGCCAAGCGATTTCAGTTTTGGAGCACACAGAATCCTCCTCACACCGTGGCGGCGACAGAAGAGGTACAGTGAAGCTAAACTTCTTCGGTTGCTGGTTGAGTACAAACATCATTAACTTCGCGTGATCATGAACATTTTCGATCAATATATGACACTTGATAGATGTTGTCCTCCTCAAGATTACTTCTGATTTTTTTAATATATATTAGTTCAACCCGTAGAGTTGCATTTATACAACCGAGTCATGATTTATGATGCCTCAGCTTACGCTTCGGTCATGCCATAGCATTATTCAATTCCTTTCCTCTTTCTTTTTTTTGTTTGTTCCCAAGATCCTATAATTGTTTCTCATCCCATTTGATCTGTGTGCAACACATGTTAACTTCTATTGTTTTCTCTACGTAAAGTGTATATTTATACATGGAATTCCTTCAATACAGATGGATGACGACGTAGGGGTATCCTCACGCCCCCATAGGATACCTCTGTTTGAAGTAGCGAAATTGCAGTCATATGAACCTCTTACTAATGAAACAGCATGCCCTGCACTTAAGGAAGAACAACAAGTGGGAGGGGACTTTGATATTTCTGGTCCCAACCGTGCATGGAGATCTCAGCCTCATTTTCTAGCTCGTTTTCTTCACATGCCAACACTTGCACATCGATCTGATAAGGCTTCGCCTTTGGGTAACAGAGTGGTGTCAGGTGATTTTAAGTGGGCAGGTTTTGAGATAGAGCCTGTCCCAGTCCCCAATGGTTATCATGAATGGGCTGCTAAGGTTTTAACTAATCACTCATCTCTTCTTAAAGGAAATGAACCAGGCAAGGATTATATTTATGGAGCGATTTTCTGTTCATTGGGAAAATATTCCATATCCCCTTCTGTAGTGAGAGCCGCACTAGAAAGATGGGATTACATTGTGAACACCTTTGTATTTCCTTTCGGGGAGCGCACAATCACTCTCTTAGATATGCAAAACATGGCTGGCTTGCCATTAGAAGGGGAACCTTATGAGGAATTCATCCCACCTCAGGCTCACATGGAGCCAGCTATGTTACTGTATCCAAAAACTTTACTGCCTCTCCATAAGGCATGGCGCAAACTTGAGCATGGAGGAAAAGTTACTTTCCAACAATGGTGTGATCATTTTCACTATACTCCAGAAAATTTTTCTGGTTTAGACAGCAATGAGTCCTCTAATATTTACACCGCTGCTTTCTTGGCACTTTGGATATGCTGCTTTGCAATTGTTGGAGGCGGCCCATACATTCGGCCAGGGGTACTGGTGATAGCCTCATGGATCACTGTGGGCCGCCGATTTGCTTTAGCACAACCATCTTTGTGCTCTTTGTACTATTCTTTGAGGCTCATTAGTACAAAGCTTGTCAACCCTACATCTTTGAGGAGGCTTTGGCCGGTTCATTACCTGATTGGTTGGATAGGGGATCACATACCA
Organism: Sorghum bicolor; assembly: GCF_000003195.3. Taxonomy (NCBI): domain Eukaryota; kingdom Viridiplantae; phylum Streptophyta; class Magnoliopsida; order Poales; family Poaceae; genus Sorghum; species Sorghum bicolor. Next base: position 46,705,284 of record NC_012874.2, read on the forward strand.
GCTGTGCTTGATGAGAAAATGAAAAATGTCGGTATCCCTATTTGCCCATATCCTTCAGTGAGGCCAACCATGCTGAACACTATGTCCAGGATGTTGATTCTTTTCAATCCTCGGGAGGCTCATCAACTTTTGTGTAGGGATAAAAATATTTTGTGGAACCCCTATAAGACTCGTCCAATTTCTCCTTGGACTAGCAAAATATTTGACCTCTCATTTCATCGTGGCCTGCTTCCATGGAGAATTGCTACACACAAGTCAGACTTTTGCGTTTTGGAGCCATACCATCCCGAGCGAGTTGCTCGCCAATTTGATTAGATCAAGTCATTCCCCATCTTCCATTGACCAGTTTGGTAACCGAATCTAAAGTTGGGATTGCATATGCTCATTGGCAACATCTACTACGCCCGATACATGAGAATTCACATCTTATACCGGATGCATCTCGAGTCGGACGTACTACATTGACTTGGGTTCGATGGTTCACTGACTTCATAAAACCATTTAACTCTATTTTACGTAGCCTGGGTCGCGATTACCTCTATGAGCCTGTCCATTTTGGGGCTATACAGTGTAACTATCACGCGCACCCGGGCCTTGCCTCTCGAAATCTATCATCTCGTGACTTGGCTGTAGTGCGAGAGGTACCTGACGAGCATCGTCCGGATTATCGCAGATCCATCACAGACAAAGAAGCTGTCAATAATAATTATTGGAAGAGGGTGCTACACAATCTCTTGGGTGTACAGGTTGACTTTTCAGGGCAAACAGCTATGGTACCCTTCCCCTCTCATTTATCCATCATATATGCTAGTATTTCCACTAGTCTGATTTTAATTCGTTCTCTTTTCCTATAGATGAGAAGTAACTTTGAGATGGAGGCTGCAGCTGGTTCTTCACTCCAGCCTATATTGCTTGACAATTTGCCGGCAAAGGAAAATCTGATAGATAATCACGTTGTTATATCAGCTGAGAATAGCAAGAAGCGATCGCTACCCGTAAACACCCATACAAATGATGGTGAAGATCCACCAGCCAAGAGGAAACTTGATTTCGGTGATATGGATGAAGATTCTAGTTCAACCATTGCACCTATCCCCAACATCACTATTGATGATGAAAATCTTAATCAGTCCCCTAGTGGTACTAGGCATCTTGAAGATGAAGATTCTGATGCCTCAATGAATTTTAGTATCAAGAAGAGGGGAGGTAATTCTCAGCCTCTACCTTTTATCGAAAATTATGGTACCACAGCAGGATCAAGTGAGGATTTTTCAAAGTCCCCATATAATATGACTCATGTCGTCCTTCCTGACATTGAATCAACTGAAATATCTGTTTTTATCAATGGTATTTTCTTCTTCTTCTTCTTCTTCTTCTTCTTCTTCTTTTTTTACTTGTAAAATTATTATTTTTTACAGCAGCTTAACCTCAAACTTTTTTTTTGTTTCAGATTTAGGACAGCGGCCTGACCATCCCATCTCTAGCCAAGCACGGTCTGAGGAGACGCTGATCATGGATACAACTGAGATCGAGAAGATGTTCCTGATGACTACTTATCAGGTAGTACAGAAGGCTCTGGATGGGCTAGATGTTACTACACTGAGAGAGCCAGAGCGTTGTGCCTCCCTGCAAATTACTTCTGCTAGCTTGCCTGTGAATTTCGCTAGCATTTCCAAGATCAAAGTCACGCTGGACAAGCTAGTCACTATTTCCCAACAACTGCAGCTTGCTCACTCTGAATTTGAAGAAAGCTCTGGGCAAATAGTTCAGGCTATTAGCGGAGTTAAGCAAGAGCTTTCAGCTAGGAAGGATGCTCTCCAAATCACTGCTCAGGAAGTGGTTTCAGTTGAAACGAAGAAGTCTGAAGTTTCAGCGGAACTTGCTAAGCTTAATATTGCCCTGAAGGAACTAGAGGACAAGGAGAAACAACTACTGAAAATTCAGTCTGACCAAGATTTGAAAGTGAAGGAGCAGGAACAGGCGTTGTGTGATGCTACTGTCAAGGCAACTACAAGGGTCAATGACGACCTCCAGGCAAAAATAACGGTTCCTGTCAAAGAAGCTGAGAAGCTTTTCGCTGATTTGAACCAATTTCTTCCCAATGCCAACTGATGAACCTAGCTTGTTTAATCAGCTTTGCCAAATTCTGTGTTAGCCTTTGAATATTTCATTTCCATCATCTCTCAGACATGTGTTATGTTTCATTTGATTCTGCAATTGTCAGTTGTTAATTTCTCAAACACTTGTTTAATTTAGATACGCCTCAGAACCCTATTTGTTTACAATGCAATAGCAATTTTTTTAGTCTAATCTCATGTAGGAGTTTTTTTTATAATTTGTATTGCTTCTATTTAGTTGAAGCAACAGAGCTTCATGATCTTTCTATTTTTCGCAAACGGTTTATGCTTATATAGCAACAGAACTGTTTCTTATTTTCTTTGAACTTTAGCCTCAGTTTATGCTCGTGAAGCAATGGAGCGATTTCATATTTTTCTTTTAACTTTAGCTTCAATCTAGGCTCGTGAAGCATTGGAGCATATATCTCCATCTTCAGTTTAGGCTCATGCAGGAGCCCTTTTTTTTGTGCTAACAGTTTAGTCTCATGTAGCTTTGGAGCATCATTTTTTTTGACGCTACAGTTTAAGCTCCTAGGTGAAGGTGCTCAAGTGGATGCTCGGTTCGATCTATTTGGAGATAGTGCTAATCTTGATGCAAGATAGATGCATGGTCTGCATGGAACGTACCATATGCTTAGAATTTAATTTGGACACACCCGATAGAACTCTTTGATGACGTGTGTCACATGGAATCTCGCTTTGGTGTGCTTAGAGATAGTATTAGTTTCGGTGCAACATATGTGCACGGTTTGTGCCTAATGAACCATAGTCTAAGAAACCAATTTTGACGCACCTGTTTGTACTCCTAGATGAAGAAGCACAAGTGGAAGCTCGGTTCGGTCTGTTTGGAGATAGTGCTAATCTTGATGCAAGATAGGTGCACGGTTTGCATGGAACATACAATAGGCTTGGAAATCAATGTGGATGCACCCGATGGAACTCCTTGATGACGTGTGTCATATGGAATCTCGCTTTGGTCTGTTTAGAAACAATGTTAGTTTCGGTGCAAGATATGTGCATGGTTTATGCCTACTGCACCATAGTCTAAGAAACCATTTTGGAAGCACCTGTTGGTACTTCGGTGAAGAGGCTCAAGTGGAAGCTCGGTTTGATCTGTTTGGAGATAGTGCTAATCTTGATGCAAGATAGGTGCATGATTTGCAAGGAACATACCATATGCTTAAAAATCAATTTGGACGCACCCAATGCAACTCCTAGATGACGTGTGTCATATGGAATCTTGCTTTTGTCCATTTGTAGACATTGTAAGTTTTAGTGCAAGATAATTGCACAGTTTGCGCCTAATGCACCATAGTCTAAGAAACCATTTTAGACGCACTATTTGGTACTCTTGGATGAAGAGGCCCAAGTGGAAGCTTGGTTCGGTCAGTTTGGAGATAGTGCTAATACTTATGCAAGGTAGGTGCATGCTTTGCATGGAACATACCATATGCTTGGAAATCAATTTGGATACACCCGATGGACCTCCTTGATGATGTGTGTCACATGGAATCTTGCTTCAGTACACTTGGAGATATTGTTAGTTTTGGTGCAAGATAGGTGCACAGTTTGCACCTAATGCACCATAGTCTAAGAAACCATTTTGGACGCACTTGTTGGCACTTCGACGTGAAGGGGCTCAAGTGGATGCTCGGTTTGATCTATTTGGAGATAGTGCTAATCTTGATGCAAGATAGAAGCATGGTCTGCATGGAACGTACCATATGCTTAGAAATTAATTTGGACACAACCGATAGAACTCTTTGATGACGTGTGTCATATGGAATCTTGCTTTGGTGTGCTTAGAGATAGTATTAGTTTCGGTGCAAGATATGTGCACGGTTTGCGCCTAATGCAAAAAAGTCTAATAAACCATTTTGGAAGCACCTGTTAGTACTCCTTGGTGAAGAGGCTCAAGTGGAGGCTCGGTTTAGTCTGTTTAGAGATAGTGCTAATATTGATGCAAGATAGGTGCACGATTTGCATGGAACATACCTTATGCTCAGAAATCAATTTGGACGCACCAGATGGAACTCCTAGATGACATGTGTCTTATGGAATCTCACTTCGGTCCGTTTAGAGACAGTGTTAGTTTCAGTGCAAGATAGGTGCACGGTTTGCACCTAATGCACCATAGGATAAGAAACCGTTTTGGACGCACCCGATGGTACTCCTAGGTCAAGGGGCTAAAGTGAAAGCTCGGTTTGGAGATAGTGCTAATCTTGATGCAAGATAGATGCACAGTTTGCATGGAATATACGATATGCTCAGAAATCAATTAGGACGCACCTGATATAACTCCTTGATGATGTGTGTCATATGGAATCTTGCTTCGGTTCGTTTAGAGACTATTAGTTTTGGTAGAAGAAATGTGCATGGTTTACGCCTAATGCACCATAAGCTAAGAAACCATTTTAGACGCACTTGATGGTACTCGTAGTTGAAGAGGCTCAAGTGGAGGCTCGATTTGGTCTGATCGGATATAGTGCTAATCTTGATGCAAGATAGTTGCACAGTTTGAATGGAACGTACCATATGTTAAGAAATCAATTTGGACGCACACAATGGAACTCCTAGATGACGTGTCTCACATGGAATCTCACATCGCTCTATTTGGAGACAATGTTAGTTTCGATGCAGATAGGTGCATAGTTTTGCCTAATGCACCATAGTCTAAGAAACCATTTTTGACGCACCTGTTTGTACTCCTAGATGAAGAGGCTCAAGTGGAAGCTCGGTTCAGTCTGTTTGGAGATAGTGCTAATCTTGATGCAAGATAGGTGCACGGTTTGCATGGAACATACAATATGCTTGGAAATCAATGTGGATGCACCCGATGGAACTCCTTGATGACGTGTGTCATATGGAATCTCGCTTTGGTCTGTTTAGAAACAGTGTTAGTTTCGGTGCAAGATATGTGCATCCTTTGTGCCTACTGCACCATAGTCTAAGAAACCATTTTGGAAGCACCTGTTGGTACTTCGGTGAAGAGGCTCAAGTGGAAGCTCGGTTTGATCTGTTTGGAGATAGTGCTAATCTTGATGCAAGATAGGTGCATGATTTGCAAGGAACATACCATATGCTTAAAAATCAATTTGGACGCACCCAATGGAACTCCTAGATGACGTGTGTCATATGGAATCTTGCTTTTGTCTGTTTGTAGACATTGTAAGTTTTAGTGCGAGATAATTGCACAGTTTGCGCCTAATGCACCATAGTCTAAGAAACCATTTTGGACGCACTATTTGGTACTCTTGGATGAAGAGGCCCAAGTGGAAGCTTGGTTCGGTCAGTTTAGAGATAGTGCTAATACTTATGCAAGGTAGGTGCATGCTTTGCATGGAACATACCATATGCTTGGAAATCAATTTGGATGCACCCGATGGACCTCCTTGATGACATGTGTCACATGGAATCTTGCTTCAGTCCACTTGGAGATATTGTTAGTTTTGGTGCAAGATAGGTGCACAGTTTGCACCTAATGCACCATAGTCTAAGAAACCATTTTGGACGCACTTGTTGGTACTCCGAGCTGAAGGGGCTCAAGTGGATGCTCGGTTCGATCTATTGGGAGATAGTGCTAATCTTGATGCAAGATAGATGCATGGTCTGCATGGAATGTACCATATGCTTAGAAATTAATTTGGACACACCGATAGAACTCTTTGATGACGTGTGTCATATGGAATCTCGCTTTGGTGTGCTTAGAGATAGTATTAGTTTCGGTGCAAGATAGGTGCACGGTTTGCACCTAATGCACCATAGGATAAGAAACCGTTTTGGACGCACCCGATGGTACTCCTAGGTCAAGGGGCTAAAGTGAAAGCTCGGTTTGGTCTGTTTGGAGATAGTGCTAATCTTGATGCAAGATAGATGCACGGTTTGCATAGAACATACGATACGCTCAGAAATCAACTAGGACGCACCAGATATAACTCCTTGATGATGTGTGTCATATGGAATCTTGCTTCGGTTCGTTTAGAGACTGTTAGTTTTGGTAGAAGATATGTGCATGGTTTACGCCTAATGCACCATAAGCTAAGAAACCATTTTAGACGCACTCGATGGTACTCGTAGTTGAAGAGGCTCAAGTGGAGGCTCGATTTGGTCTGTTCGGATATAGTGCTAATCTTGAAGCAAGATAGTTGCACAGTTTGAATGGAACGTACCATATGTTTAGAAATCAATTTCGACGCACCCAAAGGAACTCCTAGATGACGTGTGTCACATGGAATCTCGCTTCGCTCTGTTTGGAGACAATGTTAGTTTCGATGCAGATAGGTGCATAGTTTGTGCCTAATGCACCAGAGTCTAAGAAACAATTTTTGACGCACCTGTTTGTACTCCTAGATGAAGAAGCTCAAGTGGAAGCTCGATTCGATCTGTTTGGAGATAGTGCTAATCTTGATGCAAGATAGGTGCACGGTTTGCATGGAACGTACAGTATGCTTGGAAATCAATGTGGATGCACCCGATGGAACTCCTTGATGACGTGTGTCATATGGAATCTCGCTTTGGTCTGTTTAGAAATAGTGTTAGTTTCGGTGCAAGATATGTGCATGGTTTGTGCCTACTGCACCATAGTCTAAGAAACCATTTTGGAAGCACCTGTTGGTACTTCGGTGAAGAGGCTCAAGTGGAAGCTCGGTTTGATCTGTTTGGAGATAGTGCTAATCTTGGTGCAAGATAGGTGCATGATTTGCAAGGAACATACCATATGCTTAAAAATCAATTTGGACGCACCCAATGGAACTCCTAGATGACGTATGTCATATGGAATCTTGCTTTTGTCCGTTTGTAGACATTGTAAGTTTTAGTGCAAGATAATTGCACAGTTTGCGCCTAATGCACCATAGTCTAAGAAACCATTTTGGACGCACTATTTGGTACTCTTGGATGAAGAGGCCCAAGTGGAAGCTTGGTTCGGTCAGTTTGGAGATAGTGCTAATACTTATGCATGGTAGGTGCATGCTTTGCATGGAACATACCATATGCTTGGAAATCAATTTGGATGCACCCGATGGACCTCCTTGATGACGTGTGTCATATGGAATCTTGCTTCAGTCCATTTGGAGATATTGTTAGTTTTGGTGCAAGATAGGTGCACAGTTTGCACCTAATGCACCATAGTCTAAGAAACCATTTTGGACGCACTTGTTGGTACTCCTAGGTGAAGGTGCTCAAGTGGATGTTCGGTTCGATCTATTTGGATATAGTGCTAATCTTGATGCAAGATAGATGCATGGTCTGCATGGAACGTACCATATGCTTAGAATTTAATTTGGACACACCCGATAGAACTCTTTGATGACGTGTGTCACATGGAATCTCGCTTTGGTGTGCTTAGAGATAGTATTAGTTTCGGTGCAAGATATGTGCACGGTTTGTGCCTAATGAACCATAGTCTAAGAAACCATTTTTGACGCACCTATTTGTACTCCTAGATGAAGAAGCACAAGTGGAAGCTCAGTTCGGTCTGTTTGGAGATAGTGTGATGAGGACATCAACACCATCGTTATATCCGCACCTACACCAGTTGGTCCTCTTACTCATGCTCATGCCCGTCAACTCAACCTTCAAGTAAGTTCAGTTTTAAACTCTTGTAAATCATATTTAGACAATGGAGACACGTGCACTTTCGTGTTTCTCAGGAATAATGGACAAGATCAGTAAGGGAAGGTTCAACTGCATTCGGAATTTGAGGCAACACCAACTTCAAGGGCTGATTGCATATGGAAAGAGTGATAACTTAACAAAGGTGATTGTAGATCAGGTCCAAGCCTCCACAACATCCTCTATCAAGTTACCACGTCGCTTCTAAAGCAAGGAAACAAAGAGTCCAAACCCAACACGTTCTGGGAGTTGGATTCGGACTGGAAAATAACTCTAACTTGTATGGATCACCACGGCGTCATATGGACTCCAACTGGGACGTTCCTATACTTGTTGGAAAGCTCATGAAGTCTACTTTCCAATAGGTCTAACCACATATCTATGCAGCTTATGAGTCGGGCGCAGTCCTTGTTTTTGAGCCGACACCTTTTTCTGTTTTGGTGCTGCGTCACCCTATTTTGGACCAATGGCCCATGTATCAAGTTGAGTCCATTAGGGACGCGTCCTAGGGTTGGAGGATGACTCTAGCACCCCTTTGGTCGTCCTCCCCTCTATTTATTTACATCTAGAGCCGCCATGAACAACTGGGTTTTGATTAGATAAAGTTTAGCCTTCGCTACTTGCTTGTAAACGCGCGTGCTGATCCAGCCGCCCGTCTTCTTGTTTTTGAAACCCCACTTCATTAGAGATTGAGTTTGAAACCTTCATTTATATCTAGTAATTTAGTACTTGTTCTACTTGTTCTTGCTGGTTCTTCGATTGCTTGCAGGACGAGTGCCCTAGTGGCCGGGTGTTGCGCTCCACAAGATCGTGACAGCCATTGGAGGCGGTGTATTGGTTGCTAAGGCGCGGCCTTAGAAGGCTGTAGTCGGGCCGTGAACATCATCTCCATTCACTAATCGAGTTATCCAGCGCCTCTCATCGAAAGATGAGGCGAAAACCCTAGTGGGTTCACATCATAGTGCTAATCTTGATGCAAGATAGGTGCACGGTTTGCATGGAACATACAATATGCTTGGAAATCAATGTGGATGCACCCGATGGAACTCCTTGATGACGTGTGTCATATGGAATCTCGCTTTGGTCTGTTTAGAAACAATGTTAGTTTCGGTGCAAGATATGTGCATGGTTTATGCCTACTGCACCATAGTCTAAGAAACCATTTTGGAAGCACCTGTTGGTACTTCGGTGAAGAGGCTCAAGTGGAAGCTCGGTTTGATCTGTTTGGAGATAGTGCTAATCTTGATGCAAGATAGGTGCATGATTTGCAAGGAACATACCATATGCTTAAAAATCAATTTGGACGCACCCAATGGAACTCCTAGATGACGTGTGTCATATGGAATCTTGCTTTTGTCCGTTTGTAGACATTGTAAGTTTTAGTGCAAGATAATTGCACAGTTTGCGCCTAATGCACCATAGTCTAAGAAACCATTTTAGACGCACTATTTGGTACTCTTGGATGAAGAGGCCCAAGTGGAAGCTTGGTTCGGTCAGTTTGGAGATAGTGCTAATACTTATGCAAGGTAGGTGCATGCTTTGCATGGAACATACCATATGCTTGGAAATCAATTTGGATGCACCCGATGGACCTCCTTGATGATGTGTGTCACATGGAATCATGCTTCAGTACACTTGGAGATATTGTTAGTTTTGGTGCAAGATAGGTGCACAGTTTGCACCTAATGCACCATAGTCTAAGAAACCATTTTGGACGCACTTGTTGGTACTTCGACGTGAAGGGGCTCAAGTGGATGCTCGGTTCGATCTATTTGGAGATAGTGCTAATCTTGATGCAAGATAGATGCATGGTCTGCATGGAACGTACCATATGCATAGAAATTAATTTGGACACAACCGATAGAACTCTTTGATGACGTGTGTCATATGGAATCTCGCTTTGGTGTGCTTAGAGATAGTATTAGTTTCGGTGCAAGATATGTGCACGGTTTGCGCCTAATGCAAAAAAGTCTAATAAACCATTTTGGAAGCACCTGTTAGTACTCCTAGGTGAAGAGGCTCAAGTGGAGGCTCGGTTTAGTCTATTTAGAGATAGTGCTAATATTGATGCAAGATAGGTGCACGATTTGCATGGAACATACCATATGCTCAGAAATCAATTTGGACGCACCAGATGGAACTCCTAGATGACATGTGTCTTATGGAATCTCACTTCGGTCCGTTTAGAGACCGTGTTAGTTTCAGTGCAAGATAGGTGCACGGTTTGCACCTAATGCACCATAGGATAAGAAAGCGTTTTGGACGCATCCGATGGTACTCCTAGGTCAAGGGGCTAAAGTGAAAGCTCGGTTTGGAGATAGTGCTAATCTTGATGCAAGATAGATGCACGGTTTGCATAGAACATACGATATGCTCAGAAATCAATTTGGACGCACCTGATATAACTCCTTGATGATGTGTGTCATATGGAATGTTGCTTCGGTTCGTTTAGAGACTATTAGTTTTGGTAGAAGAAATGTGCATGGTTTACGCCTAATGCACCTTAAGCTAAGAAACCATTTTAGACGCACTCGATGGTACTCGTAGTTGAAGAGGCTCAAGTGGAGGCTCGATTTGGTCTGTTCGGATATAGTGCTAATCTTGATGCAAGATAGTTGCACAGTTTGAATGGAACGTACCATATGTTAAGAAATCAGTTTGGACGCACCCAATGGAACTCCTAGATGACGTGTGTCACATGGAATCTCACATCGCTCTATTTGGAGACAATGTTAGTTTCGATGCAGATAGGTGCATAGTTTGTGCCTAATGCACCATAGTCTAAGAAACCATTTTTGACGCACCTGTTTGTACTCCAAGATGAAGAGGCTCAAGTGGAAGCTCGGTTCGGTCTGTTTGGAGATAGTGCTAATCTTGATGCAAGATAGGTGCATGGTTTGCATGGAACATACAATATGCTTGGAAATCAATGTGGATGCACCCGATGGAACTCCTTGATGACGTGTGTCATATGGAATCTCGCTTTGGTCTGTTAGAAACAGTGTTAGTTTCGGTGCAAGATATGTGCATGGTTTGTGCCTACGGCACTATAGTCTAAGAAACTATTTTGGAAGCACCTGTTGGTACTTCGGTGAAGAGGCTCAAGTGGAAGCTCGGTTTGATCTGTTTGGAGATAGTGCTAATCTTGATGCAAGATAGGTGCATGATTTGCAAGGAACATACCATATGCTTAAAAATCAATTCGGACGCACCCAATGGAACTCCTAGATGACGTGTGTTATATGGAAACTTGCTTTTGTCCGTTTGTAGACATTGTAAGTTTTAGTGCAAGATAATTGCACAGTTTGCGCCTAATGCACCATAGTTTAAGAAACCATTTTGGACGCACTATTTGGTACTCTTGGATGAAGAGGCCAAAGTCGAAGCTTGGTTCGGTCAGTTTGGAGATAGTGCTAATACTTATGCAATGTAGGTGCATGCTTTGCATGGAACATACCATATGCTTGGAAATCAATTTGGATGCAACCGATGGACCTCCTTGATGACGTGTGTCATATGGAATCTTGCTTCGGTCCATTTGGAGATATTGTTAGTTTTGGTGCAAGATAGGTGCACAGTTTGCACCTAATGCACCATAGTCTAAGAAACCATTTTGGACGCACTTGTTGGTACTCCTAGGTGAAGGGGCTCAAGTGGATGCTCGGTTCGATCTATTTGGAGATAGTGCTAATCTTGATGCAAGATAGATGCATGGTCTGCATGGAACGTACCATATGCTTAGATATTAATTTGGACACACCCGATAGAACTCTTTGATGACGTGTGTCATATGGAATCTCGCTTTGGTGTGCTTAGAGATAGTATTAGTTTTGGTGCAAGATATGTGCACGGTTTGCGCCTAATGCACCATAGGCTAAGAAATCATTTTGGATGCACCTATTGGTACTCCTAGGTGAAGAGGCTCAAGTGGAAGCTCGGTTCGGTCTATTTGGTGATAGTGCTAACCTTGATGCAAGATAGGTGCATGGTTTGCATGGAATGTCCAATATGCTCGGAAATAAATTTGGATGCACCCGATGGAACTCCTAGATGATGTGTGTCATATAGAATCTCGCTTCAGTCTGTTTGGAGACAATATTAGTTTCAGTGCAATATAGGTGCACAGTTTGCACCTAATGCACCATAGTCTAAGAAACCATTTTGAACGCACCTGTTCATACTCCTAGGTGAAGAGGCTCAAGTGGAAGCTCGGTTTGGTCTGTTTCGAGATAGTGCTAATCTTAATGCAAGATAGGTGCACTGTTTGCATGAAACATACCATATGCTCAGAAATCAATTTGGACGCACCCGTTGGAAGTCCTAGATGACGTGTATCATATGGAATCTCGTTCGGTCTGTTTGGAGAGTGTTAGTTTTAGTGCAAGATAAGTGCACGGTTTGCGCCTAATGCACCATAGGCTAAAAAACCATTTTGGACACACCCGATGTTACTCCTAGGTGAAGAGACTCAAGTGAAAGCTCGGCTCAGTCTATTCGGAGATAGTGCTAATCTTGATGCAAGATAGGTGTACAGTTTGCATAGAAAGTACCATATGCTCAGAAATCAATTTGGACGCACCTGATGGAACTCGTAGATGACGTGTGTCATATGGAATCTCTCTTTGGTCTGTTTTAAGACAGTATTAGTTTTGGTGCAAGATAGGTGCACAGTTTGTGCCTAATGCACCACAGTCTAAGAAACCATTTTGAACGCACCTGTTGGTACTCCTAGGTGAAGAGGCTCAAGTGGAACCGGTTTGGTCTGTTTCGAGATAGTGCTAATCTTAATGCAAGATAGGTGCACAGTTTGCATGAAACATACCATATGCTCAGGAATCAACTTTGACGCACCCGTTGGAACTCCTAGATGACGTGTCTCGTATAGAATCTCGTTCGGTCTGTTTGGAGAGTGTTAGTTTCAGTGCAATATAGGTGCACGGTTTGCGCCTAATGCACCATAGGCTAAAAAACCATTTTAGACACAACCGATGGTACTCCTAGGTGAAGAGGCTCAAGTGAAAGCTCGGTTCCGTCTATTTGGAGATAGTGCTAATCTTGTTGCAAGATAGGTGTACAGTTTGCATGGAAAGTACCACATGCTCAGAAATCAATTTGGACACACCTGATGGACCTCATAGATGACGTGTGTCATATGGAATCTTAGTTTGGTCTATTTGAAGACAGTGTTTGTTTTGGTGCAAGATAGGTGCATAGTTTGCGCCTAATGCACCATAGTCTAAGAAACCATTTTGGAAAATCTGTTGGTACTCAAAGGTGAAGAGGCTCAAGTGGAAGCTTGGTCCAGTCTGTTTGGAGATAGTGCTAATTTTGATGCAAGATAGGTGCATGGTTTGCATGGAACGTACCATATGCTTGGAAATCAATTTGGACGCACCCCGATGGAACTCCTAGATGATGTGTGTCATATGGTATCTCACTTCGGTTCGTTTGGAGACAGTGTTAGTTTCGCTGCAACATAGGTGCACAGTTTGCGCTTAATGCACCAAAGTCTAAGAAACCATTTTGGACGCACCTATTGGTACTTCTAGGTGAAGTGGCTAAAGTGTAAGCTCGGTTTAGTCTATTTGGAGATTGTGCTAATCTTGATGCAAGATAGGTGCACAGTTTGCACGGGACATACCATATGCTCGAAAATCAATTTGGACGCACCCGTTGGAACTCCTAGATGACATGTATCATATGGAATCTCGTTCGGTCTGTTTGGAGAGTGTTAGTTTCAGTGCAAGATAGGTGCACGGTTTGTGCCTAATGCACCAGAGGCTAAAAACCATTTTGGACACACCCGATGGTACTCCTAGATGAGGAGGCTCAAGTAAAAGCTCCGTTCGGTCTATTTGGAGATAGTGCTAATCTTGATGCCAGATAGGTGTACAGTTTGCATGGAAAGTACCATATGCTCAGAAATCAATTTGGACACACCTGATGGAACTCGTATATGACATGTGTCATGGAATTTCGCTTTGGTCCGTTTGAAGACAGTGTTAGTTTTGGTGCAAGATAGGTGCACAGTTTGCGCCTAATGCACCATAGTCTAAGAAACCATTTTGGAAAATCTGTTGGTACTCAAAGGTGAAGAGGCCCAACTGGAAGCTTGGTCCGGTCTGTTTGGAGATAGTGCTAATTTTGATGCAAGATAGGTGCATGGTTTGCATGGAACGTACCATATGCTTGGAAATCAATTTGGACGCACCCGATGGAACTCCTAGATGATGTGTGTCATATGGTATCTCACTTTGGTTCGTTTGGAGACAGTGTTAGTTTTGCTGCAAGATGGGTGCACAGTTTGCTCTTAATGCACCAAAGTCTAAGAAACCATTTTGGACGCACCTATTGCTACTTCTAGGTGAAGAGGCTGAAGTGGAAGCTCGGTTTAGTCTATTTGGAGATTGTGCTAATCTTGATGCAAGATAGGTGCACAGTTTGCACGGGACATTACCATATTCTCGGAAATCAATTCGGACGCACCCGATGGAACTCCTACATGACGTGTGTCATATAGAGTCTCGTTTCGGTCTGTTTGGAGACAGTGTTAGTTTCGGTGCAAGTTAGGTGCACAGTTTGTGCCTATTGCACCATAGGCTAAGAAACAATTTTGGACGCACCCGATGGTACTCTTAGGTAAAGGGGCTTAAGTGAATGCTCGGTTTGCTCTGTTTGGAGATAGTGCTAATCTTGATGTAAGATAGGTGCACGGTTTGCATGGAATGTACCATATGCTCAGAAATCAGTTTTGATGCACCCGATAGAACTCTTAGATGACGTGTGTCATATGGAATCTCACTTCGGTCCACTTGGAGATAGTGTTAGTTTCGGTGCAAGATAGGTGCACGGTGTGCATGAAACGTACCATATGCTTGAAAATCAATTTGGACACACCCGATAGAACTCCTAGATGATGTGTGTCATCTCATATCTCACTTTGGTCAATTTGGAGAATTGTTAGTTTTCGTGCAAGATTGGTGCACGGTTTGTGCCTAATACACCATACTCTAAGAAACCATTTTGGACGCAACTGATGGTACTCCCCGCTGAAGAGGCTCAAGTGGAAGCTCGGTTCGGTCTATTTGGAGATAGTGCTAATCTTGATGCAAGATAGTTGCATAGTTTGTATGGAACGTACCTTATGCTCAGAAATCAATTTGGTCGCATCTAATAGAACTTCTAGATATGAACCTTATGTGTGTCATATGTAATCTTGTTTTGGTCCATTTGGAGAAAGTGTTAGTATCGGTGCAAGATAGGTGCACGGTTTGCGCGTAATGCACCACAGGCTAAGAAACCATTTTGGACGCACCCGATGGTACTCCTAGGTGAAGTGGCTCAAGTGAAAGCTCGGTTCAGTCCATTTAGAGATATTGCTACTCTTGATGCAAAATAGGTGCACAGTTTACATGGAACGTACGGCTTCCTATTTGGGGTTGAGGTTGGCGCCGATCGTCAGTGCTTTGTCGTCGGAGCCGTTGGTGTCGAGCGGGATTTTCTTCGTGCCCTCCGCTAGTTCAAATTTGCCCGCCTGACATTTAGGCTCTGGAGCCTCAGCGGCGAGGGCCTCGAGCTTCGAGGCAAGTTCGGTGGAGCTCTCAACGGCTTCTCCATACTCGACGCACTCGACGTCGCACTGGTATGCATGCTCGTAGGAGGAGCTAACGGTGATGACTCCCTTGGGTCTGGGCATCTTCAGCTTCAAGTAAGTGTAGTTGGGGATAGCCATGAACTTGGTGTATCCCGGTCGTCCGATGATGGCGTGGTATGTGCCGTGAAATCCCACCACTTCGAAGGTGAGAGTTTCCTTCCTAAAGTTGGCCGCCGTGCTGAAACAGACTGGCAGGTCGATTCGACCTACCGGTAACGTATTCTTCCCTGGCACGACGCCATGGTAACCGCCCGTGCTTGGTTGGAGCTGCGCCCTTTCGATGCCAAGGAGGTCGAGGGTCTCGAGGTAAATGATGTTCAGGCTACTACCGCCGTCCATTAGGACCTTCGAGAGCCTGGTGTTGACGATGATAGGGTCGATGACAAGCGGGTAGACGCCGGGAGCGACCACCCTGTCGGGGTGGTCGTCGCAGTCGAAGGTGATGGGGGTGCTCGACCAGTTGAGATACTGGGGCACCGCCATCCTGGAACGTACCATATGCTCAGAAATAAATTTGGATGCACCCGATGGAACTCCTAGATGATTTGTGTCATATGGAATCTCGGTTCAGTCCGTTTGGAGACAATATTAGTTTCACTGCAAGATAGGTGCACAGTTTGCACTAATGCACCATAGTCTCAGAAACCATTTTAAACGCACCTGTTGGTACTCCTAGGTGAAGAGGATCAAGTGGAAGCTCGGTTTGGTCTGTTTCGAGACAGTGCTAATCTTAATGCAAGATAGGTGCACAGTTTGCATGAAACATACCATATGCTCAGAAATCAATTTGGACACACCCGTTGGAACTCCTAGATGACATGTATCTTATGGAATCTTGTTCGATCTGTTTGGAGACTGTTAGTTTCAGTGCAAGATAGGTGCACGGTTTGTGCCTAATGCACCATAGGCTAAAAACCCATTTTGCACACACCCGATGGTAATCCTAAGTGAAGAGGCCCAAGTGAAAGCTCGGTTCGGTCTATTTGGAGATAGTGCTAATCTTGATGCAAGATAGGTGTATAGTTTGCATGGAAAGTACCATATGCTCAAAAATCAATTTGGACGCACGTGACGGAACTCATAGATGACGTGTGTCATATGGAATCTTGCTTTGGTCTGTTTCAAGGCAGTGTTAGTTTCCGTGCAAGATAGGTCCACAGTTTGCGCCTAATGCACCGTAGTCTAAGAAACCATTTTGGAAAATCTGTTGGTACTCAAAGGTGAAGTGGCTCAACTGGAAGCTTGGTCCGGTCTGTTTGGAGATAGTGCTAATCTTGATGCAAGATAGGTGCATGGTTTGAATGGAACGTACCATATGCTCAAAAACCAATGTGGATGCACCTGATGGAAATCCTAAATGACGCGGGTCATATGGAATCTCGCTTCGGTCTGTTTGGTGATAATATAAGTTTTGGTGCAAGATAGGTGCACCGTTCGCGTCTAATGCACCCGCAGTCTAAGAAACCATTTTGAACGCACCTGTTGGTACTCCTAGGTGAAGAGGCTCAAGTGGAAGCTCGGTTCGTTCTGTTTCAAGACAGTGCTAATCTTAATGCAAGATAGGTGCATAGTTTGCATGGAACGTACCATATGCTCAGAAATCAATTTGGACACACCTAATGGAACTCCTAGATGACGTGTGTCATATGGAATCTCATTCGGTCTGTTTGGAGACAATATTAGTTTTAGTGTAGGATAGGTGCATAGTTTGCGCCTAATGCACCATAGTCTAAGAAACCATTTTGAATGCACCTATTGGTACTCCTAGGTGAAGAGGCTCAAGCGGAAGCTCGGTTCAGTCTGTTTCGAGACAGTGCTAACCTTAATGCAAGATAGGTGCACAGTTTGCATGGAATGTACCATATGCTCAGAAATCAATTTAGACGCACCCGTTGAAACTCTTAGATGACGTGTGTCATATGGAATCTCGTTTGATCTGTTTGGAGAGTGTTAGTTTTAGTGCAAGATAGGTGCACGGTTTGAGCCTAATGCACCATAGGCTAAAAACCATTTTGGACACGCCTGATGGTACTCTTAGGTGAAGAGGCTCAAGTGAAAGCTCAGTTCAGTCTATTTAGAGATAGTGCAAATCTTGAAGCAAGATAGGTGTACAGTTTGCATGGAACATACCATATGCTCGGAAATCAATTTGGACGCACCCGATGGAACTCCTAGATAACGTGTGTCATATGGAATCTCACTTTGGTCCTTTGAAGACAGTATTAGTTTCGGTGCAAGATAGGAGCACAGTTTGCGTCTAATGCACCATAGTCTAAGAAACCATTTTGGAAAATCTATTGGTACTCTAAGGTGAAGAGACTTAAGTGGAAGCTTGGTCCACTCTGTTTAGAGATAGTGCTAATCTTGATGCAAGATAAGTGCACGATTTGCATGGAACATACCATATGCTCAGAAATCAGTTTTGATGCACCCGAGAGAACTCTTAGATGACGTGTGTCATATGGAATCTCACTTCGGTCCACTTGGAGATAGTGTTAGTTTCGGTGCAAGATAGGTGCACGGTGTGTATGAAACGTACCATATGCTTGAAAATCAATTTGGACACACCCGATAGAACTCCTAGATGATGTGTGTCATCTGATATCTCACTTTGGTCAATTTGGAGAAATGTTAGTTTTGGTGCAAGATTGGTGCACGGTTTGTGCCTAATATACCATACTCTAAGAAACCATTTTGGACGCAACCGATGGTACTCACCGCTGAAGAGGCTCAAGTGAAAGCTCGGTTTGGTCTATTTGGAGATAGTGCTAATCTTGATGCAAGATAGTTGCATAGTTTGCATGGAACGTAACTTATGCTCAGAAATCAATTTGGATGCATCCGATAGAACTTCTAGATGATGTGTGTCATATGTAATCTTGTTTTGGTCCATTTGGAGAAAGTGTTAGTATCAGTGCAAGATAGGTGCACGGTTTGCGCGTAATGCACCGCAGGCTAAGGAACCATTTTGGACGCACCCGATGGTACTCCTAGGTGAAGTGGCTCAAGTGAAAGCTCGGTTCAGTCCATTTAGAGATAGTGCTACTCTTGATGCAAAATAGGTGCACAGTTTACATGGAACGTACCATATGCTTAGAAATCAATTTGGACGCACCCGATGGAACTCCTAGATGACGTGTGTCATATGAAATCTCACTTTGGTCTATTTGAAGATAGTGTTACTTCGGTGCAAGATAGGTGCACAGCTTGCATCTAATGCACCATAGTCTAAGAAACCATTTTGGACGCACCTATTGGTACTTCTTGGCGAAGTGGCTAAAGTGGAAGCTCGGTTTAGTCTATTTGGAGATTATGCTAATCTTGATGCAAGATAGCTGCACAGTTTGCGCGGGACATACCATATGCTCAGAAATCAATTTGGACGCACCCGTCGGAACTCCTAGATGACATGTAACATATGGAATCTCGTTCGGTCTGTTTGGAGAGTGTTAGTTTCAGTGCAAGATAGGTGCACGGTTTGCGCCTAATGCACCATAGGCTAAAAATCATTTTGGACATACCCGATGGTACTCCTAGGTGAAGGGGCTCAAGTAAAAGCTCAGTTCGGTCTATTTGGAGATAGTGCTAATCTTGATGCAAGATAGGTGTACAGTTTGCATGGAAAGTACCATATGCTCAGAAATCAATTTGGACGCATCCGATAGAACTTCTAGATGATGTGTGTCATATGTAAACTTGTTTTGGTCCATTTGGAGAAAGTGTTAGTATCGGTGCAAGATAGGTGCACGGTTTGTGCGTAATGGACCGCAGGCTAAGAAACCATTTTGGACGCACCCGATGGTACTCCTAGGTGAAGTGGCTCAAGTGAAAGCTCGGTTCAGTCCATTTAGAGATAGTGCTACTATTGATGCAAAATAGGTGCACAGTTTATATGGAACGTACCATATGCTCAGAAATCAATTTGGACGCAACCGATGGAACTCCTAGATGACGTGTGTCATATGAAATCTCGCTTTGGTCTATTTGGAGACAGTGTTAGTTTTGGTGCAAGATAGGTGTACAGTTTGCGCCTAATGCACCATAGTCTAAGAAACCATTTTGGAAAATCTGTTGGTACTCAAAGGTAAAGAGGCTCAAGTGGAAGCTTGGTCCGGTCTGTTTGGAGATAGTGCTAATCTTGATGCAAGATAGGTGCACGGTTTGCATGGAACATACCATATGCTCAGAAATCAATTTGGACGCTCCCGATGGAACACCTAGATGACATGTGTCATATGAAATCTCGCTTTGGTCCGTTTGAAGACAGTGTTAGTTTCGGTGCAAGATAGGTGCACGGTGTGCATGAAACGTACCATATGCTTGAAAATCAATTTGGACACACCCGATAGATCTCCTAGATGATGTGTCATCTGATATCTCACTTTGGTCAATTTGGAGAAAGTGTTAGTTTTGGTGCAAGATTGGTGCACGGTTTGTGCCTAATACATCATACTCTAAGAAACCATTTTGGACGCAACCGATGGTACTCCCCGCTGAAGATGCTCAAGTGGAAGCTCGGTTTGGTCTATTTGGAGATAGTGCTAATCTTGATGCAAGATAGTTGCATAGTTTGCATGGAACGTAACTTATGCTCAGAAATCAATTTGGACGCATCCGATAGAACTTCTAGATGATGTTTGTCATATGTAATCTTCTTTTGGTCCATTTGAAGAAAGTGTTAGTATCAGTGCAAGATAGGTGCACGGTTTGCGCGTAATGCACCGCAGGCTAAGAAACCATTTTGGACGCACCCGATGGTACTCCTAGGTGAAGTGGCTCAAGTGAAAGCTCGGTTCAGTCCATTTAGAGATAGTGCTACTCTTGATGCAAAATAGGTGCATAGTTTACATGGAACGTACCATATGCTTAGAAATCAATTTGGACGCACCCGATGGAACTCCTAGATGACGTGTGTCATAAGAAATCTCGCTTTGGTCCATTTGAAGATAGTGTTACTTTGGTGCAAGATAGGTGCACAGCTTGCATCTAATGCACCATAGTCTAAGAAACCATTTTGGACGCACCTGTTGGTCCAAGGTGAGGAGGCTCAAGTGGAAGCACGGTTCGGTCTATTTGGTGATGGTGCTAATCTTGATGCAAAATAGGTGCATGGTCTGCATAGAATGTACAATATGCTTGGAAATCCATTTGGATGCAACCGATGGAACTCCTAGATGACATGTGTCATATGAAATCTCGCTTTGGTCTATTTGGAGATAGTGTTAGTTTCGGTGCAAGATAGGTGCACAGTTTGCGCCTAATGCACCATAGTCTAAGAAACCATTTTGGATGCACCTATTGGTACTCCGAGGCGAAGAGGCTCAAGCGGAACCTCGGTTCAGTCTATTGGGAGATAGTGCTAATCTTGATGCAAGATAGGGGCATAGTTTGCATGGAACGTACCACATGCTCGAAAATCAATTTGGACGCACCCGATGGAACTCCTAGATGATGTGTGTCATTTGAAATCTCACTTCGGTCTCTTTGGAGACAGTGTTAGTTTTAGTGCAAGAAAGGTGCACGGTTTGCGCCTAATGTACAATAGGCTAAGAAACAATTTTGGACGCACCCAATGGTATTCCTAGGTAAAGATGCACAAGTGAAAGCTTGGTTTGGTCTGTTTGGAGATAGTGCTAATCTTGATGCAAGATACGTGCATGGTTTGCATGTAACATACCATATGCTTAGAAGTCAATTTGGATGCACCCGATAGAACTCCTAGATGACGTGTGTCATATGGAATCTCACTTTGATCCATTTGGAGATTGTGTTAGTTTCGGTGCAAGATAGGTGCATGGTTTGCGCTTAATGCACCATAGGCTTAGAAACCATTGTGGAAGCACCCGATGAAGCAGCTCAAGTGAAAGCTTAGTATGATCTATTTGGAGATAGTGTTAGTTTCAGTGAAAGATAGGTGCACGGTTTGTGCCTAATGCACCATAGTCTAAGTAACCATTTTGGACGAACCCGATGGTACTTCTAGCTGAACAGGCTCAAGTGGCAGCTCGGTTCGGTCTATTTGGACAAAGTGCTAATCTTGATGCAAGATAGGTGCACAGTTTGCATGAAACATACCATATGCTCAGAAATCAATTTGGACGCACCCGATGCAACTCCTAGATGACGTGTTTCATATAGAATCTCGTTTTGGTCCGTTTGGAGACAGTGTTAGTTTCAGAAAAGATAGGTGCATAGTTTGTGCCTAATACACCATAGCCTAAGATGATGTGTGTCATTTGAAATCTCACTTCGGTCTCTTTGGAGACAGTGTTAGTTTTAGTGCAAGAAAGGTGCACGGTTTACGCCTAATGCACAATAGGCTAAGAAACAATTTTGGACGCACCCAATGGTATTCCTAGGTAAAGATGCACAAGTGAAAGCTTGGTTTGGTCTATTTGGAGATAGTGCTAATCTTGATGCAAGATACGTGCATGGTTTGCATGGAACATACCATATGCTTAGAAGTGAATTTGGATGCACCCGATAGAACTCCTAGATGACGTGTGTCATATGGAATCTCACTTCGGTCCATTTGGAGATTGTGTTAGTTTCGGTGCAAGATAGGTGCATGGTTTGCGCTTAATGCACCATAGGCTCAGAAACCATTGTGGAAGCACCCGATGAAGCAGCTCAAGTGAAAGCTTAGTATGATCTATTTGGTGATAGTGCTAATATTCATGTAAGATAGGTGCACGGTTTGCATGGAAAATGTGCTTAAAAATCAATTTGGACGCACCTAATAGAACTCCTAGATGATGTGTGTCATCTGATATCTTGCTTTGGTCTATTTGGAGATAGTGTTAGTTTCAGTGAAAGATAGGTGCATGGTTTGTGCCTAATGCACCATTTTCTAAGTAACCATTTTGGACGAACCCGATGGTACTTCTAGCTAAAGAGGCTCAAGTGGAAGCTCGGTTCGGTCTATTTGGACAAAGTGCTAATCTTGATGCAAGATAGGTGCACAGTTTGCACGAAACATACCATATGCTCAGAAATCAATTTGGACGCACCCAATGCAACTCCTAGATGACGTGTTTCATATAGAATCTCGTTTTGGTCCGTTTGGAGACAGTGTTAGTTTCGGTGAAGATAGGTGCATAGTTTGTGCCTAATACACCATAGCCTAAGAAACCATTTTGGGCGCACCTATTGGTACTCCTAGATGAAGAGGCTCAAGTGCAAGCTTGGTTCGGTCTGCTTGGAGATACTGCTAATCTTGATGCAAGATGGGTGCACGGTTTGCATGGAACATACCACAAGCTCAGAAATCAATTTGGATGCATCCGATGGAACTCCTAGATGACGTGTGTCATATGGAATTTCACTTTGGTCCGTTTGAAGACAGTGTTAGTTTCGGTGCAAGATAGATGTACGGTTTACGCCTAATGCACCATAGGCTAAGAAACCATTTTGAATGCACCTGTTGGTACTCCTAGGTCAAGAGGCTCAAGTGGAAGCTTGGTTTGGTCTGTTTGGAGATACTGCTAATCTTGATGCAAGATAGGCGCACAGTTTGCATGGAACATACCATATACATGAAAATCAATTTGGACACACCTCATGGAACTCCTAGATGATGTGTTTCATATAGAATCTCACTTCGGTCTGTTTGGAGACAGTGTTAGTTTCGGTGCAAGATAGGTGCACAGTTTGTGATTAATGCACCATAGCCTAAGAAACCATTTTGGGCGCACCTGTTGGTACTCCTAGATGAAGAGGCTCAAGTGCAAGCTCGGTTCGGTTTGCTTGGAGATACTGCTAGTCTTGATGCAAGATAGGTGCTCGGTTTGCATGGAACGTACCATATGCTCGAAAATCAATTTGGACGCACCCGATGGAACTCCTAGATGACGTGTGTCACACGGAATCTCGCTTTGGTCTATTTGGAGATAGTGTTAGTTTTGGTGCAAGATAGGTGCACAGTTTGCGTCTAATGCACCATAGTCAAAGAAACCATTTTGGACACACCTGTTGGTCCAAGGTGAGGAGGCTCAAGTGGAAGCTCGGTTCGGTCTATTTGGTGATGGTGCTAATCTTGATGCAAGATAGGTGCACGGTTTGCATGGAACGTACCATATGCTCAGAAATCAATTTGGACACAACCGATGGAACTCCTAGATGACGTGTGTCATATGAAATCTCGCTTTGGTTTATTTGGAGACAGTGTTAGTTTTGGTGCAAGATAGGTGCACAGTTTGCGCCTAATGCACCATAGTCTAAGTGATGAGGACATGAGTACCATCAATAGAAGAGGACAAGCTTGAGTCGAGGACGACTCAAATGCAAGAAGGGGAGGATGATGAGGACATGAGCACCATCAATACATCCATGCCTCAGATTCATATGCATGATAACTCAACTATCTAGTGAGTTCATTCCTGAGTTATTTGTTGTATTATTTAGACCGTGGAAACCCGTGCACCTTTGTTTTGGCCAGGAATAATGAGGAGGAACCGCAAGGAAGCATATTCGCGATGGGCTAAATTTGGACTGCAGAAGGGTCTCAACTTGTGGTGGCCACTAAGACTACATACGGTGACCGATTTTTCAAATACACGGTGGAAAGCTTATGAAGTCTATTTTCACATGGATCCAGTCCCATGTCCATATCTATAATGAGGCGGCCGCAATCGTCGAGTTACTCCAGAGACCTTTCTGTGGACAGCTTCATTCAATAAGCAACTCCATGCATGCATGATATGGATATTATTGTTTTCTTTTGTTTTTAGTGAGTCGAGGGATTAGCACCGCACACTCTGGTTGCTCTCTCTTGTAAATAAAGGCTTCTACAGCCAGAGACACAAGGCGGGTTTTGTTTTGTTGTAAGTTTAGCCATTGCTACTTCCTTGTAGACGCATGTGTCGACTAGACCATCCGTTCTACTTGATTCAAAACCCCATATTGTTATCGTGATTCATATCAGATCCTTCTTGTATTATTTGGCAATTGAGTGCCTGTTCTATCTGTTCTTGCATGTTCTTCGATTGCGTGCAGGAATTACCCTAGTGGTTTGGTTGGTTGTGATCAACAAGATCGTGATCAACCGCTGGAATTGGTGTATCGATCGCTAAGGCGCAGCGTCCTTGGACGGTTGTAGTCGGATCGTGAACGTCGCTCTAGAGAATTCGAAGTTATCCATCTCCACCGAAAGATCGGGACACCCATACTCTTATAACCCCATATTGTTATCGTGATTCATATCAGATCCTTCTTGTATTATTTGGCAATTGAGTGCCTGTTCTATCTGTTCTTGCATGTTCTTCGATTGCGTGCAGGAATTACCCTAGTGGTTTGGTTGGTTGTAATCAACAAGATCGTGATCAACCGCTGGAATTGGTGTATCGATCGCTAAGGCGCAGCGTCCTTGGACGGTTGTAGTCGGATCGTGAACGTCGCTCCAGGGAGATCGAAGTTATCCATCTCCACCGAAAGATCGGGACATATAACACTCCAAATTTTTGAATTTCAAATTTTAGTTTAAATTTGACTTAATTTTGGCTCAATTTGAATTTCTGGGAAATTATTAAATAATTTACAAAATTAAGTAAAATTAAATATAAGGTAGAAAACTTGTTCGTGTGCATTCATGCCGCTGCATTTATTTTTGTTTGACTTGCTTGCTTGTGCTTGAATTATTTTGTTGCAAGAAAGAAAAATTTAGAAGAAACTGTCTCTGTTTAAAAAAAAAGAAAGAAAGGGGAGAGCCCCCACCTGGGCCGATTCTCGGCCCAGCCCCCGCGCGCGCCCCCCCTCTCCTCGCTTCGGCCCAAGCCGCGGCCCAGCAGCGCCCCTGCCGCCCGCTGCCACTGACGGGTGGGGCCCACCCGTCAGGGTCGCCCCCTACCTCCGTCCGAGTCGGAAACGGCCGCCGCCGTTCGTTCCGACTTCCGCGCCCGCGCAATCCGAGGACCCGGGCCACCCTAGCCTATTTAAGGCATCCCTCAGCCGCGCACGCGTCCCTAAGTCCTAACCCTAGCCGCCAACTCGCCGAGCTCGCGCCGCCGCCATCGAAATCCGCGCCGCCGCCGTCGAGCTTCTCTTTGCCGTCGACGTTTAGCGAAGGTGAGACCTCCATCGCGTTCGCCTCGCCGAGCCGCGCGCAACCGTGCCCTTGGCGTGCCCCATGGTGCCCCGGTTAGCCGCCCCCGCGAGCTCCGGCCCGCGCCAATGGCGCCGCCGCTCGCCGCGCCACCGCCCGGCCGGCGCACCGCCCCTGCTCCGGCGCGCGGTCCACCGTGGACCGCGGCCCAGCGCCCCCGTGCGGCCGGTCCACGTGGACCAGGTCCACGCAGCCGCCAGCCCCGCTCTGCAGGCGCGGTCCACCATGGACCGCGGCCTCCCCTGCCCCGCGCCCCGGTCTACAGCATAGTGCTGTGGACCGGCCACTCACCGGCCGCCACGTGGCCAGCCAAGCTGGCCAGCCCGCACGCCCCTGCCGTTTTGCAAAAAGGCCCCTGCGTTTTTCTAAAATTAACCCGCCATCCTATGCAGTTTAAAATAATTAAGTTTATGCCCTTAGTTTTTGCAGTTTAACCCCTGGCTCGGTTAGAATTTATTTATTTAATCCAAAATGAGTTTTAATTCAGTTTTAATTAGTTTTAGTTACGAAAAATAGTTCAGTTTATCTGCAGAAATGCCATTCAACTTGTTTTAGCCATAACTTTTGCGTCGTAACTCCGATTTAGGTGATTCTGGTTGCTATGGTTTCGTTTCGTCGAGAAGAATACAGTAGTGCAGTTGCTTTCTGCTATGCAGTTTAAAATAATTAAGTTTATGCCCTTAGTTTTTGCAGTTTAACCCCTGGCTCGGTTAGAATTTATTTATTTAATCCAAAATGAGTTTTAATTCAGTTTTAATTAGTTTTAGTTACGAAAAATAGTTCAGTTTATCTGCAGAAATGCCATTCAACTTGTTTTAGCCATAACTTTTGCGTCGTAACTCCGATTTAGGTGATTCTGGTTGCTATGGTTTCGTTTCGTCGAGAAGAATACAGTAGTGCAGTTGCTTTCTGTTTTCGCATGCTTTGGTGTACTATTTCTGATTAAGTTTGTTTGCTTGCATGTATTGTTCCTATGATTGATGATTGTCGCGTATAGCCAACGAGACGTTCGTGAAGGAAGAGGTTCAGTATCCCGCTAAGTTCGAGCAACCCGACTTCGATCAAGGCAAGTGCAGACACCGTTTGATCATTTTGAACCTACTCATTAATGTCATTTACTTTATATGCATGTGTCCAATGAATGCAAACCCTAAGGACATAACTAGCTTTACTTACTATTCCTCGTTCACCTGGGGTTATGTATATGGGTAGACTAGGCCATACTAGGTTTGCTTAGCTGCCCTACTCATCTTATACACATGTTTAAACAAGAATTACTCTCTACTCAACTTGATGCTTAAATTGTGCTGAACCTTTGGTCACTGTGGTGATGGCGATGATGGATGCTTACGAGCATCGTGATGATGGTGGTGAAAGGGGGAGCGGGTACCGTTGGTGGTCCGGTTTGCCGGGCGTACCCGTCTCTGCTCTCCGTAAGGACTTAGTCAGGGAGCGGCCCCCCTAGGACTTACAGTGCAGCTCCAAGCTATATGGGCTCTGACTTGACTAATTAGCAGGACCTCCACTGGTAGGGTGTTACTTTCCGGGTAGGCGTAAGGAATGTAGCTTGGGTATTCATATTAAGAGGTCGGTCAGTTCGGGGTCCCATTGCTATGGGCACGGCTGCCGCGCGCCCCGGCAAAAACTTACGAGTGGCATCCTATTAGTTGGACCCTGTGAAAGGTCTCGTAGTGAAACCCTGCCTGCTCACCTTGGTAGTGTTTTGGGGAGTCGCGACCCCGGGCAAATGGGAATCACGACTTGGAGTGAACGTGCACACCTCTGCAGAGTGTAAAACTGATATATCAGCCGTGCTCACGGTCACGAGCGGCCCAGACCCTCACTTGATGAGCAAATTGGATTCACTGGTTACTTGGAGATGGAACTTGGCGAGGTTGCTACCTCGTGTTTTTGGCGGAATGGCTATTCTGTGTTGGCAGGATTGCTATCCTGTGTTAATAATAGGGGTTAATCCCTGGATTACTATAATAATTAGGATAGTCTTTTAAAGATGCTAATTACTACTTACACTAATTAAGGGTTGGGTTTATGCTACTCATATTTAGTAATAGGTTGTTCTAATAATAGTCATAATTAAAAGTGATCAACTAAAATGCTACCGCAGTCAAACCAAGTCAGCTTTACCTTGTTTTAAGCCTTGCATGTCATTTACTTTCTGTCTGTGCTTGCTGAGTTCGACATGAGCTCACCCTTGCTATAATCATTAAAGGTTGCTCGGACGATCAGGAGTACAATTGTGACTTCCCTGAGGACTACCCTGAGTCTCCTGGTTGTTGGGCTCGTGTGGTTCTGCCGTCGACCTTCCTGTGGCAAGGTGGTCCTGCTACGTCAGCGTTTAGTTTCCCCTTTATTTATGAAACAATTTAGCTTATGTTTCCCCTTCGCACTTTGATAAACCTTTGGCTTGTAATAATGGTACTTTTACTCTCATTTATGTAATTTGTTTGAACACTGTGTTTTGTACCATTGATGATGTCGGTCCATGTGTGTGAATTTGAGATCCTGGCGCACATGCGATTTGGCACCCGAATGCTCTCTTACATCCGGGTGTGACAGGAGTGGTATCAGAGCCGTGTTGACCGTAGGATCACGTAGCCTAGCTAGAAACAGCCGTTTAGATTGTCCCTTTTGGGTGGAATACACCATTGGATCTATCAACTACCTTACTAACCTGTCTCATTAGACTTTATCTATTAGCCTTATCTACTTACTTTTACTAACAAGTTCAGTTTATTCACTTGCTTTCTGCATTTATTACCTTGTTATCATTTATTGCTTTCTATTTCTCAAATTGCATTTATATTTTTGTTTCAACTTTTACTACTTGTTATTTGGACCTTTCTTTTATACCTTGTCATTTATTATCATTCTATTCATATTACCTTCTTGTACCTTGTCTTTCTTTTATTACTTGAATTATGTTTATTTTCTGCCTTGACAATAAATTTCATTACCTTGTTTTCACTTTATACCTTCATTACTTGCTTTTATATCTTACTATAAATACCACCAAAGTTCATATTGTCCATCCATTGTATAATCTTGGTTCATCTTCATTACACATACACTTTTACCTTCATGTATGTTATTCATTTATCTATCATTGTCATGATCTATTAACCGTTTCCTGCATGTCTATGATCTTATGCATAAGTAGATGACTCGCCATCTGACCTGCCGCAAGAGCGTTATTCGTTTCCGCCCTGTTCAAGCCGTGGAGTTCGCGTTGACTGGTCGCGTGGATAACATCGTGTTCCAGCCTAACCAGGACCTTGATGACGGTGATAACCTCCAAGACGCGGAACCCTATGAAGGACAACAACCACCTCAAGCTCTGGTGGTGCATGGAAGGGCGCCTTGCTGGGCACCTGGAGGAGATGATCCCTTCGGTGATGATGACATGGATGATGATGATGATGAGGATGCACCTGGAGGACCCAGAGGACCCAGAGGACCCGGTGGACCTGGAGGTCAAGATGGACTTTTTGCTGCTGATGATGGGTGGATTGTGACAGTCTGCACCAAGGATGGTGGAGAGTGTTTCTTCCACAGCGAGCTGAAGCGTCTCCTTGACTAGCAGCTGGGACATGGCATGTTCTCAGTGGAGTACCGCAGTGAGCACTGGAGTCACCCAGACTACCCGGTGTATTGGAAGGTCTGGGCACACGTCGGCAGGCCTAACCCGACGTTAAGGGCAGTGAGGATCATGTCCATACATGAAGCTGTGGCTGAGAGGTCTACCCAGATGGCGGGCATTAATGATGCTGCTCGCCAGGCTTTTTACGCATACCGTGATCACTTCTTCGAGGAGATCAGCCAGGATGAGCACCGCTACTACCCTCGCCGTCGCCGTGGAGAGTTGGCAATGACTATTGCTTCCACCACTGATGAGCAAGACCCCCGCGTGCACAGGACTGTCAAGCTGGTGGCGGTCACTAACACCGAGCTCAACAGTTCACTAGTGGAGCTGAAGCAAGTCAGGAAGGAGCTGGACGACGCCAGGAAGAGGATAGCGCAGCTGGGGGCTCAGATCACTGGAGTGCCACCGCCTTCACCTAAGTGGCCTGCTTTCTCTCCGCCCCGTGAAGACCCAGCCTATGGAGATGCCAGCGCTCGTACTAATATAGAATAGGAGCTATTCCCAGCTTAGTAATAAATAGTGCCACGCTTAGGACGTTAGCACGATCTTAGTTATGCGAGTCTGGTGCTTAGTCGTTTGCTTAGTGTGCTTTGCTTGGTCTGTGTGAGAACTTGATTTATTATTGTGTTAATGGTGTGATTTGGTTCTTTGTAATGAATGCGATGAGTTGTGGGTCATGTCCACAACGCATCAAGAACAAGATTAAGTATTAAGTTTATCTGAGATAGTTAGTTTGGGTTATCCTCGGTCTCTTTTATTTGTGCTTTATCATATTTCATATCGCTTTATCTTATCAGTCTTACTTTATCATGATCAGTTCAGTATCTATATATTACATCTGTTATGAGTACTGTGTTTATCAACTGAGAAAGGAAAGTGACTATCAGCTGGATCATACTTTGAGGAAAGATTATTACATTACAGTTTACATTACAGCTTAGGTTTACACATATGAACTACATCTGATTTTATTATATTATTTCTATACACCAGATGCCTGTCAACACCCGGAGCAACACCAACGGAGGAGACGACGGGCAGGCCCACAACCACAACAATGGTCGTAGCTAATCCTACCGAGCCCTCTCGCGCGGGGAAGCAGCCACAGGACGCCTAGAGCGGCTCATGATGTGCCTGCTGGATTTGTGATATAGAAGAAGAAGGAGTTTCTGTCTCTGAAGCAGGACTCCATGACAGATTGTGAGTACCGTGACAAGTTCACTCAGTTGTCGCGGTATTGCCCCAATGAAGTGGAGAATGATGAAGACAAGCAAGATCACTTTCTGGAAGGTTTGAATGACGGTCTGTCCTACATGATGTTGAATGTCAAGTATGCCAGTTTCCAGGAGATGGTGGACAGGGCATTGGTGCTTGAGAGCAAGCGCCGTAAGATGGAGGACAAGAAGAGGAAGTATAACTCCTCTCAGCAGCAGGTTGGTGCCAGCCGTCCCCGCTACAACAATCAGCAGGGCCCTCAGTCTCGCCCTGCATATCAGTCAGGTAACCAAGGACAGCAGCAGAATGTCAGGTACAGCAATCAGAGTCAGCAGACGAGCCAGCGCTACAACAACAACCAAGTGCAGCGCCCCGCTAGTCAGGTGCCTCGTCAGAATGCCCCAGCACCTTCAGGCTCTCGCCAGAACTCCAACATTGTCCCAGTGAAGCCCAATGTCAACCCCACCCCCATTGGAAATACCTGCTTCAAGTGTGGTCAGC
Organism: Sorghum bicolor; assembly: GCF_000003195.3. NCBI lineage: Eukaryota > Viridiplantae > Streptophyta > Magnoliopsida > Poales > Poaceae > Sorghum > Sorghum bicolor. The sequence continues at coordinate 46,736,144 of NC_012874.2, forward strand.
CTGGACACTACGCGAATGCTTGCCCCCAGAAGCAGAAGAACAACAATGGAAGGGTGAATCATGTGAAGCTGGAAACTGCTGAGGAGGCTCCAGATGTGGTAGTTGGTACGTTCCTCGTCAACTCTTGCCCAGCTACTGTTTTGTTTGATACTGGAGCATCACATACTTTTATAAGTGCACAGTTTGTTGAGAAACATAGTATAGCCACATGTACCATGCAAAACACCATGATAGTTAAATCACCTGGGGGGAAGATGCATACTAATACCTTGTGTCCGGGAATGAGCATTACAATAAGGGGGGTAGATTTTCCTGTCAATCCTATTGTGTTGGGTTCAGAAGGTTTAGATATGATATTGGGAATGAGATGGTTGTCCAAGTTTAAGGGTACTATTCAGTGTGCTGAGAAGACAGTGGCTCTAACAGCACCTAGTGGGAACAGAATTGAGGTCAGAGTTTCTATGTCACCTAGCAGTGAAGGAACAGTTTACCATGTGAGCAGTGGGTCAGTAGAAGATATTCGAGTTGTGAAAGAATTCCCTGATGTGTTCCCAGAGGATTTGCCAGGTATGCCACCTGAACGTGAGATTGAATTTGTTATTGATTTATTACCTGGTACTGCACCCATATCTAAGAGACCTTTTAGAATGGCTGTTAATGAGTTAGAAGAACTTAAGAAACAACTAAGGGAGTTACAGTCTAAGGGGTATATCCGTCCTAGTTCCTCACCTTGGGGAGCTCCAGTTATCTTTGTAGAGAAGAAGGATGGGACACAGAGGATGTGTGTAGACTATAGGTCTTTGAATGAGGTCACAATTAAGAATAAATACCCTTTGCCTAGAATAGAGGACTTGTTTGACCAGTTAAAGGGAGCTTGTGTGTTTTCCAAGATAGATCTGAGGTCAGGTTATCACCAGTTGAGGATTAAACCCAGTGATATTCCAAAGACTGCTTTCACCACTAGATATGGACTTTATGAGTATACAGTTATGTCTTTTGGGTTAACTAATGCTCCAGCTTACTTTATGTATCTGATGAATAAAGTTTTTATGGAGTATTTGGATAAGTTTGTGGTAGTCTTTATTGATGATATCTTGATCTACTCGAAGACTGTGGAAGAACATGAGGGACACCTGAGGCTCGTGTTGCAGAAGTTGAGGGAACATCAGCTCTATGCCAAGTTGAGTAAGTGTGACTTCTGGTTGAAGGAAGTGTCCTTTCTTGGTCATGTCATTTCAAATGGTGGAGTGGCTGTCAGTCCGAAGAATGTGGCAGATGTTCTTAAGTGGAGTCCGCCTCAGACTGTTGGAGAGATCAGAAGCTTTCTTGGAATGGCTGGTTACTATCGGAGATTCATTGAAGGATTTTCCAGTATTGCCAAGCCCATGACTGCTTTGTTAGAGAAGGGTAAGCCATTCAAGTGGAATGAACAGTGTCAGGCTAGTTTTGAGGAGTTGAAGAAGAGGTTGACTACTGCACCAATTTTGACTTTGCCGGATGTGACTAAAAGCTTTTCTATCTATTGTGATGCTTCCAAGCAAGGTTTGGGATGTGTATTGATGCAAGAGGGAAAAGTGATTGCCTATGCATCTAGACAGTTGAAGAAACATGAGGTGAATTATCCAACTCATGATCTTGAGTTAGCAGCTGTGGTCCATTCACTGAAGATCTGGAGACACTATATTCTGGGTCATAAGTGTGATATCTACACGGATCACAAGAGTCTGAAATACATCTTCACTCAGAATGACTTGAACCTGAGGCAGAGGAGATGGTTAGAATTGATCAAGGACTATGAACTGGAGATTCATTACCACCCTGGCAAAGCTAATGTGGTTGCTGATGCGCTGAGTAGAAAGAGTCAAGTGAATATGTTGGAAGCCACGGAGTTACCAAAGGAACTACTGGCAGAATTTGAGTATCTCAACTTGGGGTTTGTTGCCAACACCCAAGGTACTTCCATGGACATAGAACCAACTCTTGAGCAAGAGATCAGAAAAGGTCAGAAAGAGGATGAAGAGATCAAAAAGATACTTAAGCTGATAGAGGAAGGTAGAGCACCTGGATTCAAAGTTGATCAAGAAGGGATTGTTTGGCACAAGGACCGATTGTGTGTGCCTGATATTCAGAGAATCAAGGATGTGATACTGAAGGAGTGCCATGAATCTGCTTACTCTATTCATCCAGGAGGTACTAAGATGTACCAGGACTTGAAACAAAACTTTTGGTGGCCTGGTATGAAGAAAGATATTGGTGAATATGTGGCATTGTGTGACACCTGTCAGAGAGTGAAAGCGGAACATCAGAGGCCAGCAGGGTTGTTGCAACCGTTGAAGATACCTGAGTGGAAGTGGGATGAGATCAGCATGGACTTCATAGTGGGATTGCCGAAAACCCAACGAGGTTATGACTCAATATGGGTTGTAGTAGATCGATTGACCAAGGTAGCTCATTTCATACCGGTCAGAACAAACTACCGTGGAGATCAGTTAGCAGAAAAGTATATGGAACGGATTGTGTGTCTGCATGGAGTTCCTAAGAGGATTGTGTCTGATAGAGGTACACAGTTCACATCAAAGTTTTGGGAGAAGTTACATGATGCTTTGGGAACCGAGCTCAGATTCAGTACTGCTTATCACCCTCAGTCCGATGGTCAGACAGAGAGAGTCAACCAGATAGTAGAGGATATGCTCAGGTCTTGTGCTTTACAGTATGGAGATAGTTGGGATGCTAGTTTGCCCTACGCCGAGTTCTCCTATAACAATAGTTATCAGACTAGTCTTAAGATGACTCCTTTTGAAGCCTCGTATGGAAGAAAGTGTAGGACTCCATTGTTCTGGAACCAGACTGGTGAGAGGCAAGTATTCGGCCCTGATTCATTGAGAATAGCCGAAGAAAGGGTTCAGTTCATCCGACAGACTCTGAAAGCAGCTCAGTCTAGACAGAAGAGTTATGCTGATGTGAGACGAAGGGAACTTGTGTTTCAGGCAGGTGACTATGTGTACCTGAAAGTGTCTCCAATGAGAGGCCTGAAGAGGTTCAATGTCAAGGGAAAGCTAGCTCCAAGATATGTTGGTCCTTTCAAGATCTCGGAAAGAAAAGGAGAAGTGGCTTATCAGCTTGAGTTGCCTGCTAGTTTATCTAATGTGCACAATGTTTTCCATGTCTCCCAATTCAAGAAATGCTTGAGAGTGCCTGAGGAACAGTTGCCACTAGAGGAACTGGATTTACAGGATGACCTAACCTATGAAGAGAGTCCTATCAAAGTTCTGGACACAGCAGAGAGAATTACCAGGAGTAAAACTATCAGGATGTGTAAAGTACAATGGAAACATCACTCTGAGGAAGAAGCAACCTGGGAAAGAGAAGATGATCTGAAATCTAAATACCCTCAGTTATTCCCTGATTTATCCTAATCTCGAGGACGAGATTCTTTTAAGGGGGGTAGGTTTATAACACTCCAAATTTTTGAATTTCAAATTTTAGTTTAAATTTGACTTAATTTTGGCTCAATTTGAATTTCTGGGAAATTATTAAATAATTTACAAAATTAAGTAAAATTAAATATAAGGTAGAAAACTTGTTCGTGTGCATTCATGCCGCTGTATTTATTTTTGTTTGACTTGCTTGCTTGTGCTTGAATTATTTTGTTGCAAGAAAGAAAAATTTAGAAGAAACTGTCTCTGTTTAAAAAAAAGAAAGAAAGGGGAGAGCCCCCACCTGGGCCGATTCTCGGCCCAGCCCCCGCGCGCGCCCCCCCCCTCTCCCCGCTTCGGCCCAAGCCGCGGCCCAGCAGCGCCCCTGCCGCCCGCTGCCACTGACGGGTGGGGCCCACCCGTCAGGGTCGCCCCCTACCTCCGTCCGAGTCGGAAACGGCCGCCGCCGTTCGTTCCGACTTCCGCGCCGCGCGCAATCCGAGGACCCGGGGCCACCCTAGCCTATTTAAGGCATCCCTCAGCCGCGCACGCGTCCCTAAGTCCTAACCCTAGCCGCCAACTCGCCGAGCTCGCGCCGCCGCCATCGAAATCCGCGCCGCCGCCGTCGAGCTTCTCTTTGCCGTCGACGTTTCGCGAAGGTGAGACCTCCATCGCGTTCGCCTCGCCGAGCCGCGCGCAACCGTGCCCTTGGCGTGCCCCCTGGTGCCCCGGTTAGCCGCCCCCGCGAGCTCCGGCCCGCGCCAATGGCGCCGCCGCTCGCCGCGCCACCGCCCGGCCGGCGCCCTGCCCCTGCTCCGGCGCGCGGTCCACCGTGGACCGCGGCCCAGCGCCCCCGTGCGGCCGGTCCACGTGGACTAGGTCCACGCAGCCGCCAGCACCGCTCTGCAGGCGCGGTCCACCATGGACCGCGGCCTCCCCTGCCCCGCGCCCCGGTCTACAGCATAGTGCTGTGGACCGGCCACTCACCGGCCGCCACGTGGCCAGCCAAGCTGGCCAGCCCGCACGCCCCTGCCGTTTTGCAAAAAGGCCCCTGCGTTTTTCTGAAATTAACCCGCCATCCTATGCAGTTTAAAATAATTAAGTTTATGCCCTTAGTTTTTGCAGTTTAACCCCTGGCTCGGTTAGAATTTATTTATTTAATCCAAAATGAGTTTTAATTCAGTTTTAATTAGTTTTAATTACGAAAAATAGTTTAGTTTATCTGCAGAAATGCCATTCAACTTGTTTTAGCCATAACTTTTGCGTCGTAACTCCGATTTAGGTGATTCTGGTCGCTATGGTTTCGTTTCGTCGAGAAGAATACAGTAGTGCAGTTGCTTTCTATTTTCGCATGCTTTGGTGTACTGTTTCTGATTAAGTTTGTTTGCTTGCATGTATTGTTCCTATGATTGATGATTGTCGCGTATAGCCAACGAGACGTTCGTGAAGGAAGAGGTTCAGGATCCCGCTGAGTTCGAGCAACCCGACTTCGATCAAGGCAAGTGCAGACACCGTTTGATCATTTTCAACCTACTCATTAATGTCATTTACTTTATATGCATGTGTCCAATGAATGCAAACCCTAAGGACATAACTAGCTTTACTTACTATTCCTCGTTCACCTGGGGTTATGTATATGGGTAGACTAGGCCATACTAGGTTTGCTTAGCTGCCCTACTCATCTTATACACATGTTTAAACAAGAATTACTCTCTACTCAACTTGATGCTTAAATTGTGCTGAACATTTGGTCACTGTGGTGATGGCGATGATGGATGCTTACGAGCATCGTGATGATGGTGGTGAAAGGGGGAGCGGGTACCGTTGGTGGTCCGGTTTGCCGGGCGTACCCGTCTCTGCTCTCCGTAAGGACTTAGTCAGGGAGCGGCCCCCCTGGGACTTACAGTGCAGCTCCAAGCTATATGGGCTCTGGCTTGACTAATTAGCAGGACCTCCACTGGTAGGGTGTTACTTTCCGGGTAGGCGTAAGGAATGTAGCTTGGGTATTCATATTAAGAGGTCGGTCAGTTCGGGGTCCCATTGCTATGGGCACGGCTGCCGCGCGCCCCGGCAAAAACTTACGAGTGGCATCCTATTAGTTGGACCCTGTGAAAGGTCTCGCAGTGAAACCCTGCCTGCTCACCTTGGTAGTGTTTTGGGGAGTCGCGACCCCGGGCAATCACGACTTGGAGTGAACGTGCACACCTCTGCAGAGTGTAAAACTGATATATCAGCCGTGCTCACGGTCACGAGCGGCCCAGACCCTCACTTGATGAGCAAATTGGATTCACTGGTTACTTGGAGATGGAACTTGGCGAGGTTGCTACCTCATGTTTTTGGCGGAATGGCTATTCCGTGTTGGCAGGATTGCTATCCTGTGTTAATAATAGGGGTTAATCCCTGGATTACTATAATAATTAGGATAGTCTTTTAAAGATGCTAATTACTACTTACACTAATTAAGGGTTGGGTTTATGCTACTCATATTTAGTAATAGGTTGTTCTAATAATAGTCATAATTAAAAGTGATCAACTAAAATGCTACCGCAGTCAAACCAAGTCAGCTTTACCTTGTTTTCAGCCTTGCATGTCATTTACTTTCCGTCTGTGCTTGCTGAGTTCGACATGAGCTCACCCTTGCTACAATCATTAAAGGTTGCTCGGATGATCAGGAGTACAATTGTGACTTCCCTGAGGACTACCCTGAGTCTCCTGGTTGTTAGGCTCGTGTGGTTCTGCCGTCGACCTTCCTGTGGCAAGGTGGTCCTGCTACGTCGGCGTTTAGTTTCCCCTTTATTTATGGAACAATTTAGCTTATGTTTCCCCTTCGCACTTTGATAAACCTTTGGCTTGTAATAATGGTACTTTTACTCTCATTTATGTAATTCGTTTGAACACTGTGTTTTGTACCATTGATGATGTCGGTCCATGTGTGTGAATTTGAGATCCTGGCGCACATGCGATTTGGCACCCGAATGCTCTCTTACATCCGGGTGTGACAGGACACCCTCGTCCTTATTACTAAGAAACCATTTTGGAAAATCTGTTGGTACTCAAAGGTGAAGAGGCTCAAGTGGAAGCTTGGTCCGGTCTGTTTGGAGATATTGCTAATTTTGATGCAAGATAGGTGCATGGTTTGCATAGAACGTACCATATGCTCGGAAATCAATTTGGACGCACCCGATGGAACTCCTAGATGATCTGTGTCATATGGTATCTCACTTCGGTTCGTTTGGAGACAGTGTTAGTTTCGCTGCAACATAGGTGCACAGTTTGCGCTTAATGCACCAAAGTCTAAGAAACCATTTTGGACGCACCTATTGGTACTTCTTGGTGAAGTGGCTAAAGTGGAAGCTCGGTTTAGTCTATTTGGAGATTATGCTAATCTTGATGCAAGATAGCTGCACAGTTTGCACGGGACATACCATATGCTCGGAAATCAATTTGGACACACCCGTCGGAACTCCTAGATGACATGTAACATATGGAATCTCGTTCGGTCTGTTTGGAGAGTGTTAGTTTCAGTGCAAGATAGGTGCACGGTTTGCGCCTAATGCACCATAGGCTAAAAATCATTTTGGACATACCCGATGGTACTCCTAGGTGAAGAGGCTCAAGTAAAAGCTCGGTTCGGTCTATTTAGAGATAGTGCAAATCTTGATGCAAGATAGGTGTACAGTTTGCATGGAAAGTACCATATGCTTAGAAATCAATTTGGACGCACCTGATGGAACTCCTAGATGACGTGTGTCATATGGAATTTTGCTTTGGTCCGTTTGAAGACTGTGTTAGTTTTGGTGCAAGATAGGTGCACAGTTTGCGCCTAATGCACCATAGTCTAAGAAACCATTTTGGAAAATCTGTTGGTACTCAAAGGTGAAGAGGCTCAAGTGGAAGCTTGGTCCGGTCTGTTTGGAGATAGTGCTAATCTTGATGCAAGATAGGTGCATGGTTTGCATGGAACGTACCATATGCTCGGAAATCAATTTGGACGCACCCGATGGAACACCTAGATGATGTGTGTCATATGTTATCTCACTTCGGTTCGTTTGGAGACAGTGTTAGTTTCGCTGCAAGATAGGTGCATAGTTTTCTCTTAATGCACCAAAGTCTAAGAAACCATTTTGGATGCACCTATTGGTACTTCTAGGTGAAGAGGCTAAAGTGGAAGCTCGGTTTAGTCTATATGGATATTGTGCTAATCTTGATGCAAGATAGGTGCATAGTTTGCACGGGACATTACCATATTCTCGGAAATCAATTCGGACGCACCCGATGGAACTCCTACATGACGTGTGTCATATAGAGTCTCGCTTCGGTCTGTTTGGAGACAGTCTCAGTTTCGGTGCAAGATAGGTGCACAGTTTGTGCCTAATGCATCATAGGCTAAGAAACAATTTTGGACGCACCCGATGGTACTCCTAGGTAAAGGGGCTTAAGTGAATGCTCGGTTTGTCTGTTTGGAGATAGTGCTAATCTTGATGTAAGATAGGTGCACGGTTTGCATGGAATGTACCATATGCTCAGAAATCAGTTTTGATGCACCCGATAGAACTCTTAGATGACGTGTGTCATATGGAATCTCACTTCGGTCCACTTGGCGATAGTGTTAGTTTCGATCCTAGATAGGTGCACGGTGTGCATGAAACGTACCATATGCTTGAAAATCAATTTGGACACACCCGATAGAACTCCTAGATGATGTGTGCCATCTCATATCTCACTTTGGTCAATTTGGAGAAAGTGTTAATTTTGGTGCAAGATTGGTGCACGGTTTGTGCCTAATACACCATACTCTAAGAAACCATTTTGGACGCAACCGATGGTACTCCCCGCTGAAGAGGCTCAAGTGGAAGCTCGGTTTGGTCTATTTGGAGATAGTGCTAATATTGATGCAAGATAGTTGCATAGTTTGCATGGAACGTAACTTATGCTCAGAAATCAATTTGGACGCATCCGATAGAACTTCTAGATGATGTGTGTCATATGTAATCTTGTTTTGGTCTATTTGGAGAAAGTGTTAGTATCGGTGCAAGATAGGTGCACGGTTTGCGCGTAATGCACCGCAGGCTAAGAAACCATTTTGGATGCACCCGATGGTACTCCTAGGTGAAGTGGCTCAAGTGAAAGCTCGGTTCAGTCCATTTAGTGATAGTGCTACTCTTGATGCAAAATAGGTGCACAGTTTACATGGAACGTACCATATGCTTAGAAATCAATTTGGACGCACCCGATGGAACTCCTGGATGACGTGTGTCATATGAAATCTCGCTTTAGTCCATTTAAAGATAGTGTTACTTCGGTGCAAGATAGGTGCACAGTTTGCATCTAATGCACCATAGTCTAAGAAACCATTTTGGACGCACATGTTGGTCCAAGGTGAGGAGGCTCAAGTGGAAGCTCGGTTCGGTCTATTTGGTGATGGTGCTAATCTTGATGCAAAATAGGTGCATGGTTTACATAGAATGTACAATATGCTTGGAAATCCATTTGGATGCAACCAATGGAACTCCTAGATGACATGTGTCATATGAAATCTCACTTTGGTCTATTTGGAGATAGTGTTAGTTTCGGTGCAAGATAGGTGCACAGTTTGCGCCTAATGCACCATAGTCTAAGAAACCATTTTGGATGCACCTATTGGTACTCCTAGGTGAAAAGGCTCAAGCGGAACCTCGGTTCAGTCTATTGGGAGAAAGTGCAAATCTTGATGCAAGATAGTGGCATAGTTTGCATGGAACGTACCACATGCTCGAAAATCAATTTGGACGCACCCGATGGAACTCCTAGATGTTGTGTCATTTGAAATCTCACTTCGGTCTCTTTGGAGACAGTGTTAGTTTTAGTGCAAGAAAGGTGCACGGTTTGCGCCTAATGCACGATAGGCTAAGAAACAATTTTGGACGCGCCCAATGGTATTCTTAGGTAAAGATGCACAAGTGAAAGCTTGGTTTGGTCTGTTTGGAGATAGTGCTAATCTTGATGCAAGATACGTGCACGGTTTGCATGGAACATACCATATGCTTAGAAGTCAATTTGGATGCACCCGATAGAACTCCTAGATGACGTGCGTCATATGGAATCTCACTTCGGTCCATTTGGAGATTGTGTTAGTTTCGGTGCAAGATAGGTGCATGGTTTGCGCTTAATGCACCATAGGCTCAGAAACCATTATGGAAGCACCCGATGAAGCAGCTCAAGTGAAAGCTTAGTATGATCTATTTGGAGATAGTGCTAATATTCATGTAAGATAGGTGCACGGTTTGCATGCAAAATGTGCTTAAAAATCAATTTGGACGCACCTAATAGAACTCCTAGATGATATGTGTCATCTGATTTCTTGCTTTGGTCTATTTGGAGATAGTGTTAGTTTCAGTGAAAGATAGGTGCAAGGTTTGTGCCTAATGCACCATAGTCTAAGTAACCATTTTGGACGAACCCGATGGTACTTCTAGCTGAAGAGGCTCAAGTGGAAGCTCGGTTCGGTCTATTTGGACAAAGTGCTAATCTTGATGCAAGATAGGTGCACAGTTTGTAGGAAACATACCATATGCTCAGAAATCAATTTGGACGCACCCGACGCAACTCCTAGATGACGTGTTTCATATAGAATCCTGTTTTGGTCCGTTTGGAGACAGTGTTAGTTTCGGTGAAGATAGGTGCATAGTTTGTGCCTAATACACCATAGCCTAAGAAACCATTTTGGGCGCACCTGTTGGTACTCCTAGATGAAGAGGCTCAAGTGCAAGCTTGGTTCGGTCTGCTTGGAGATACTGCTAATCTAGCTGCAAGATAGGTGCACGGTTTGCATGGAACGTACCACATTCTCAGAAATCAACTTGGACGCACCCGATGGAACTCCTAGATGACGTGTGTCATATGGAATTTCACTTTGGTCCGTTTGAAGACAGTGTTAGATTCGGTGCAAGATAGGTGTACGGTTTACGCCTAATGCACCATAGGCTAAGAAACCATTTTGGATGCACCTGTTGGTACTCCTAGGTCAAGAGGCTCAAGTGGAAGCTTGGTTTGGTCTGTTTGGAGATACTGCTAACCATGATGCAAGATAGGCGCACAGTTTGCATGGAACATACCATATATATGAAAATCAATTTGGACACACCTGAGGGAACTCCTAGTTGATGTGTTTCATATAGAATCTCACTTCGGTCCGTTTGGAGACGGTGTTAATTTCGGTGCAAGATAGGTGCACAGTTTGTGCCTAATGCACCATAGCCTAAGAAACCATTTTGGGTGCACCTGTTGGTACTCCTAGATGAAGAGGCTCAAGTGCAAGCTCGGTTCGGTCTACTTGGAGATACTGTTAGTCTTGATGCAAGATAGGTGCTCGGTTTGCATGGAACGTACCATATGCTCGAAAATCAATTTGGATGCACCCGATGGAACTCCTAGATGACGTGTGTCATATGGAATCTCGCTTTGGTCTATTTGGAGATAGTGTCAGTTTTGGTGCAAGATAGGTGTACAGTTTGCACCTAATGCACCACAGTCAAAGAAACCATTTTGCACGCACCTGTTGGTCCAAGGTGAGGAGGCTCCAGTGGAAGCTCGGTTCGGTCTATTTGGTGATGGTGCTAATCTTGATGTAAGATAGGTGCACGGTTTGCATGGAACGTACCATATGCTCATAAATCAATTTAAACGCAACCGATGGAACTCCTAGATGACCTGTGTCATATGAAATCTCGCATTAGTCTATTTGGAGACAGTGTTAGTTTTGGTGCAAGATAGGTGCACAGTTTGCGCCTAATGCACCATAGTCTAAGAAACCATTTTGGAAAATCTGTTGGTACTCAAAGGTGAAGAGGCTCAAGTGGAAGCTTGGTCCGGTCTGTTTGGAGATAGTGCTAATCTTGATGCAAGATAGGTGCACGGTTTGCATGGAACATACCATATGCTCAGAAATCAATTTGGACGCTCCCGATGGAACACCTAGATGACATGTGTCACATGAAATCTCGCTTTGGTCCGTTTGAAGACAGTGTTAGTTTCGGGGCAAGATAGGTGCACAGTTTGTGCCTAATGCACCATAGTCTAAGAAACCATTTTGGAAAATCTGTTGGTACTCAAAGGTGAAGCGGCTCAAGTGAAAGCTCAGTATGATCTATTTGGAGATAGTGCTAATCTTGATGTAAGATAAGTGCACGGTTTGCATGCAACGTACCATGTGCTTAAAAATCAATTTTGACGCACCTGATAGAACTCCTAGATGATGTGTATCATCTGATATCTTGCTTTGGTCTATTTGGAGATAGTGTTAGTTTCAGTGAAAGATAGATGCACGGTTTGTGCCTAATGCACTATACTCTAAGAAACCATTTTGGACACACTCGATGGTACTCCTAGCTAAAGAGGCTCAAGTGGAAGCTCGGTTCGGTCTGTTTGGAGATAGTGTTAATCTTGATGCAAGATAGGTGCACAATTTGCATGAAACATACCATATGCTCGGAAATCAACTTGAACGCACCCGATGGAACTCCTAGATGACGTGTGTCATATGTAATCTCGCTTTGGTCCATTTGGAGATAGTGTTAGTTTCGGTGCAAGATAGGTGCACGGTTTGCGCCTAATGCACCATAGGCTAAGAAACCATTTTGGATGCACCTATTGGTACTCCTAGGTCAAGAGGCTCAAGTGGAAGCATAGTTTGGTCTGTTTGGAGATACTGCTAATCTTGATGCAAGATAGGAGCACAGTTTGCGTGGAACATACCATATACTTGAAAATCAATTTGGACGCACCTGATGGAACTTCTAGATGACGTGTTTCATATAGAATCTCGCTTCGGTCCATTTTAAGACAGTGTTAGTTTTGGTACAAGATAGGTGCACAGTTTGTGCCTAATGCACCATAGCCTAAGAAACCATTTTGGGCGCACCTATTGGTACTCCTAGATGAAGAGGCTCAAGTGCAAGCTTGGTTCGGTCTGCTTGGAGATACTGCTAACCTTGATGCAAGATAGGTGCACGGTTTGCATGGAACGTACCATATGCTCAGAAATCAATTTGGACGCACCCGATGGAACTACTAGATGATGTGTGTCATATGGAATCTCGCTTTGGTCTGTTTGGAGATAGTGTTAGCTTCGTTGCAAGATAGGTGCACGGTTTGCGTCTAATGCACCATAGTCTAATAAGCCATTTTGGACGCACCAGTTGGTCCAAGGTGAGGAGGCTCAAGTGGAAGCTCAGTTCGGTTTATTTCGTGATGCTGCTAATCTTGATGCAAGATAGGTGCACAGTTTGCATGGAACGTACCATATGCTCAGAAATCAATTTGGACGCACTAGATGGAACTCCTAGATGACGTGTGTCATATGAAATCTCGCTTTAGTCTGTTTGGAGAAAGTGTTAGCGTTGGTGCAGGATAGGTGCACAGTTTGCACCTAATGGCTCTCAAAAAAGTTTACGCTTAATGCACCATAGTCTAAGAAACTATTTTGGATGCACCTGTTGGTACACCTAGGTGAAGAGGCTCAAGTGGAAGCTCGGTTTGGTCTCTTTGGAGATAATGCTAATCTTTATGCAAGATAGTTGCACAGTTTGTATGGAATGTGCCATATGCGCGGAAATCAATTTGGACGCACCCAGTGGAACTCCTAGATTGCGTGTGTCATATGGAATCTCGCTTCGATCTGTTTGGAGTCAGTGTTAGTTTCGGTGCAAGATAGGTGCACAGTTTGCACCTAATGCACCATAGCATAAGAAACCATTTTGGACGCACCTATATGTACTCCTAGGTGAAGAGGCTTAAGTGGAAGCTTGGTTTAATCTATTTGGAGATACTGCTAATCTCTATGCAAGATAGGTGCACGGTTTGCATGGAACGTACCATATGCTCAGAAATCCATTTGGAAGCACTCGATGGAACTCTTAGATGACATGTGTCATATGGAATCTTGCTTTTATCTATTTGGACATAGTGTTAGTTTTGGTGCAAGATAGGTGCACAGTTTGTGCCTAATGCACCATAGTCTAAGAAACCTTTTTGGACGCACCTGTTGGTACTCCTAGGTGATGAGGCTCAAGTGGAAGATCGGTTCAATCTGTTTGGAGATAGTGCTAATCTTGATGCAAGATAGGAGCAAAGTTTGCATGGAAAGTACCATATGCTCGAAAATCAATTTGGACGCACTCGATGGAACTCCTAGATGATGTGTGTCATATGGAATCTTGCGTCGGACCATATGGAGACTGTTAATTTTGGTGCAAGATAGGTGCACAGTTTGTGCCTAACGCACCATAGCCTAGGAAACCATTTTGGATGCACCTGTTGGTACTCCTAGGTGAAGAGGCTCAAGTGGAAGCTTGGATTCGGTCTATTTGGAGATACTGCTAATCTTGATGCAAGATAGGTGCACGGTTTGCATGGAATGTACCATAAGCATGGAAATCAATTTGGACGCACCCGATGGAACTCCTAGATGTCATGTCTCATATGTAATCTCGTCTTGGTCCACTTAGAGATAGTGTTAGTTTCGATGCAAGATAGGTGCACGGTCTGTGCTTAATGCACCATACTCTAACAAACCATTTTGGACACACCTAATTGTACTCCTAGCTGAAGAGGCTCAAGTGGAAGCTCGGTTTGATTTGTTTGGAGATAGTGCTAATCTTAAAGCAAGATAGGTGCACGGTTTGCATGGACATACCATATGCTCGAAAATAAATTTGGACGCACCCAATAGAACTCCTAGATGACGTGTGTCATATGGAATCTCACTTCGGTCCATTTGAAGATAGTGTTAGTGTTAGTGCAAGATAAGTGTACGGTTTGCGCCTAATGTACCATAGGCTCAAAAACCATTGTGGAAGCACCCGATGGTACTCCTAGGTGAAGAGGCTTAAGTGAAAGCTCGGAACGATTTGGTTGTAGATAGTGCTAATCTTCATGTAAGATAGGTGCACGGTTTGCATGGAATGTACCATATGCTTGAAAATCAATTTGGACGCACCCTATAGAACTCCTAGGTGATGTGTGTCATCTGATATCTCGCTTTTTCTGTTTGTAGATAGTGTTAGTTTCAGTACAAGATAGGTGCATGGTTTGTGCCTTGTCGGGGTATAAACCCCTATACCCTTACGGCTAGGCTTGGGCCAGGAGGCTTGGCCCATTACGAGACAAGTTCGAGGCTTGATCCGACAGCTCGGACTTTCGCGCAAGGAAACGAGATGTGGAGATCAAGAAAGATTCTCGTCGGTTAGAATAGGAATTGATATCGAACTATCTATGGCAATTGTAACCGACTAGGATTAGTTTCTAGATCTGTAACCCTGCCCTCCGGACTATATAAGGAGAGGCAAGGGACCCCCCTAGGACATGATTATTCTCTCAACACAAATCAATACAACCAGACGCAGGACGTAGGTATTACGCCAACTCGGCGGCCGAACCTGGATAAAAAGCTTGTGTGTCTTGCTTCACCATCGAGTTCGTAGTTTGCGCACCGTCTACCGATAAACTACTACCGTGGGTATACCACAAGGTAGACTGCCGACCAGCTTTCGTCGACAGTGGCGCGCCAGGTAGGGGGTGTGCGTACAACTTCTCTGACGAACAAGATGGTCATCGTTCCAGCTTCCGCGGCCGTGCCCGAAGGCCTCACGTTCACCGTCGGCCAGATCATGTGGACGACGCACGGCGGCGGTCTCATGACCATGGTTTCAGAAGGAACCCAGATCCAATCTGGGATGACGGCGGCATCGGCTCCGACCACACGGATGCTGGTACCGAGCACCCGACCACCACTCCCGCGCTATAAGGGAAAGAAGATCGACGGCTTGGATCTTCTCCGAGCACTTGATCGCGCTGATTCCAAGCTTCTCGAAGCTTCCCAACTAGTAGATGGGATCTTACGTCGACCTGATCAAGCCGCACTGGCAGATTTTTTCAACTCCTACCGGCCAACTCGTGTCGTCACACACGAACAGCTAGGGGTGACTCTGACGATAACCTCCACGCCCTCGGGACGGTCCGTCAAGATCAAGGCTGATCCGGAGGAAGGGTATCCTTGCGGTCTGAATAACTCGGCCTCTCTCTACTCACGGCACGTCCAATCCCTTTTCAACGAGGCGGGTTGGCTGCCAAAGTGGAACGGTCGACCAGCTCTTCACCACATCAACATGGTCATGGTCCAAGAACTACGGGATGGCCAGGCTTCCAGCACAAATTCGAGCACTGGTTCTGTTCCCACTGAAGTCATAAACTCTGAAAACGAGGACTATGATCTGGATTTGCCTCCATATCCTCCGGGTTTCCCTCGTTTCCCGGTCTTCCCACCTCGGCGAGGAGATATCGTTTTCAACGTTAGCGCCGACGAGCCGGTTGTTGATGGAGAAACAGACGAGCAGAGGCAGCTCCGCGAGCAGCGCAACGCCGACCGTGCCCGACGATGCGCAGACCAGGAACGCCAATTCCCGCCGCATAATCTCAGCGACGCTTTCGACATAGTCGGGGATCAGCAAGTCTACAAAACGCCAATCGCCAATGTGGCTGTCGCCATGGCCAATTTAGATCGACTCCCTGATACTCCCGAGAGCCAGGGCGTCCGATCCAGCGTTCGGACACATCTGATCGCTGCTATGGGGCAAACAGCCACTCTGCTCAAAAGAGTCCAAGCCGTCTCTTATATAGAGGCCTCCTCCGACCAGACTCAGCGCAGCCGGACCTCACCACAGCCCAGCGGGCACCACCGCGACCTTTCCCCCAACGATCATCGAAAAGACTCACGGCGTGGCGATGGCGGTCGGGATGCTGGCGGTCGCCACGAGCAGAATCATGGGCGTGGTCAGGAAGTAAACCAGCACAGGGATCTTCGATACAACATCCCTCCCAAAGACGCCCGAGACCGCATCAACAGGCGCGCCACGGAGAGAGCAGTCCACGAAAACCTGCGTCGTATCGAATATGATGCAACACATGGCCCCCCGGGCCTGAGGCAGTTCTCCTCACACCTCCGCCAGGTCGTGTGGCCCCGCAATTTCAAGCTCGAGAAACTCAAAAAATACGACGGCAAGGAAAATCCGGAAAACTGGATCACTCTTTACGAGATCGCCGTCCGATCAGCAGCAGGAGATGAGCACGTCAAGGCCAACTACTTCCCAGTAGTCCTCGACCAGGCTGGTCACCAGTGGCTCCTTGGCCTGCCCGAGGACTCCTTCGACTCTTGGGAAGAGCTATGCCAGGCTTTCATCGACAATTTTATCGCCACATGCGAGCAGCCTAGAAACAAGTACGACCTCGAAAGGATAAGGGACAGGAAAAACAAGCCTCTGCGCGATTACATCCGACGATTCTCGGATATGCGCCTTAAGATCCCGAAGATTTCCCACGACGAGGCCATATCTGCTTTCATCAAGGGGCTGCGCTTCCATGAAGCACTGAGGAACAAGCTGTTGCGCAAAAGGCCAACAACGATGGCTGAGCTCCTCGCCACGGCTAAAAATTACGCCGACGCCGACGACGCAGAAAAACTCATCCGGGACGATGCGAGAGGTCCCGACCAGCCTCCCCGGCGAGATGATAGTCGCGGTCGTTTCGACAACAGGAACCACCGCTGTTCTGACAACCGTGATCACAGGGAAGGTTGGGATAGGCGGCGCGACAATCGCGATGATTTCAGAGGAAAGCGCCCCCGCGACCATGACCACGAAGTGAATACAGTCAAACGCCCCAACGGGCGGCGGGACTACCAAGAAGACTACAACAAAACGTTGAAGGGACCGTACCAACTGCATCCAAAGTTCAACCATACCATGGAAGAGTGCCGTGTCCTCAAAAACATCTATACACGGCGGGCCGCCCAAGACGACTCCGCCAAGAAAAATGGAAAACAAGACGGGCGCGACCACGAAGACGAGGACGAGGACCAAGATAGGGACCCACAGCATCAATATGTCAGTCCCACTGACGTGGTCCACTCCATCTTCGGGGGCAAGGTCTCCATCGAATCTAAGCTAGAAAGAAAGCTATTAAAGAGAGCCTTCCTCAACATAGACAGCACGGACGGCCTGATCGCAGATCCGAAATTCCCCCTGTGGTCACACAGAGAGATCTCCTTCAGCAGGAAGGATCAGTGGGCCGCCATCCCAGAACCAGGTCGTTTCCCTCTAATCTTGGACTCTTGCATCAACAGCATCAGATTCGAGCGAGTGCTCGTGGACGGAGGAAGCTCCATTGACATCCTTTTCCGTAACAGCCTGCCTGCTCTCAAGTTATCTCCAGCACAGCTAAAACCCTACGATGCTCAATTCTGGGGAGTCCTACCCGGCCAGAGTTCAGTGCCCCTCGGACAGATAACATTGCCTGTCCAATTCGGCACGTCCGACCACTTCCGAACAGAGTTCGTCAACTTTGTGGTCGCCGACTTTGATGGGACTTACCACGCTATACTGGGCTGACCATCGCTGACAAAATTCATGGCAGTCCCGCATTACTCGTACCTGGTCCTTAAAATGCCTACGGAGAAGGGCATCCTAACCGTCAGAGGCAATGTCTACACTGCATATACTTGCGAGGAGGAGAGCTTCAAGATCACCGAAGCAATTGATCTCTCAATCCGCATGGCAGAAACAGCAACCCAAGCCGCACAGCTTCCTCCCGACCAGCTTCGACTACCCGAGCTGGAGACCGCCAGGAAGAATTCAAAATCCAAGGAATACAAGGAAGTGCAGCTGGTCGAAGGTAGCCCCGAGAAGACGGCCCTCATCGGGGCCCACCTGGACCCTAAATAGGAAGACGCGCTCGTCAGGTTTCTAAGGGACAACGTAAGCGTTTTCGCATGGAAACTCGCAGACATGCCCGGCGTCCCACGAAACCTGATCGAGCACTCCTTAAATGTCTCGAAGACCGCAAGACCCATCAAGCAAAAACTGCGACGGTTCGCTCGTGACAAAAAGGAGGCTATTAGGACAGAAATAACACGGCTTCTAGCAGCCGGATTCATAAAAGAAGTGTATCACCCCGATTGGCTTGCCAACCCGGTTCTTGTACCAAAAAAGATTAATGAATGGAGAATGTGCGTTGATTACACTGATCTCAATAAACACTGTCCTAAAGATCCTTTTGGTCTCCCTCGCATCGACGAGGTGGTCGACTCAACGGCCGGATGCGAACTCCTCTCTTTTCTAGACTGCTACTCTGGTTATCACCAGATCTCGCTAAGGGAAGACGATCAGATCAAAACGTCTTTCATTACTCCTTTCGGCGCATACTGCTACACGACCATGTCTTTCGGACTCAAAAATGCCGGTGCCACCTATCAAAGGGCCATCCAGCAATGCCTCCACGACGAGATTCGTGACGACCTCGTCGAGGCTTATGTAGACAACGTCGTCGTCAAAACAAGAGACGCCAGCACCCTAATCGACAATTTAGACCGAACCTTCAAAGCTCTAAACAAATATAAGTGGAAGCTCAATCCTAAAAAGTGCATCTTTGGGGTCCCCTCCGGTCTACTGCTCGGCAACGTCGTCAGCCGCGACGGCATACGGCCGAATCCCTCAAAAGTCAAAGCAGTGCTCGATATGAGACCACCCAAGAATGTTAAAGACATTCAAAAGCTTACCGGATGTATGGCCGCCCTCAGCCGCTTCATCTCCCGACTAGGAGAAAAAGGCCTACCCTTCTTCAAACTCTTAAAAGCGTCGAAAAAATTTTCCTGGACAGAGGAAGCTGACGCTGCGTTCACCCAGCTCAAGACTTTCCTCACCTCGCCGCCCGTTCTCACAGCGCCTCAACCCAATGAAGACCTACTTCTTTACATCACAGCAACCGACAGGGTTGTCTCCACGGCAATAGTGGTCGAGCGAGACGAGCCGGGCCACGTCTACAAGGTCCAGAGACCCGTCTACTTCATAAGCGAAGTCTTAAACGAGTCCAAGGCCAGATACCCACAAATACAGAAGCTCATATACGCCATCCTAATAACATCGCGGAAGCTAAAGCACTACTTCGACGGCCATCGGGTCTTGGTAACCACTAGCTTTCCCCTTGGGGATATTCTGCGCAATAAGGATGCCAACGGCAGAATCGTAAAATGGGCAATGGAATTATGCCCATTTTTCCTAGAATTTCAAAGCCGCACCACAGTCAAGTCTCAAGCCCTCGTCGATTTCATCGCAGAGTGGACGGATCTCAATGAGCCTCCCATTACCGACGTCTCCGACCACTGGTCAATGTTCTTCGACGGGTCCTTAAACATCAACGGCGCCGGTGCTGGAATACTTTTCGTGTCGCCTAACAAGGACAAACTACGCTACGTCCTTAGGATCCTGTTTCCGGCATCAAACAACGTCGCTGAGTACGAAGCATGCCTGCACGGCATACGACTCGCTGTTGAGCTGGGAGTTAAGCGCCTCTACGTCTATGGAGACTCCGCTTTAGTCATCAACCAGCTCAATAAGGAATGGGACGCAACCCACGAGAAGATGGACCTCTACTGCAAAGAAATTCGCAAATGGGAAGCCAACTTCTACGGCATAGAATACATCCACGTGGTCCGGGATAAGAATCAAGGAGCGGATGCGTTGTCAAAGTTGGGGTCATCTCGGGCCCAGATTCCGCGAGGTGTTTTCGTCCAGGACATCCATAAGCCAAGTGTGGGCTCCGGCCTGGTCGAAAAGCAACCTACTAAGGCAATGCTTGTAGACGACGCTACTCCGACAACCAGTAGTCGAGATTGGCGTACCCCGTTCATCAGATATATATCGAACGGGTCAGGCCTTCAGGATAAAACAGAGAACGAGCGCCTCATTCGACGATCAAAGAATTACATACTGGTGGACGGCAAACTTATGCGAAAAAATGCAAGTTCTGAAGTGCTGCTCAAGTGCATATCACAAGACGATGGCATCAAACTCCTCGACGACATACATGCTGGGTCCTGCGGCAACCACGCTGCCTCCAGAACGCTGGTCAGAAAGGCTTTCCGAGCAGGTTTTTACTGGCCAACCGCGGTCACCGACGCAGAAAAACTGGTCCGACACTGTGAGGGATGTCAGTTCTTCGCTAAAAGGACCCACGTACCTGCTCATGAGATTCAAACTATCCCGTCATCCTGGCCTTTCGCCTGCTGGGGGCTCGACATGATCGGGCCATTTAAACCGGCTCCTGGCAACTTCAAGTTCGTTTTTGTATTAATCGACAAGTTCTCAAAGTGGATTGAATACATGCCACTGGTCAAAGCAACCTCCGAGAAGGCTGTGGAATTCCTCAATCAAATCATACATAGATTCGGGATCCCAAATAGTATAATCACCGACCTGGGTACTCAGTTCACTGGCACCACATTTTGGGACTTCTGCGATGACAGAGGCATAGTCATAAAATACGTGTCAGTAGCTCACCCACGAGCAAACGGCCAAGTCGAGCGTGCGAACGGGATGATCATTGACGCCCTAAAGAAAAGGTTGTACACCGAGAACGACAGAGCACCTGGTCAATGGATGAAAGAGTTGCCGGTCGTGGTCTGGGGTCTCCAAACACAGGCTAGTTGGAACACCGGGGTGTCACCCTACTTCATGGTTTACGGCACCGAGGCAGTGCTTCCGTCTGATATAACCTACGGGTCTCTAAGGGTTGAAAACTTCGAGCAGTCAATGGCCGACAACACCAAGGAACTCGAAATCAATTACATGGAAGAAAAGCGTCTAAATTCATGCTTTCGAATAGCAAGGTATCTCGCAGCCATCAGACGATACCACAACAGGAACGTCAAGGACCGTTCTTTCGTGGTCGGCGATGTGGTACTCAGGTGGAAAACGAACCAAGAAGGAATGCACAAGCTGTCCACTCCCTGGGAAGGACCATTTGTGGTCGCTGAAGTCACAAGTCCTACATCCTACAGACTGGCGTATCCAGACGGGACACGCGTAGCTAACTCTTGGCACATAGACAAACTGCGCCGTTTTTATCCATAAGTTCGAGTAACTTTTTGCTTGTAAGTTTCTAGTATTTGGCAATAATAAAATGATGCGAACCCGCTAGGGTTTTTGCCTGATCTTTTGATGAGAGACGGGGATAAGTCGATTGGTGGATGGAGACGACGTTCACGGCCCGACTACAGCCCTCAAGACCGCGCCTTAGCAACCGATACACCACGTCCAACAGCCGTCACGATCTTGTGGAGTGCGACAACCAGCCCCTAGGGCTCCCGTCCTGCAAGCAATCGAAGAACTAGCAAGAACGAGGAAATAAGCACTGAATTTGCAAGATGAATTGAAGGTTTCGAACTGAATCTGAATCAACAATGGGGTTCCGAAGACAAGGAGACGGGCGGCTGATCCTGCACACGCGCCTACAAGCAAGTAGCGAAGGCTAAACTTGATCTAAACAAAACCCAACGACCATGGCGGCTCTAGAGGGATATAAGTAGATGGATTGACGACCAAAGAGGTGTTGGGGTCGTCCTCCAACCCTAGGACGCGTCCCTAATGGACCCAACTTGATACATGGGCCATCAGCCCAAAATGAGGTGACGCAGCACCCTGGACAGCAAGACCTATCAACGGTAATTGGATCATTGCCGCTGCTGCCGAACAGGTATTGACGTGGGACTTGATTCTTATGAAAGTAGACTTGATAAGCTTTCCAACAAGTCCTGAAGCGCCTGAATCCGAATCCGTATGCAACCGTGGTAACGGTCACAAGTTGGCGCTTTGCTGCTGTCCGAATCCAGCGAGCGTGAGTCCTTCTCCCTTCCGGTCTTCTCCTTGGTTCCTAATCAAAACAAGGGTGCACGCGTTTCCATTGTCTAAACAAGATGGACACGAGCTTATCAAGGAACTCACTTGATTATTAAGTTGACGAACACGAGCACGAGTAAGAGGACCAGCTATAGGTTGTGTCGGAGAGGATGTATCGCTGGTGTTGATGTCCTCATCATAAAAGTTTTCCTTTTTGGCTATACTTTGTTTACACGCAGAGTTTGCGACGAGAACAACAATGTCCTCTGCGATGGAAATTCTTAACGACTAACAATCAAACACAGTGATACATCACTCAGATAACTTTACAGCGCTCAAAATCATGGTCATGACAAAATCAAACTTTATTACAAACTTTACATACAAAGTTTACAATAAAACACCCTGACGGGCGGTCACTAGTCTACTCCTACAGACTATCCTACTAGGCCTACTGCTCGGGCTGATCACCCGCTTGGCCTTGCTACCCGAACGAAGGGGTCGGGGCCACCGGCGCCTGGCTGGTCGAGACCGCAGGCGTCGACCGCCCATCACCAGCAAGGGACGCCCCCGACAACTCCCTGGCTGACCTGTCCGAGCCCGGCTGGTCGGGGGGAGTGTCCGTCCCGCATAGATTGATGTCGCCGATCACCGTCGACGACAAGTCTAGCAGACCAGCCCGAAGCTCGTCCGCCTCCTGCGGGCCGACTTTCTTAGGGTACCCCTTCTCCAGCCTGGACAAGTCGACCAGGGGGTAGTGGGCGCGCACCATGCTGAGGATATGCGCGCCAGCGAACTCCCCGGCGTCCTTCACGAACTGCTGGAGCCAGTCCCACGCCCGTTGCGCCTTTTCAACTGGCGTCAGTCTCGGCGCGCGTGGCTGGCTCTCTGGAAGCTCGGGGCTGATCAAGTCCAGGACCGGGGCTACTCCTTTCCAAATCCTGCAACAATTAACCTTCCAGGAGTCCCGATCCTTGACCAGCTCGTCTAAGTGCTTCTTGGTATTCACCTTGAGCACTGCAAATCAAGCCAGATGTCAGTCTCAACATACCGAAAAGAGCGATAAGCGGCAAATAACCGGGGCGGCGCGTATTACCTGACAACTCCCGGTCCCTTTGGCCTAGTACCTCCCCTGCTCGGCGCCCGGCCTCCAGCGCCCCGGCAAGCTCTTGGCTGAGCTGCTCTTTCTCCTACCGAAGGCGCGCGACCTCCTCCTCCAAGTCTACACAAATAATCAACAGGTCAGCAAAGTCAACCACGCGGCTACGTACAGCTGCCTCGGAGTGTAAGACTGACCTGTCCGTTGCCGATACTGGTCGGCTAAGCGTCGGGTAAGCTCGAGACGGCGCTCTTCCTAAGCACTCATCTCGGCCACCTTTTCTCCAACTTCGGACCGCAGCCGGTCTACTTCCGTGGACAAGGCCTTGTTCTCAGCCACAATGCCCTCGATCTGGTCGAAGCACCGTTTCCGGTACTTCGTCGTCTTCATCGCGCCCTACAAGCAAGAGCATATGTCGAACACAGGAACACTACACATAGTTGTCGAGCAGCACACAGGACCACTTACCTTAACCTCGTCCACGAGACGCTTAGCCGCGCGTTCCACCCTCACGGCCTCCTCCGTCTCCGCGAGCTCTTCATGTCCAATGAAGTGGTCCCCGCGTTGGCGCCACACGTAGACGTGCTGACAGCCATCGCAGGGACGACCCTGGATCTCCTCCACGTCGTCGTCCAAGGCCTCCTGGGGCTCCTCGTTTGCCGCACGGCCTCCGGCTGCGGTCGAGGGCATCACTGGCCCCTGGTCTAGTCCAGGGGAGCCCACGGGCGAAGAGGCCCCTGCTCGGGGCAGTGTCGGGACCCTCCCTTCTACGGCTGGAGGCGTCGGGACTCTGCCCTCCTCCTCTGCAACAGTACTCGGGGGAGGGGTCCTTGCTGCCTCCCCATCCCTCGGCGGGGTGCTCGCGGCGGCACTCGCCGGGGCAGATTGTCCCTCGGCGCCTGTAGCAGCGGCTGTCGCCGCAGGCTGGTCTGTGGCCTATGGCGCAGCGTCTTCAGCAACGGCAGCAGGCTCGGACGTCGTCTGCTCTGTGACTTGGTCGGGGTTGACGTCCGACGCCGCGCTAAACAAAAAAGCAGCATTTTCAGCTACAGCAAAAAAAAATGCGCCAAGTACGTAAGTCGAACACTTACAGGTCTGATCGACGGTGGGTCGCGGTGAACCTCCTCCTAGCCCTGTCGGTCGGCGCCTGTGTCCCCGTTTCTGCGACGCGCGGCGCAGGAGGGTCGCTGGCCACCCGATCAGTAGTGGCCGTCGCATCGTCCGGACGGCTACGAGGCTTTCGGACCAGCGACGGTGCGGCCTCCTCCTCCTCGTCGTCGTCGTCGTCGGTGATCCAGACGAGCCGACGGCGCTTTGGCGCCTGGCTGCTCTCTGCCGGCAGCGTCGGCGCAGGTGAAGGATCTGCCGCCAATGGCCTTTTCCCCGCCACTCTCTCCTCAGTGGTCGGGACGGGGCGGGCCTGCTCCTCCTCACTGCTGGTGTACCGAGCACACCGAGCAGCGTCATCCTCCGGCGGGTCCTCCCCCACGGGATTCTCCATCCCAGGTGCCAGTGATACATACACCGTGCACCTGTCAACGTCTCCGATCTACAACAGTCATAAAGACAAGTCAGCAGCAGGAAAGAACAAAAATCAAGGAGGCACAACCAGAAATTAACATTACCTTAGGGGCTGGTCGCCCCAGCTTCAAAGCTTGCACCCGATCACTACCACGGATGAAGCTCCCGTCAGCAAAGTTGAACAGCTCGCTCAACAACTGCTGCACCTCCGTCTTCTCCAGGATCTCAGGCGTCATCCTGGTCGGGTCTTGGCTTCTAGCGTACTCGTACGCCGAGTGCACCCTCTTCTGGTAGGGCATCACCCGACGACAAATGAAGTTGCCGACCACACCTAACCCGTCCAAGCGCGACCAGTCGCTCAGCTTCATGAGGTCCGCTACTGATGTGAACCCACTAGGGTTTTCGCCCGATCTTTCGATGAGAGGCGCTAGATAACTCGATTAGTGAATGGAGATGACGTTCACGGCCCGACTACAGCCTTCTAAGGCCGCGCCTTAGCAACCGATACACCGCCTCCAATGGCTGTCACGATCTTGTGGAGCGCAACACCCGGCCACTAGGGCACTCGTCCTGCAAGCAATCGAAGAACCAGCAAGAACAAGTAGAACAAGTACTAAATTACTAGATGTAAATGAAGGTTTCAAACTCAATCTTTAATGAAGTGGGGTTTCGAAAACAAGTAGACGGGCGGCTGGATCAGCACGCGCGTTTACAAGCAAGTAGCGAAGGCTAAACTTTATCTAATCAAAACCCAGTTGTTCATGGCGGCTCTAGATGTAAATAAATAGAGGGGAGGACGACCAAAGGGGTGCTAGAGTCATCCTCCAACCCTAGGACGCGTCCCTAATGGACTCAACTTGATACATGGGCCATTGGTCCAAAATAGGGTGACGCAGCACCAAAACAGAAAAAGGTGTCGGCACGAAAACAAGGACTGCGCCCGACTCATAAGCTGCATAGATATGTGGTTGGACCCATTGGAAAGTAGACTTCATGAGCTTTCCAACAAGTATAGGAACGTCCCAGTTGGAGTCCATATGACGCCGTGGTGATCCATACAAGTTAGAGTTATTTTCCAGTCCGAATCCAACTCCCAAAACGTGTTGGGTTTGGACTCTTTGTTTCCTTGCTTTAGAAGCGACGTGGTAACTTGATAGAGGATGTTGTGGAGGCTTGGACCTGATCTCCAATCACCTTTGTTAAGTTATCACTCTTCCCATATGCAATCAGCCCTTGAAGTTGGTGTTGCCTCAAATTCTGAATGCAGTTGAACCTTCCCTTGCTGATCTTGTCCATTATTCCTGAGCAACACGAAAGTGCACGTGTCTCCATTGTCTAAATATGATTGACAAGAGTTTAAAGCTGAACTTACTTGAAGGTTGAGTTGACGGGCACGAGCATGAGTAAGAGGACCAGCTATAGGTTGTGCCGGAGAGGATGCAGGATATGTATCGCTGGTGGATGTAGGATATGTATCGCTGGTGTTGATGTCCTCATCATCCTCCCTTTCTTGCATTTGAGTCGTCCTCGACTCAAGCTCATCTTCCTCACCCAAATAAGGCTTCAAATCTGCAATGTTAAATGTGGGACTAACCCCAAAATCTGCAGGAAGATCAAGCTTATATGCATTCTCATTAATTCGTTGCAGCACTTTAAAAGGACCATCAGCTCTAGGCATCAATTTGGATTTTCTCAGTTCTGGAAATCTATCTTTTCGCAAATGCAACCAAACCAAATCCCCAGGTTCCAGAATCAATTGCTTTCTACCTTTATCTCCCAATTTCATACGAATCTGGTGGTACCCACTACGTAAATCAACTTTTGAAAGCACAACAGCACCACTCAGTTCATCTAGCATATCATCTAATCGTGGAATAGGATGTCGATATCGAATGGTGATATTATTAATAGCTCTACAATCAACACACATACGCCATGTTCCATCTTTCTTAGGCACTAAAATTACTGGAACAGCACAAGGACTAAGAGATTCTCGGACATAACCTTTGTCTAGTAGTTCTTGCACTTGTCGCTGAATTTCCTTTGTTTCCTCCGGGTTTGTCCTGTATGGTGCACGATTTGGCAAAACTGATCCAGGAATAAGATCAATTTGGTGCTCAATCCCGCGTAGTGGAGGCAGCCCCGCTGGTACCTCACTTGGAAACACATCAGAATACTCGTGCAAAACGTTAGCAACAGCAGGGGGCAAAGAACATTGCATATCCTCAACTGAAATCAAAGCATCCTTGCATATCAAAGCATAAGCAACAGAAGTGGATGCATTGAACTCATTAATATCTGATTTGGTAGCTATCATACAACGTCCTTTCAGTTTTATCTCATCTTTGTTACCAATTACAGATTTATCATTTTTATTGCTCTTGCTCTTTGCTTTAGTAGCCCTAGCAACATCAGTTTGCATAATAGTTTCAGGGGACATAGGATGCAACACAATTTTGCGATCATGGTATAGAAAAGAATACTGATTTGATCTACCATGATGCATAGAATCTCTATCAAATTGCCAAGGTCTACCTAGCAGAATATTACAAGCTTGCATAGGCACAACATCACATTCAACAATATCTTTGTAGGATCCGATGGAAAAATTAATTCTCACAAGTCTAGTTACCTTTGCCTTACCACTGTTGTTCAGCCATTGGATGTAGTAGGGATGCGGGTGTGGTTTGGTGTTGAGGGCAAGCTTCTGCACCATATCGCTGCTTGCCAAGTTGTTGCAGCTACCTCCATCAATGATCATGCGACAAGAACGCTCTTTGATGACACACTTTGTTTGGAATAAAATGTGTCGCTGATTTTGCTCCGCCATCTCCATTTGTGCACTAAGCACTCGCTGCACGATCAAGCTCTCATAGTGGTCCGCTTCACCTGCATTAATATGTTCTTCTATTTGATCTTCATTACCTGCATGGTCAGTCGCAAGCAGTGCAAGTGTATCCTCATCAAAATCACTAGCAGATGAGTACTCACCATCATCCCTGACAATCATAACTCGCTTGTTTGGGCAGTCACGCATCATGTGCCCATATCCCTTGCACCGATGACATTGTATGTTGCTTGTTCTACCCGTCGATGCCACGGATGAAGTACTCGCAGCAGGCTTTTGTATCGTCTTCGCAACTGAATTGGTGGGGGCAGCTCGAGCCTTGTCACTAGATGATGGAGTAGAAATACGTGTAGATGGAGTTGAAGCCATGTTTTGCTGCCATGAATTAGCCTTCCCTGCAGAAATATTACTCCTTGCGCTAGCACGTCGTCCCTGCACTTCCCTTTCAGCTTTATAAGCAAGATGAAACAAACGGGTTACATTATTGTATTCTTTGTAAGCGAGGATGTCCTGAATTTCCCGATTTAACCCACCCAAAAATCTAGCCATAGCCGGTTCCTCATCCTCCTCTAGGTTACAACGCAACATACCCGTTTGTAATTCCTGATAATATTCTTCTACACTTTTAGCACCTTGTCTTAATTGTTGCAACTTATTTATCATATCACGCGCATAGTAAGATGGAACAAATCTAGCTCTCATGGCCCTTTTTAGCGCATCCCAAGTTCTAGGTAAGTTATTAGGATTTTTCTTTCCATATTCTATCCACCAAACAGAAGCAAAATTTGTAAACTCACTAGTAGCAGCCCTAACACGTGTAGTCTCAGGAAATTCATGACATGCAAACTTTTGATCAACAGCAATCTCCCAAGTGATGTAAGCATCAGGGTCATATTTACCATCAAAAGGGGGTATCTTAAATTTAATCTTACTGAAAGCATCATCATTATTGTGTACCTCGCGTCGGCGGTTGCCACCCATACCTCTACGGTTGTGACGAAGGCGACGTCGATCACGAGTGTCTTGATCATCATGTTCAGTATCACCAGTGTAGTCATCTTCATGACTACCGTGCTCTCGATCTCCCTCCTTTTCTTCTTTATGCTTCTCTTTATCTTCGGTGTGGAAAGCATCAAATCGCCTTAGGAGAGCAGCAAGGCTTTTGTCCACACTAGCAACGGATTCCTCCAAACTTGTGAGCTTGTTGTTTGTGGCAATCTGCGTAGCCTCCAACTGCCCTAGCTTTTCATTTGTCACCTGCAAGTCGTTATCAAGTCCCTCTGTGTGCAGCTTCACTTTCCTTTCAAAATGTTGTATGATGCCCATAGTGCGAGGTGTAAGTGGTGTTTCGTTACCATCATCTGCCCCTGGCATGGTTCAAAGACAAAGACAACAAAAAGGCAAGTGAAGAAATAAAAGCCCTACAACTACTAGGATGTAGCTACAGCAAGTCGCTCACACTCAACCTGTAACACAAGTTCTTACCAATTCTTACCTTGCTTGATAGGAGGGGTCGTCTGCCAACAAGTGTACAGCAATGGACGAAGTGTATCAGTGCTGCAACACAAGACCTGTCAAGCTGTAGAGTATGTGGAGCTATAGGTGGGCTGAAACAAGGAACGAACTAGCACCACGTTAGTTATAAAAGCGAGCTGAATAAGCGTTCGACGATGGTACTGTGCTGGTCCTAGCCTAGACCGTGCTAGAGACGCGAGCCTGGACACAAAGGGAAAACACAGCACACCACTAGAAACAAAATGAGCAGCCCTACCGGAAACAAAAGGAACAACAATCCCCTCTTTTTTATTTTTTTCTTTCTTTCTTTCTTTCTTTTTCTTTATTTTTTTTCTTTTCTTTTTTTTTGGGGAACCTCAAAACCTGATTATATAAACAAAATAGTACAAAATATCACTTCACCACTCTCACCCTCTCACTAGAGTAAGGCTGAACCTCAAAATTCAATATATCTAGCACAAGTATGAAGTGCTATCTTTCCTTTTGGATCACGTTGATGGAAACACAGAATAGACCAACAAGTGGCTGCACCTATTATCAAGATCTACTCAAATTCCAACCCACAATAGATTGGACGCAGCTGTGACTAGATGGTGACAAGAACTCAAAACTCTAAAGGACTAAACTAAAACCAGCACTGGACACGACCGAAGCAAACACTCATTCAACCAGCCCTAACTAAGTAGTACTAGCCACGGCACAAAGAATTTATAGGATTATGGAAAACAAATCTGCTATATTTTTTTGTCTTTTTTTGGACTATAGGAAAAACAAACACGAAGAATTGGAAATCTCTCACCGATAAACCTTGCTCTGATTACCAACTGATGTGAACCCACTAGGGTTTTCGCCCGATCTTTCGATGAGAGGCGCTGGATAACTCGATTAGTGAATGGAGATGACGTTCACGGCCCGACTACAGCCTTCTAAGGCCGCGGCTTAGCAACCGATACACCGCCTCCAATGGCTGTCACGATCTTGTGGAGCGCAACACCCGGCCACTAGGGCACTCGTCCTGCAAGCAATCGAAGAACCAGCAAGAACAAGTAGAACAAGTACTAAATTACTAGATGTAAATGAAGGTTTCAAACTCAATCTTTAATGAAGTGGGGTTTCGAAAACAAGTAGACGGGCGGCTGGATCAGCACGCGCGTTTACAAGCAAGTAGCGAAGGCTAAACTTTATCTAATCAAAACCCAGTTGTTCATGGCGGCTCTAGATGTAAATAAATAGAGGGAAGGACGACCAAAGGGGTGCTAGAGTCGTCCTCCAACCCTAGGACGCGTCCCTAATGGACTCAACTTGGGCCATTGGTCCAAAATAGGGTGACGCAGCACCAAAACAGAAAAAGGTGTCGGCACGAAAACAAGGACTGCGCCCGACTCATAAGCTGCATAGATATGTGGTTGGACCCATTAGAAAGTAGACTTCATGAGCTTTCCAACAAGTATAGGAACGTCCCAGTTGGAGTCCATATGACGCCGTGGTGATCCATACAAGTTAGAGTTATTTTCCAGTCCGAATCCAACTCCCAAAACGTGTTGGGTTTGGACTCTTTGTTTCCTTGCTTTAGAAGCGACGTGGTAACTTGATAGAGGATGTTGTGGAGGCTTGGACCTGATCTCCAATCACCTTTGTTAAGTTATCACTCTTCCCATATGCAATCAGCCCTTGAAGTTGGTGTTGCCTCAAATTCTGAATGCAGTTGAACCTTCCCTTGCTGATCTTGTCCATTATTCCTGAGCAACACGAAAGTGCACGTGTCTCCATTGTCTAAATATGATTGACAAGAGTTTAAAGCTGAACTTACTTGAAGGTTGAGTTGACGGGCACGAGCACGAGTAAGAGGACCAGCTATAGGTTGTGCCGGAGAGGATGCAGGATATG
Organism: Sorghum bicolor; assembly: GCF_000003195.3. Taxonomy (NCBI): domain Eukaryota; kingdom Viridiplantae; phylum Streptophyta; class Magnoliopsida; order Poales; family Poaceae; genus Sorghum; species Sorghum bicolor. Next base: position 46,767,134 of record NC_012874.2, read on the forward strand.
TATCACTGCTGGATGTAGGATATGTATCGCTGGTGTTGATGTCCTCATCAGCTACCTGGCCGGTGAACTCTGGGTGGTCGGTCCAACTGACCCTCTTCTCGGGGATGTACCCCACGTCGCTGAATGTGGAGCTGCCCGGCTCTTCCCTAACGTAGAACCACTTCCTGTACCATTCGGTTAGGGAAGTGTTCCACGGGCAGTTTAGGTAACGGTTCACATTTCGTCACGAAGATTGAGGTATACTCCACCTGCAATCTTGGAGCCTCCAACCGCTCCCTTCTTCCTTAAACAAAAAAGATAACGAAAGAGATCGAAGTGCGGCTCTATGCCAACATAGGCCTCGCACAGGTGGATAAAGGTGGAGATGAGAAGGATTGAGTTCAGGTGCAGATTGCAAATCCTGATCTCATAATACAAAAGAAGCCCCTGAAGAAAAGGATGAAAAGGAACCCCAAAACCCCTCTTAATGAAATCCTCGAACACTACGATCTCACCGGCGCGGGGGTCGGGGTAGCTCTCCCCCTCCGGCGCCCTCCAGCCGCCGAGCTCTGGGCTGTGCAGTAGCCCCATATCGACGAGGTCACCGAGGGACTTTGCAGTGCTGCGAGATTTCTTCCATTCCTTGGCCATCAGCTCGGCCCTCTTCTTGGAGTCGCGCTTCGCCATTGGAGATGCGGGAGTGGTTTTGAGCTAGGAGGGTGCAGGTGATTCAAGAAGGCAAGAGCGGAAGGCTTGAAGGCAATGGCAGGGTAAGCAATGCGGGGGTAATGTCAGGATTTTATAAACCACAGCTCCACCCCTTCCACTTCCCGCATTCTTGGGAAGTGGGCGGGCCCAACGGCGGACGCAGCGCTTCGGTTTTCCATGATTATGAGATCAGGATTATGCGGCAGAGTTTTTGTACAAATTGATGGTTTCTTTTTCTCAAACCGTGCAAAGGGCGGCTGCACAGTTACCAGGCGCAACTTTTCACGCAACCATCTGACATTCCGTCAGGAGGTCTCGTCACGTCAATCATTTATGTGGTCAGATTTTTTCAAAATAAACAGACAAAAATTGGTAGAGAGTCAACAGTTCAAAGACTGCACCGACCACCGAGCACTTGATGCTCGGGGACTGGTCGCCCAGTCTATCAACTCGGAAATTCAAAGACTGCACCGACCACCGAGCACTTGATGCTCGGGGACTGGTCGCCCAGTCTATCAACTTGGAACTTCAAGGAATGCATTGACCACCGAGCACTTGGTGCTCGGGGAATGGTCGTCAAGTTTGTTGGGACTGCACCGACCACTGAGCACTTGATGCCCGGGGACTGGTCGCCCAGACTACTAGTTTGGGAATCTGCGGGTTGTACCGATCTCCGAGCATTGTACACCCGGGGACTGGTTGACCAGCTCGTCAAATGGATAAGTCTATCCGGTACTAAACGAGTATGAGATGCTCGGGGACTGGATAATTTTAATTTTTAGACCTTGCTACAAGGTTCATACTTCGCCTTCCAGCAAGCTCGGGGACTACATCGGTACGATGCATCTGGCGATGCATCTCACATTCAAAGTTATTTTGAGGACTTTTCTTTTGACCCTGGCACCACGTGCCTACGTCACCTACTACCAGGCTCGGGGACTAAGTGGGCACACTTCACCTTGCGGTGAATATGCTTGCTTTTTTGAGGTCTATACTTTTCAGAAAAGTAAAGTGGGCACACTTCACCAGGAAAGAAATCTTTTTTAATTTAGAGCACCATGCATTCTTCGAACAACCTGCTTCTTTGATGTCAATGTTGATCAACTGTCTTTTGAGTTGGTCAAAATACCGTTGCAACTGTTTGGGTGATTTTCCTGCTTATTGAAGACGTCAAGCCTAACTGATCGAAGAAGCTCAGGATGGCGTGTTACATCACAATACATGGTGCTCGGGGACTAGCTATGGGGGTATAAACCCCTATACCCTTACGGCTAGGCTTGGGCCAGGAGGCTTGGCCCATTACGAGACAAGTTCGAGGCTTGATCCGACAGCTCGGAGTTTCGCGCAAGGAAACGAGACGTGGAGATCAAGCAAGATTCTAGTCGGTTAGAATAGGAATTGATATCGAACTATCTATGGCAATTGTAACCGACTAGGATTAGTTTCTAGATCTGTAACCCTACCCTCCGGACTATATAAGGAGAGGCAAGGGACCCACCTAGGACATGATTATTCTCTCAACACAAATCAATACAACCAGACGCAGGACGTAGGTATTACGCCAACTCGGCGGCCGAACCTGGATAAAAAGCTTGTCTGTGTCTTGCGTCACCATCGAGTTCGTAGTTTGCGCACCGTCTACCGATAAACTACTACCATGGGTATACCCCAAGGTAGACTGCCGACCAGCTTTCGTCGACATGCCTAATGCGCCATACTCTAACAAACCATTTTGGATGCACCCGATTGTACTCTTAGCTGAAGAGTCTCAAGTGGATGCTTGGTTTAGTTTGTTTGGAGATAGTGCTAATCTTGATGCAAGATAGGTGCATGGTTTGCATGAAACATACTATATGCTCGAAAATCAATTTGGACACACCCGATGGAACACTGGATGACGTGTGTCAAATGAAATCTCGCTTTTGTCCGATAGGAGACAGTGTTAGTTTTGGTGGAAGATATGTGCACAGTTTGCGCCTAATGCACAATAGCCTAAGTAACCATTTTGGACGCACATGTTGCTACTCCTAGGTGAAGAGGCTCAAGTGGAAGCTTGGTTTGGTCTGTTTGGAGATACTGTTAATCTTGATGCATGATACGTGCACGGTTTGCATGGAACATACCATATGCTCGAAATCAATTTGGACACGCCCGATGGAACTCGTAGATGTTGTGTGTCATATGTAACCTCGCTTTGGTCCGTTTGGAGATAGTGTTAGTTTCGGTGCAAGATAGGTGCACGGTTTGTGCCCAATGCACAATACTCTAACAAACCCTTTTGGATGCACCCGATTGTACTCCTAAATGAAGAGGGTCAAGTGGAAGCTCCGTTTGGTGTGTTTGGAGATAGTGCTAATCTTGACGCAAGATAGGTGCACGGTTTGCATGGACGTACCATATGCTTGAAAAATCAATATGGACACACCCGATAGAACTCCTAGATGATGTGTGTCATATAATATCTAGCTTTGGTCTATTTGGAGATAGTGTTAGTTTTGGTGCAAGATATTTGCACGGTTTGTGCCTAATGCACCATACTCTAAGAAACCATTTTGGACGCACCCAATGGTACACTTAGCGAAAGAGGCTCAAGTGGAAGCTTGGTTTGGTCTATTTGGAGATAGTGTTAATCTTAATGCAAGATAGTTGAACAGTTTGCATGAAACGTGTCATTTGCTCAGAAATCAATTTGGACGCACCCGATGGAACTCCTAGATGACGTGTGTCATATGGAATCTCGCTTCGATCCATTTGGAAACTGTTAGTTTTGGTGCAAGATAGGTGCACAGTTTGCGCCTAATGCACCATAGTCTAAGAAACCATTTTGGACGCACCTATAGGTACTGTGAGGTGAAGAGGCTCAAGTGGAATCTCGGTTCGGTCTATTTGGAGATGGTGATAATCTTGATGTAAGATAGGTGCACAGTTTGCATGGGATATACCATATGCTCGGAAATCAATTTGGACACACCTGATCGAACTCCTAGATGACGTGTGTCATATGGAATCTCACTTTGATCCATTTGGTGATAGTGTTAGTTTTGGTGCAAGATAGGTGCATAGTTTGCGCCTAATGCACCATAGTCTAAGAAACCACTTTGGACGCACCTGTTGGTACTCCTAGGTGATGAGTCTCAAGTGGAAAATCAGTTCAGTCTGTTTGGAGATAGTGCTTATCTTGATGCAAGATAGGTGCACAGTTTGCATGGAACGTACCATACGTTCAGAAATCAATTTAGATGCACCCGATGGAACTCCTAGATCACGTGTGTCATATGGAATCTTGTGTCGGTCCGTTTGGGGACAGTTTTAGTTTTTGTGCAAGATAGGTGCACAGGTTGTGCCTAATGCAACATAGCCTAAGGAACCATTTTGGATGCACCTGTTGGTACTCCTAGGTGAAGAGGCTCAAGTGGAAGCTTGGTTCGGTCTGTTTGGAGATATTGCTAATCTTGATGCAAGATAGGTGCACAGTTTGCATGGAACGTACCATATGCTCGAAAATCAATTTGGACACACCCGATAGAACTCCTAGATGTTGTGTGTCAAATGTAATCTTGCTTTGGTCTGTTTGGAGATAGTGTTAGTTTAGGTGCAAGATAGGTGCACGGTTTGTGCCTAATGCACCATACTCTAACAAACCATTTTGGACGCACCAGATTGTACTCCTAGCTGAAGAGGCTCAAGTGGAAGATAGGTGCACAGTTTAGGTGCAAGATAGGTGCACAGTTTGCAAGGACATACCGTATGTTCGGAAATCAATTTGGACGCACCCAATAGAACTCCTAGATGACATCTGTCATATGAAATCTCACTTTAATCCGTTTGGAGATAGTGTTAGTTTCGTGTAAGATAGGTGCACGGTATGCGCCTAATGCACCTTAGGCTTAGAAACAGTTGTGGAAGCACACGATGGTACTCCTAGGTGAAGAGGCTCAAGTGAAAGCTTGGTACAATCTGTTTGGAGATAGTTCTAATCTTCATGTAAGATAGGTGCACTGTTTGCATGGAACATACCATATGCTTGAAAATCAATTTGGACGCACCTGATAGAACTCCTTGGTTGTGTGTGTCATCTAATATCTCGCATTAGTCTGTTTGGAGATAGTGTTAGTTTCAGTGCAAGATAGGTGCACGGTTTGTGCCTAATGCACCATATTCTAAGAAACCATTCTGGATGCACTCGATGATACTCCTAGCTGAAGCGGCTCAAGAGGAAGCTCGGTTCGGTCTGTTTGGAGATAGTGCTAATCTTGATGCAAGATAGTTGCACGGTTTGCATGGAACGTACCATATACTCAGAAATCAATTTGGACGCACCTGATGGAACTCCTAGCTGAAGAGGCTTAAGTGGAAAGCTTGGTTCGGTCTATTTGGAGATTGTGCTAATCTTGATGCAAGATAGGTGCATGGTTTGCATGGGTCATACCATATGCTTGAAAATCGATTTGGATGCACCTGATGGAACTCCTAGATGACGTGTGTCATATGGAATCTCGCTTCATCCGTTTGGAGACAGTGTTAGTTTCAGTGCAAGATAGGTGCACGATGTGCGCCTAATGCATCATAGCTTAGAGACAGTTGTGGAAGCACCCGATGGTACTCCTAGATGAAGAGGCTCAAGTGAAAGCTCGGTACGATCTGTTTGGAGATAGTGCTAATCTTCATGTAATATAGGTGCACGGTTTGTATGGAACATACCATATGCTTGAAAATCAATTTGGACGCATCCGATAGAACACCTAGATGGTGTATGTCATCTAATATCTCACTTTGGTATGTTTGGAGATAGTGTTAGTTTCGGTGCAAGACAGGTGCACGGTTTGTGCCTAATGCACCTTACACTAAGAAACCATTTTGGACGCACCCGATGGTACTCCTAGGTGAAGAGGCTCAAGAGGAAGCTCGGTTCGGTCTATTTGGAGATAGTGCTAACCTTGATGCAAGATAGTTGCACGGTTTGCATGGAACGTACCATATGCTTGGAAATAAATTTGGACGCACCTGATGGAACTCTTAGCTGAAGAGGCTCAAGTGGAAGCTTAGTTCAGTCTGTTTGCAGATAGTGCTAATCTTGATGCAAGATAGGTGCACGGTTTGCGTGGGACATACCATATGCTTGAAAATCAATTTGGATGCACCTGATGGAACTCCTAGTGACGTGTGTCATATGGAATCTTGCTTCGTCCGTTTGGAGACAGTACTAGTTTGAGTGCAAGATAGGTTCATGGTTTATGCCTAAAGCACCATAGCCTAAGAAACCAATTTGGACGCACCCGATTGTACTCCTAGCTGAAGAGGCTCAAGTGGGAGCTTGGTTCTGTTTGGAGATAGTGCTAATCTTGACGCAAGATAGGTGCACGGTTTGCATGGACGTACCATATGTTCGGAAATCAATTTGGACGCACCCGATAGAACTCCTAGATGACGTGTGTCATATGAAATCTCACTTTGATCCGTTTAGAGGTAGTGTTAGTTTCAGTGTAAGATAGGTGCACGGTATGCGCCTAATGCACCATAGGCACAGTTATGGAAGCAGCCGATGTACTCCTAGGTGAAGAGGCTCAAGTGAAAGCTCGGTATGATCTATTTGGAGATAGTGTTAATCTTCATGTAAGATAGGTGCACGGTTTGTATGGAACATACCATATGCTTGAAAATAAATTTGGACGCACCCGATAGAACTCCTAGATGGTGTGTGTCATCTAATATCTCGCTTTGGTCTCTTTGGAGATAGTGTTAGTTTCGTTGCAAGATAGGTGCACGGTTTGTGCCTAATGCACCATACTCTAAGAAACCATTTTGGACACACCCGATGGTACTCCTAGCTAAAGAGGCTCAAGAGGAAGCTCGGTTCGGTCTATTAGGAGATAGTGCCAATCTTGATGGAAGATAGTTGCATGGTTTGCATGGAATGTACCATATGCTTGGAAATCAATTTGGACGCACCTGATGGAACTCTTGGTTGAAGAGGCTCAAGTGGAAGCTTGGTTCGGTCTGTTTGGAGATAGTGCTAATCTTGATGCAAGATAGGTGCACGGTTTGCGTGGGACATACCATATGCTTGAAAATCGATTTGGATGCACCCGATGGAACTCCTAGTGACATGTGTCATATGGAATCTCGCTTCGTCCGTTCAGAGACAGTGTTAGTTTCAGTGCAAGATAGGTGCATGGTTTATGCCTAGTGCCCCATAGCCTAACAAACCAATTTGGACGCACCCAATTGTACTCCTAGTTGAAGAGGCTCAAGTGGAAGCTTGGTTTGGTCTGTTTGGAGATAGTGCTAATCGTGACGCAAGATAGGTGCACGGTTTGCATGGACGTACCATATGTTTAGAAATCAATTTGGACGCACTCGATAGAACTCGTAGATGACGTGTGTCTTATGAAATCTCACTTTGATCCGTTTCGAGATAGTGTTAGTTTTGGTGTAAGATAGGTGCATGGTATGCGCCTAATGCACCATAGGCTTAGAAGTTGTGGAAGCACCCGATGGTACTCCTAGGTGAAGAGGCTCAAGTGAAAGCTCGGTACGATCTGTTTGGAGATAGTGTTAATCCTCATGTAAGATAGGTGCACGGTTTGTATGGAACATACCATATGCTTGAAAATAAATTTGGACGCACCCGATAGAACTCCTAGATGGTGTGTGTCATCTAATATCTCGCTTTGGTCTATTTGGAGATAGTGTTAGTTTCGGTGCAAGATAGGTGCACGGTTTGTGCCTAATGCACCATACTCTAAGAAACCATTTTGGACGCACCGATTGTACTCGTAGCTGAAGAGGCTCAAGTGGAAGCTCGGTTCGGTCTGTTTGGAGATAGTGCTAATTTTGATGCAAGATAGGTGCACGGTTTGCGTGAAATGTACTTTATGCTCGGAAATCAATTTGGACACACCCGATGGAACTCCTAGATGATGTGTGTCAAATGAAATCTCGCTTTTGTCCGTTTGGAGACAGTGTTAGTTTTGGTGGAAGATCTGTGCACGGTTTGCGCCTAATGCACCATAGCCTAAGAAACCATTTTGGACACCTGTTGGACAAACCATTTTTGGACAACTTCCCAATCTTTCGATGAGAGATGCTTGGTAACTCGATTGGTGAAAGGAGTTGACGTTCACGGTCCGACTACAGCCCTCCAAGGCCATGCCTTAGCAACCAATACACCACCTCCAATGGCTGTCACGATCTTGTGGAGCGCGATAATCAGCCACTAGGGCACTCGTCCTGCAAGCAATCGAAGAACCAGCAAGAACAAGTACTGAATTACTAGATGTAAACAAAGGTTTCAAACTCAATCTCCAATGAAGTGGGGTTCCGAAAAAAAGAAGACGGGCGGCTGGATCAGCACGTGCGTTTACAAGCAAGTAGCAAAGGCTAAACTTGATCTAATCAAAACCCCACTGTGTGGCGGCGACTGTAGGGACCTTAAGTACCCTAAAGGACGACCAAAAAAGGTCTAGGGTCGTGGTTTAACCCTAGGACACGTCCCTAATAGACCTAACTTGATACATGGGTCATCAGCCCAAAATAAGGTGACACAGCACCTTAGACAGCAAGACCTCTCGACGGTAATTGGATCTTTTCCACTGCTGCCGAATAGATATTATCATGGGACTGGACTCATATGAAAGTAGACTTTATAAGCTTTCCAACAAGTCTTGAAGCACCCCAATGCGAATCCATATCCAACCGTGGTGACGGTCACAAGTTGGCACTTTGCTGCAGTCTGAATCCAGCCAACATGAGTCCTTTTCCCTTTCGGTCTTCTCCTTGGTTCCTAATCAAAACAAAAGTGCATGTGTTTCCAAGGTCTAAACAAGATGGACAAGAGCTTAAGAAGGAACTCACTTGATGATTAATTTGATGAGCACGAGCACGAGTAAGAGGACCAGCAATAGGTACTGGTGTCGGCAGCGTGGATGCATCGCCGGTGTTGATATCCTCATCATCCTCCCAATCTTGCATTTGAGTCGTCCTCGACTCAAACTCATCCTCTTCTCCCAAATATGGCCTCAAATCTGCAATGTTAAATGTGGGACTAACCCCAAAATTTGCAGGCAATTCAAGCTCATATGCATTGTCATTAACTTTCTTTAGCACTTTAAACGGTCCTGCAGCCCTAGGAATAATTTGGATTTCCGCAGTTCAGGAAATCTATCTTTTCTTAAATGCAACCAAACTAATTCTCTAGGTTCAAATTTCAATTCCTTTCTTCCTTTATCACCCGCAAGCTTATACTTAGCATTCATACGCTCTATGTTTTGCTTAGTTGTTTTATGCAATTTCAACATCAATTCAGCATGCTTAGTAGCATCAGAATTTACTATTTCAGAAGATGGCAAAGGCATTAAATCTACTAGAGCTCGAGGCAACTAACCATAAACAATCTGAAATGAGCACATTTTTGTAGTAGAATGCAGCGATCGATTATAAGCAAATTCAATATGAGGCAAACATTCTTCCCACATTTTAATGTTCTTTAAAATGGCTCTTAACATAGTTGACAAAGTTCTATTCACAACCTTAGTTTGACCATCAGTTTGGGGATGACATGTAGTAGAAAATAAAAGTTTAGTCCCCAATTTTGTCCACAAAGTCTTCCAAAAATGACTAAGAAATTTAGCATCACAATCAGAAACAATTGTGTTGGGTACACCATGCAAGCGAATAATTTCTCAAAAGAACAAATCAGCAATATGTGTAGCATCATTAGTTTTATGACATGGTATTGAATGTGCCATCTTAGAAAATCTATCAACAACCACAAACACACTATCATGTCCCCTCCTAGTCCTTGGTAACCCCAACACAAAATCCATAGATATATCCTCCCAAGGAGCATTAGGAATAGGTAGAGGTAAGTACAAACCATGCGGATTTGACCGTGACTTTGCCTTTTGACATATTGTGCATCTAGCAACAAACCTCTCCACATCTCTTTTCATCTTTCGCCAAAAGAAATGACCAGCAAGTATGTCCACTATCTTTTTGGCTCCAAAATGGCACATCAAGCCACCTCCATGTGCTTCCTGCAACAACAACAAACGAACAGAGCTAGCTGGAATGTACAGCTTGTTAGCTCTAAACACAAACCCATAATTAACGATGAATTGTTCCATCCTTTTCCATCTTTACAATGCAGTAACACATCTCTAAAATCAGCATCATTAACATATTGGTCTTTAATTGTTTCTAATCCAAAGATCTTGTAATCAAGTTGATTCAACAAAGTATATCTCCTTGACAAAGCATTAGCAATAATATTCTCCTTCCCTTTCTTGTGCTTAATAACAGAAGGAAAGGATTCAACAAATTATACCCATTTAGCATGTTTACGATTCAGTTTACCTTGACTACGAATATGTTTCAAAGATTCATGATCAGAATGTATAACAAACTCTTTGGGCCACAAATAATGCTGCCATGTCTCTAATGTTCGAACAAGAGCATAGAGTTCTTTATCATAAGTAGAATAATTGAGAACAGGCCCAGTTACTTTCTCACTAAAATATGCAATAGGTTTACCCTCTTGTAACAAAACACCACCCAAACCAATTCCACTAGCATCACATTCAAGCTCAAAAGTCTTATTAAAAGTAGGAAGTTGTAGGAGAGGTGCATGAGTTAGCTTATCTTTCAACATGTTAAAAGAATTCTCTTGTGCTTTACCCCATTCAAAAGGCACTCCCTTCTTTGTAAGCTCATTCAATGGTGCAGCAATGGTGCTGAAATCCTTCACAAAACGACGATAAAATCCAACAAGTCCTAGGAAACTGAGCTTTCTCTGGAGCCTCTTCAGCTAGGAGTACCATCGGGTGCGTCCTAAATAGTTTATTAGAGTATGGTGCATTAGGCAGAAACTGTGCACCTATCTTGCACTGAAACTAACACTATCTCCAAATAGACCGAACCAAGCTTCTATTTGAGCCTCTTCACCTAGGAGTTCCATCGGGTGCGTCCAAATTGATTTATGAGCATATGGTACGTTCCATGCAAATCGTGCACCTATCTTGCATCAAGATTAGTAGTATCTCCAAACAGACCGAACAAAGCTTCCACTTGAGCCTCTTCATCTAGGAGTACCAACAGGTGCGCCCAAAATGGTTTCTTAGGCTTTGGTGCATTAGGCTTAAACTCTGCACCTATCTTGCACTGAAACTAATACTTTCTCCAAATGGACAAAGCGAGATTCCATATGTCACACATCATCTAGGAGTTCCATCAGGTGCATCAAATTGATTTTCAAGCATATGGTATGTCCCATGCAAACCGTACACCTATGTTGCATCAAGATTAGGACTATCTCCAAACAGACTGAACCAAGCTTCCACTTGAGCCTCTTCAGCTAGGAGTTCCATCGGGTGCGTCCAAATTGAATTCTGAGCATATTGTACGTTCCATGCAAATTGTGCAATCTTGCATCAAGATTAGCAGTATCTCCAAATAGACCGAACCGAGCTTCCACTTGAGCCTCTTCAGCTAGGAGTACCATTGGGTGCATCCAAAATGGTTTCTTAGAGTATGGTGCATTAGGGACAAAACGTGCACCTATCTTGGATCAAAACTAACACTATCTCCAAACATACCAAAGCGAGATGTCAGATGACTCATACCATCTAGGAGTTCTATTGGGTGCGTCCAAATTGATTTTCTAGCATATGGTATATTCCATGCAAACCGTGCACCTATCTTACATGAAGAATAGCACTATCTCCAAACAGATCGTACCGAGCTTTCACATGAGCCTCTTCACCTAGGAGTACCATCGGGTGCTTCCACAACTATTTCTAAGCCTATGGTGCATTAGGCGCATACCATGCACCTATCTTACACTGAAACTAACACTATCTCCGAACGGATCAAAGTGAGATTTCATATGACACACGTCATCTAGGAGTTCTATCGGGTGCGTCCAAATTGATTTCCGAACATATGGCACGTCCATGCAAACTGTGCACCTATCTTGCGTAAAGATTAGCAATATCTCCATACAGACCAAACTGTGCTTCCACTTGAGCCTCTTCAGCTAGGAGTACGATCGGGTGTGTCCAAAATGGTTTGTTAGAGTATGGTGCATTAGGCACAAACCGTGCACCTATCTTGCACCTAAACTAACACTATCTCCAAACGTACCAAAGCTAGATTACGTATGACACACAACATCTAGAAGTTCCATTGGGTGTGTCCAAATTGATTTTTGAGCATATGATACGTTCCATGCAAACCGTGCACCTATCTTGCATCAAGATTAGCACTATCTCCAAACTAACCGAACTAATCTTCCACTTGAGACTCATCACCTAGGAGTACCAACAGGTGCGTCCAAAGTGGTTTCTTAGACTATGGTGCATTAGGCGCAAACTGTGCACCTATCTTGCACCAAAACTAACACTGTCTCCAAATGGATCAAAGTGAGATTCCATATGACACACGTCATCTAGGAGTTCGATCAGGTGCGTCCAAATTGATTTCCAAGCATATGGTATGTCCCATGCAAACTACACACCTATCTTGCATCAAAATTATCATCATCTCCAAATAGACCGAACAAGAGATTCCACTTGAGCCTCTTCACCTCACAGTACCAATTGGTGTGTCCAAAATAGTTTCTTAGACTATGGTGCATTAGGCGCAAACTGTGCACCTATCTTGCACCAAAACTAACAGTCTCCAAATGGATCGAAGCGAGATTCCATATGACACACGTCATCTAGGAGTTCCATCGGGTTCGTCCAAATTGATTTCTGAGCATATAGCACGTTTCATGCAAACTGTGCAACTATCTTGCATTAAGATTAGCACTATCTCCAAATAGACCAAACCGAGCTTCCAATTGAGCCTCTTCCGCCAGGTGTACCATTGGGTGTGTCCAAAATGGTTTCTTAGAGTATGGTGCATTAGGCACAAACCCTACAAATATCTTGCACCGAAACTAACACTATCTCCAAATAGACCAAAGCGAGATATCATATGACACACATCATCTAGGAGTTCTATCGGGTGCGTCCATATTGATTTTCAAGCATATGGTATGTTCCATGCAAACTGTGCACCTATCTTACATGAAGATTAGCACTATCTCCAGTACCGAGCTTTCACTTGAGCCTCTTCACCTAGGAGTACCATCGGGTGCTTCCACAACTGTTTCTAAGCCTATGGTGCATTAGGTGCATACCGGGCACCTATCTTACACCGAATCTAACACTATCTCCAAATGGACCGAAGTGAGATTTCATATGACACACGTCATCTAGGAGTTCTATCAGGTGCGTCCAAATTGATTTCCTAGCATATGGTACGTCCATGCCAATCGTGCACCTATCTTGCGTCAAGATTAGCACTATCTCCAAACAGACCAAACTGAGCTTCCACTTGAGCCTCTTCATTTAGGAGTACAATCGGGTGCGTCCAGAAGGGTTTGTTAGAGTATGGTGCATTAGGCACAAATCGTGCACCTATATTGCACCGAAACTAATACTATCTCCAAACGGACCAAAGCGAGGTTACATATGAGACACAACATCTAGGAGTTCCATCGGGCGTGTCCAAATTGATTTCGAGCATATGATACGTTCCATGCAAACCGCACACCTATCTTGCATCAAGATTAGCAGTATCTCCAAAAAGACCAAACCAAGCTTCCACTTGAGCCTCTTCACCTAGGAGTAGCAACAGGTGCGTCTAAAATGGTTTATTAGGCTATTGTGCATTAGGCGCAAACTGTGCACATATCTTCCACCGAAACTAACACTGTCTCCAACAGACCAAAGCAAGATTTCATATGACACACGTCATCTAAGAGTTCCATCGGTTGTGTCCAAATTGATTTTCGAGCATATAGTACGTTTCATGCAAACCATGCACCTATCTTGCATCAAGATTAGCACTATCTCCAAACAAACTGAACCGAGCATCCACTTGAGACTCTTTAGCTAGGAGTACAATCGGGTGCATCCAAAATGGCTTGTTAGAGTATGGTGCATTAGGCACAAAGCATGCACCTATCTTGCACTGAAACTAACACTATCTCCAAATAGAAAAAGCGAGATATTAGATGACACGCATCACCTAGGAGTCTATAGGGTGCGTCCAAATTGATTTTCAAGCATATGGTACGTTCCATGCAAACCGTGCACCTATCTTACATGAAGATTAGCACTATCTCCAAACAAATCATACCGAGCTTTCACTTGAGCCTCTTCACCTAGGAGTACCATCGGGTGCTTCCACAATGGTTTTTGAGCCTATGGTACATTAGGCGCAAACCGTACATTTATCTTGCACCAAAACTAACACTATCTCCAAATGGACCGAAGTGAGATTCCATACGACACACGTCATCTAGTAGTTCTATCGGGTACATCCAAATTTATTTTCAAGCAAATGGTATGTCTATGCAATCCATGCACCTATCTTGTGTCAAGATTAGAACTATCTCCAAACAGACCAAACCGAGCTTCCACTTGAGCCTCTTCAGCTAGGAGTACAATCAGGTGCGTCCAAAATGGTTTGTTAGATTATGGTGCATTAGGCACAAACTGTGCACCTTTCTTGCACTGAAACTAACACTATCTCCAAACAGACCAAGACGAGATTTCATATGACACACGTCATCTTGGAGTTCCATCGGGTGCGTCCAAATTGATTTCTGAGCATATGGTACGTTCCATGCAAACCGTGCACCTATCTTGCATCAAGATTAGCAGTATCTCCAAGCAGACCGAACCAAGCTTACACTTGAGCCTCTTCATCTAGGAGTACCAAGAGGTGCGCCCAAAATGGTTTCTTAGGCTATGGTGCCTTAGGCACAAACTATGCACCTATCTTGCACCAGAACTAACACTGTCTCCAAGCGGACCAAAACGAGATTCTATATGAAACACGTCGTCTAGGAGTTCCATCAGGTGCGTTCAAATTGATTTTCAAGTATATGGTATGTTCCACGCAATCTGTGCACCTATCTTGCATCAATATTAGCAGTATCTCCAAACAGACCAAACCAAGCTTCCACTTGAGCCTCTTCTGCTAGGAGTACCATCGGGTGAGTCCAAAATGATTTCTTAGAGTATGGTGCATTAGGCACAAACCGTGCACCTATCTTTCACTGAAACTAATACTATATCCAAATAGACCAAGGCAAGATATCAGATGATACACATCATCTAGGAGTTCTATCAGGTGTGTCCAAATTGATTTTTCAGCACATGGTACGTTCCATGCAAACCGTGCACCTATCTTACATGAAGATTAACACTATCTCCAAATAGATCATACTGAGCTTTCACTTGAGCCGCTTCATCGGGTGCTTCCACAACGGTTTCTGAGCCTATGGTGCATTAGGCGCAAACCATGCACCTATCTTGCACCGAAACTAACACTATCTCCAAATGGACCGAAGTGAGATTCCATATGACACACGTCATCTAGGAGTTCTATCGGGTGCATCCAAATTGACTTCTAACAATATGGTATGTTCCATGCAAACCTTGCACCTATCTTGCATCAAGATTAGTACTATCTCCAAACAGACCAAACCAAGCTTTCACTTGTGCCCCTTTACCTAGGAATACCAATGGGTGCGTCCAAAACTGTTTCTTAGCCTATCGTGCATTAGGCGCAAACCGTGCACCTTTCTTGCACCAAAACTAACACTATCTCCAAAGAGACCAAAGTGAGATTCCGTATGACACACATCAGCTAGGAGTTCCATTGGGTGTGTCCAAATTGATTTTCAACCATATGGTATGTTTCATGCACACCCTGCACCTATCTTGCACCGAAACTTACACTATCTCCAAGTGAGCCGAAGTGAGATTCCATATGATACACGTCATCTAAGAGTTCTATCGGGTGCATCCAAACTGATTTCTGAGCATATGGTACATTCCATGCAAACCGTGTACCTATCTTACATCAAGATTAGCACTATCTCCAAACAGACTAAACCGAGCATTCACTTAAGCCCCTTTACCTAGGAGTACCATCGGTTGCGTCCAAAATTGTTTCTTAGCCTATGGTGCATTAGGCACAAACTGTGCACCTATCTTACACTGAAACTAACACTGTCTCCAAACAGACCGAAGCCAGAATCCATATAACACACGTCATCTATGAGTTCCATCGGGTGCGTCCAAATTGATTTCTGAGAATATGGTATGTGTGGGGGTATAAACCCCTATACCCTTATGGCTAGACTTGGGCCAGGAGGCTTGGCCCATTACGAGACAAGTTCAAGGCTTGATCCGACAGCTCGGGGTTTCGCGCAAGGAAACGAGACGTGGAGATCAAGCAAGATTCTAGTCGGTTAGAATAAGAATTGATATCGAATTATCTATGGCAATTGTAACCGACTAGGATTAGTTTCTAGATCTGTAACCCTGCCCTCCGGACTATATAAGGAGAGGCAAGGGACCCCCCTAGGACATCAGATCATTATTCTCTCAACACAAATCAATACAACCAGACGCAGGACGTAGGTATTACGCCAACTCGGCGGCCGAACCTGGATAAAAAGCTTGTCTGTGTCTTGCGTCACCATCGAGTTTGTAGTTTGCGCACCGTCTACCGATAAACTACTACCGTGGGCATACCCCAAGGTAGACTGCCGACTAGCTTTCGTCGACAGTGGCGCGCCAAGTAGGGGGTGTGCGTACAACTCCTCTGACGAACAAGATGGTCATCGTCCCAGCTTCCGCGGCCGTGCCCGAAGGCCTCACGTTCACCGTCGGCCAGATCACGTGGACGACGCACGGCGGCGGTCTCACGACCATGGTTTCGGAGGGAACCCAGATCCAATCTGGGATGACGGCGGCATCGGCTCCGACCACACGGATGCTGGTACCGAGCACCCGACCACCACTCCCACGCTACAAGGGAAAGAAGATTGACGGCTCGGATCTTCTCCGAGCACTCGATCACGCTGATTCCAAGCTTCTCGAGGCTTCTCAACTAGTAGATGGGATCTTACGTCAACCTGATCAAGCCCCACCAGTGGATTTTTTCAAATCCTACCGGCCAACTCGTGTCGTCACACACGAACAGCTGGGGGCGACTCTGACGATAACCTCCACCACCTCGGGACGGTCCGTCAAGACCAAGGCTGATCCGGAGGAAGGGTATCCTTGCGGTCTGAACAACTCAGCCTCTCTCTACTCGCGGCACGTCCAATCCCTTTTTAACGAGGCGGGTTGGCTGCCAAAGTGGAACGGTCGACCAGCTCGTCACCACGTCAACATGGTGACGGTCCAAGAACTATGGGACGGCCAGGCTTCCAGCACAAATTCGAGCACTGGTTCCGTTCCCACTGAAGTCATAAACTCCGAGGACAAGGACTATGATCTGGATTTGCCTCCACATCCTCCGGGTTTCCCTCGTTTCCCGGTCTTCCCACCTCGGTGAGGAGATATCGTTTTCAACGTCAGCGCCGACGAGCCGGCTGTTGATGGAGAAAAAGACGAGCAGAGGCAGCTCCGTGAGCAGCGCAACGCCGACCGTGCCCGACGACGCGCAGACCAGGAACGCCAATTCCCGCCGCATAATCTCAGCGACGATTTCGACATGGTCGGGGTTCAGCAAGTCTACAAAACGCCAAGCGCCAATGTGGCTATCGCCATGGCCAATTTAGATCGACTCCCTGATACTCCCGAGTGCCAGGGCGTTCGATCCAGCGTTCGGGCACATCTGATCGCTACTATGGGGCAAACAGCCACTCTGCTCAAAAGAGTCCAAGCCATCTCTTACACAGAGGCCTCCTCCGACCAGACCCACCGCAGCCGGACCTCACCACAGCCCAGCGGGCACCACCGCGACCTTTCCCCCAACGATCATCGAAAAGACTCACGGCGTGGCGATGGCGGTCGGGATGCTGGCGGTCGCCGCGAGCAGAATCATGGGCGTGGTCAGGAAGTAAACTAGCACAGGGATCTTCGATACAACATCCCTCCCAAAGACGCCCGAGACCGCATCAACAGGCGCGCCACGGAGAGAGCAGTCCACGAAAACCTGCGTCGTATCGAATATGATGCAACACACGCCCCCCCGGGCCTGAGGCAGTTCTCCTCACACCTCCGCCAGGTCGTGTGGCCCCGCAATTTCAAGCTCGAGAAACTCAAAAAATACGATGGCAAGGAAAATCCGGAAAACTGGATCACTCTTTACGAGATCGCCGTCCGATCAGCAGCAGGAGACGAGCACGTCATGGCCAACTACTTCCCAGTAGTCCTCGACCAGGCTGGTCACCAGTGGCTCCTTGGCCTGCCCGAGGACTCCATCGACTCTTGGGAAGAGCTGCGCCAGGCTTTCATCGACAATTTTATCGCCACATGCGAGCAGCCTAGAAACAAGTACGACCTCGAAAGGATAAGGGACAGGAAAAACGAGCCTCTGCGCGATTACATCCGACGATTCTCGGATATGCGCCTTAAGATCCCGAAGATTTCCCACGACGAGGCCATATCTGCTTTCATCATGGGGCTGCGCTTCCATGAAGCACTGAGGAACAAGCTGTTGCGCAAAAGGCCAACAACGATGGCCGAGCTCCTCGCCACGG
This sequence comes from Sorghum bicolor, assembly GCF_000003195.3. Lineage (NCBI taxonomy): Eukaryota > Viridiplantae > Streptophyta > Magnoliopsida > Poales > Poaceae > Sorghum > Sorghum bicolor. The sequence goes on from NC_012874.2 coordinate 46,785,375, forward strand.
CTAAAAATTACGCCGACGCCGACGACGCAGAAAAACTCATCCGGGACGATGCGAGAGGTCCCGACCAGCCTCCCCGGCGAGATGATAGTCGCGGTCGTTTCGACAACAGGAACCACCGCCGTCCCGACAACCGTGATCACAGGGAAGGTTGGGATAGGCGGCGCGACAATCGCGATGATTTCAGAGGAAAGCGCCCCCGCGACCATGACCACGAAGTGAATACAGTCAAACGCCCCAACGGGCGGCGGGACTACCAAGAAGACTACAACAAAACGTTGAAGGGACCGTGCTAACTGCATCTAAAGTCCAACCATACCATGGAAGAGTGTCGCGTCCTCAAAAACATTTATACACGGCAGGCCGCCCAAGACGACTCCGCCAAGAAGAATGGGAAGCAAGACGGGCGCGACCACGAAGACGAGGACGAGGACCAAGATAGGGACCCACGACACCAGTATGTCAGTCCCACCGACGTGGTCCACTCCATCTTCGGGGGCAAGGTCTCCATCGAATCTAAGCGAGAAAGAAAGCTTCTAAAAAGAGCCTGCCTCAACATAGACAGCTCGGATGGCCTGATCGCAGACCCGAAATTCCCCCCGTGGTCACACAGAGAGAACTCCTTCAGCAGGAAGGATCAGTGGGCCGCTATCCCAGAACCAGGTCGTTTCCCTCTAATCTTGGACCCTTGCATCAACAACATCAGATTCGAGCGGGTGCTCGTGGACGGAGGAAGCTCCATCGACATCCTTTTCCGTAACCGCCTGCCCGCTCTCAAGATATCTCCTGCACAGCTAAAACCCTACGATGCTCAATTCTGGGGAGTCCTGCCAGGCCAGAGTTCAGTGCCACTCGGACAGATAACACTGCCTGTCCAATTCGGCACGTCCGACCACTTTCGAACAGAGTTCGTCAACTTTGTGGTCGCCGACTTTGATGGGACTTACCACGCTATACTGGGCCGACCATCGCTAACAAAGTTCATGGCAGTCCCACATTACTCATACCTGGTCCTTAAAATGCCCACGGAGAAAGGCGTCCTAACCGTCAGGGGCAATGTCTACACTGCATATACTTGCGAGGAGGAGAGCTTCAAGATCACCGAAGCAATCGATCTCTCAATCCGCATGGCAGAGACAGCAACCCAAGCTGCACAGCTACCCCCCGACCAGCTTCGACTACCCGAGCAGGAGACCGCCAGGAAGAGCTCAAAATCCAAGGAGCACAAGGAAGTGCAGCTAGTCGAAGGCAGCCCCGAGAAGACGGCCCTCATCGGGGCCAACCTAGACCCTAAATAGGAAGACGCGCTTGTCAGGTTTCTAAGGGACAACATAAGCGTTTTCGCATGGAAACCCGCAGACATGCCCAGCGTCCCACGAAACCTGATCGAGCACTCCTTAAATGTCTCGAAGACCGCAAGACCCATCAAGCAAAACCTGCGATGGTTCGCTCGTGACAAAAAGGAGGCTATTAGGACAGAAATAACACGGCTTCTAGCAGCCGGATTCATAAAAGAAGTGTATCATCCCGATTGGCTTGCCAATCCGGTTCTTATACGCAAAAAGAATAATGAATGGAGAATGTGCGTTGATTACACTGATCTCAATAAACACTATCCTAAAGATCCTTTTGGTCTCCCTCGCATCGACGAGGTGGTCGATTCAACGGCCGAATGCGAACTCCTTTCTTTCATAGATTGCTACTCTGGTTATCACCAGATCTCGCTAAAGGAAGACGATCAGATCAAAACATTACTCCTTTCGGTGCATATTGCTACACGACCATGTCCTTCGTACTCAAAAATGCTGAGGCCACCTATCAAAGGGCCATCCAGCAATGCCTCCACGACGAGATTCGTGACGACCTCGTTGAGGCTTATGTAGACGACGTCGTCGTCAAAACAAGGGACGCCAGCACCCTAATCGACAACTTAGACCGAACCTTCAAAGCACTAAACAAGTATAAGTGGAAGCTTAATCCCAAAAAGTGTATCTTTGGGGTCCCCTCCGGTCTACTACTCGGCAACGTCGTCAGCCGCGACGGCATACGGCCGAATCCTTCAAAAGTAAAAGCAGTACTTGACATGCGACCACCTAAGAATGTCAAGGATATTCAGAAGCTCACCGGATGTATGGCCGCTCTCAGCCGCTTCATCTCAAGACTAGGAGAAAAAGGCCTCCCCTTCTTCAAACTCTTGAAAGCGTCAGAAAAATTCTCCTGGACGGAAGAGGCTGACGCTGCGTTCACCCAGCTTAAGACTTTCCTCACCTCACTGCCTGTTCTCACGGCGCCTCAGCCCTATGAAGACCTACTTCTTTACATTGCAGCAACCGACAGGGTCGTCTCCACAGCAATAGTGGTCGAGCGAGACGAGCCAGGCCACGTCCACAAGGTCCAGAGACCCGTTTACTTCATAAGCGAAGTCTTAAACGAGTCCAAGGCCAGATACCTGCAAATACAGAAGCTCATATATGCCATTCTAATAACGTCAAGGAAGCTAAAGCACTACTTTGACGGCCATCGAGTCTTGGTAACCACCAGTTTCCCTCTTGGGGATATTCTGCGCAATAAAGACGCCAACGGCAGAATTGTAAAATGGGCAATGGAATTATGCCCATTCTCCCTGGAATTCCAGAGTCGCACCACAGTCAAGTCTCAGACCCTGGTCGATTTCATTGCAGAATGGACGGATCTCAATGAACCTCCCGTTCCCGACGTTTCCGACCACTGGTCGATGTTCTTCGACGGGTCCTTAAACATTAGCGGTGCCGGCGCTGGGATACTTTTCGTGTCGCCTAACAAGGACAAACTGCGTTACGTCCTTAGGCTCCTCTTTCCGGCATCAAACAACGTCGCCGAGTACGAAGCATGCCTGCACGGCATACGACTAGCCGTTGAGTTGGGAGTCAAACGCCTCTATGTCTATGGCGACTCCGCTTTGGTTATCAACCAGCTCAACAAGGAATGGGACGCAACCCATGAGAAGATGGATCTCTATTGCAAAGAAATTCGCAAGTGGGAAACCAACTTCTACGGCATAGAATACATCCACGTGGTCCGGGATAAGAACCAAGCAGCAGATGCGTTGTCAAAGTTAGGGTCATCTCGGGCCCAGATCCCGCGAGGTGTTTTCGTTCAGGACATCCATGAGCCAAGCGTGGGCACAGGCCTGGTCGAAAAGCAACCCACGGAGGCAATGCTTATAGACGACACTACTCCGACAACCAATGGCCGTGATTAGCGCAACCCGTTCATCAAATATATATCGGATGGGTCAGGCTTTCAGGACAAAACAGAGAACGAGCGCCTCATTCGACGGTCAAAGAATTACATACTGGTGGACGACAAACTTATACGAAAAAACACAAGTTCTGAAGTGCTGCTCAAATGCATATCCCAAGATGATGGCATCAAGCTCCTAGACGACATACATGCCGGATCCTGTGGCAATCATGCCGCCTCCAGAACGCTGGTCGGGAAAGCTTTCCGAGCAGGTTTTTACTGGCCAACCGCGGTCAACGACGCAGAAAAACTGGTCCGACACTGTGAGGGATGTCAGTTCTTCGCCAAAAGGACCCACGTACCTGCTCATGAGATTCAAACTATCCCGTCGTCCTGGCCTTTCGCCTGCTGAGGGCTCGACATGATCGGGCCATTTAAACCGGCCCCGGGCAACTTCAAGTTCGTCTTCGTATTAATTGACAAATTCTCAAAATGGATCGAATACATGCCATTGGTCAAAGCAACCTCCGAGAAGGCTGTGGAGTTCCTCAATCAAATCATACACAGATTCGGGATCCCAAACAGTATAATCACCGACCTGGGCACTCAGTTCACTGGCACTACATTTTGAGCCTTCTGCGATGACAGAGGCATAGTCATAAAATACGTGTCAGTAGCTCACCCACGGGCAAATGACCAAGTCGAGCGTGCGAACGGAATGATCATTGACGTCCTAAAGAAAAGGCTGTACACCGAGAACGACAGAGCGTCTGGTCGATGGATGAAAGAGTTACCAGCCATGGTCTGGGGTCTCCGAACTCAGACTAGTCGGAACACGGGGGTGTCACCCTACTTCATGGTTTACGGCACTGAGGCAGTTCTGCCGTCTGACATAACCTTCGGATCTCCTAGAATTGAAAACTTCGACCAGTCAACAGCCGACAACGCCAGGGAGCTTGAAGTTAACTGCATGGAGGAAAAGCGTCTAAATTCATGTCTCCGAACAGCAAAGTATCTTGCAGCAATCAGAAGGTACCACAACAGGAACGTCAAGGACTGTTCTTTCGTGGTCGGCGATCTGGTACTCAGGTGGAAAACAAGCCAGGAGGGAATGCACAAGCTATCCACCCCCTGGGAAGGACCCTATGTGGTCGCCGAAGTCACACGACCCACATCCTACAGATTGGCATATCCAGACGGAACACGCGTGCCTAACTCTTGGCACATAGACAAACTGCGCCGATTTTATCCATAGGTTCTAGTATCTCTTGCCTGTAAATCTCTTATAGTTGTCAATAATAAAAGTTTTTCTTTTCGGCTATACTTTGTTTACACGCAGAGCTCGGAAAGTCTTCCACGACAGAAACTCTTAACGGCTATGAATCAAACACAGTGGCATGTCACTCAGATAACTTTACAGCGCTCAAAATAACAGTCATGACAAAAGCAAACTTTATTACAAACTTTACATACAAAGTTTACAATAAATACTCTGATGGGCGGTCACTAGTCTACTACAGACTACCCTACTGGCCTACTGCTCGGGCTGATCACCCGCCTGGCCTTGCTGCCCGGACGAAGGGGTCGGGGCCACCGGCGCCTGGCTGGTCGAGACTGCAGGCGTCGACCGCCCATCTCCGGCAATAGACGCACCCGACAGCTCTCTGGCCGACCTGTCTGAACCTGGCTGGTCGGGGGGAGTGGCCGTTCCGCATAGATTGATGTCGCCGATCACCGTCGACGACAAGTCCAGCAGACCGGCCCGAAGCTCGTCCGCCTCCTGCGGGCCGATCTCCTTGGGATACCCCTTCTCCAGCCTGGACAAGTCGACCAGGGGGTAGTGGGCGCGCACCATGCTAAGGATATGCGCACCAGCGAACTCCCCGGCGTCCTTCACGAACTGCTGGAGCCAATCCCATGCCCGTTGCGCCTGTTCGACAGGCGTCAGTTTCGGCGCACGGGGCTGGCTTTCTGGAAGCTCGAGGCTGATCAGGTCTAGGACCAGGGCTACTCCTTTCCAAAGCCTAATACAATTAGTCTTCCAGGAGTCCCGATCCTTGACCAGCTCGTCTAAGTGCTTTTTGGCATTCACCTTGAGCACTGCAAGTCAAGAAATATATCAGTATAAGCACAATGAAAAGAGCATTGAGCAGCTATATAAAAGGGGGGCGGTACGGTTACTTACCAGACAACTCCCGGTTCCTCTGACCTAGCTCCTCGCCTGCTCGGCGTCCGGCCTCTAATGCCCCGGCAAGCTCTTGGCCCAGCTGCTGTTTCTCTTGTCGGAGGCGAGCAACCTCTTCCTCCAAGTCTACAATAACACATTCCTGGTCAGCAGATCTAATCACACAGCTATATGCAGCTGTTCGGAGAATGCAACTAACCTGTCCTCTGCCGATACTGATCGGCTAGGCGCCGAGTAAGCTCGAGACGGCGCTCTTCCTGAGCACTCATCTCGGCCACCTTCTCACCAACTTCAGACCGCAGCCGGTCCACCTCCGTGGATAAGGCCTTGTTCTCGGCCATAATGCCCTCGATTTGGTCGAAGCACCGTTTCCGGTACTTCGCCGTTTTCATCGCGCCCTGCAAGGAAACACATATGTTGATCACAGGAGCACTACATATACTTGCTGAGCAATGCACAGACCACCTACCTGGACCTCATCCACGAGACGCTTGGCTGCGCGTTCCACCCTCGCGTCCTCTTCCGTCTCCGCGAGCTCCTCGTGTCCAATAAAGTGGTCCCCGCGTTGGCGCCACACATAGACGTGCTGGCGGCCGTCACGGGGACGACCCTGGACCTCTTCTACGTCGTCGTCAGAGGCCACTTGGGGCTCCTCGTCTGCCGCACTACCTCCGGCCGCGGTCGTGGGCATCACCGGCCCCTGGTCCAGGCAAGGGGAGCCCACGGGCGATGAGGCCCCTGCTCGGGCGGTGTTGGGACCCTCCCCTCTCCGGCCGGAGGGGTCGGGACTCTGCCTTCCTCCTCCGCAACAGTACTCGGGGGAGGGGTCCTCGCTGCCTCCTCACCCCCCGGCGGAGTGCTTACTGTGGCACTCGCCGGGGTAGATTGCCCCTCGGCAACTGTAGCAGCGGCCGCCGCCGCAGGCTGCTCTGTGGCCCGCGGCGCGGCGTCCTCGACGGCGGTAGCAGGCTCGGCCGTCCTCGGCTCCGCGACTTGGTCGGGGTTGACGTCCGACGCCGCGCTAAATAACAAAGTGACATTTTCAACAACAAAAAACAAAGCCGAAGTACAAAAGTTGAACACTTACAGGTCTGATCGATGGTGGGCTGCGGTGAACCTCCGCCTGGCCCTGCCGGTCGGTGCCTGTGCTCCCGTCTCTGCGACGCTCGGGGCAGGAGGGTCGCTGGCCACCCGATCAGTGGTGGCCGGCGCATTGTCCGGGCGACTGCGAGGCCTTCAGACCAACGACGGTGCGGCCTCCTCCTCCTCCTCGTCGTCGTCGGCGATCCGGACGAGCCGACGGCGTTTTGGCGCCTGGCTGCTCTCTGCTGGCAGCGTCGGCGCAGGGGAAGGATCTACTGATAAAGGCCTTTTCCCCGCCACTCTTTCCTCGGTGGTCGGGACAGGGCGGGCCTGCTCTTCCTCACTGCTGGTGTACCGAGTACACCGAGCAGTGTCTTCCCCTGGGGGATCTTCCCCCGCGGGGTTCTCCATCCCAGGTGCCAGCGACACATACACTGTGCACCGGTCAACATCTCCGATCTGCAACAGTAAGAAAGACAAGTCAGCAGCTGGAAAGAACAAAGACTTAGGAGAAACAATCAGTAAGTAATGTTACCTTAGGAGCTGGTCGCCCCAGCTTGAAAGCTTGCACCCGATCACTACCACGGATGAAGCTCCCATCAGCAAAGTTGAACAGCTCGTTCAACAACTGCTGCACCTCCGCCTTCTCTAAGATCTCAGGTGTCATCCTGGTCGGGTCTTGGCTTCCAGCATACTCGTACGCCGAGTGCACCCTCTTCTGGCAGGGCATCACCCGACGACAAATGAAGTTGCTGACCACTGCCAGCCCGTCCAAGCGCGACCAGTCGATCAGCTTCATCAGGTCCGCTACTTGGCCGACGAACTCAGGGCGGTCGGTCCAACTGACCCTCTTCTCGGGGATGTACCCCACGTCGCAGAACGTGGAGCTGCCCGGTTCTTCCCTGACGTAGAACCACTTCCTGTACCATTCGGTTAGGGAAGTGTTCCATGGACAGCTCAGATAACGGTTCTTCATCCCGTCGCGAAGATTGAGGTATACTCCACCTGCAATCTTGGAGCCTCCAACCGCTCCCTTTTTCCTTAAACAGAAAAGATAGCGGAAAAGATCGAAGTGCGGCTCTATGCCAACATAGGCCTCGCACAGATGAATGAAGGTAGAAATGAGAAGGATTGAGTTCAGGTGCAGATTGCAGGGGAAGGATTAGCACAATATCCAAATAGACTAAACCAGCTTCCACTTTAGTCTCTTCACCTAGAAGTACCAATAGGAGCGTCAAAAATGCTTTCTTAGACTTTGGTGCATTAAGCGCAAACTGTGCACCTATCTTCCAAAATGGTTTCTTAGACTATGGTGCATTAGGCGCAAACCGTGCACCTATCGTGCATCAAGATTAGCACTATCTCCAAATAGACCAAATCGAGATTCCACTTGAGCCTCTTCACCCAGGAGTGCCAACAGGTGTGTCCAAAATGGTTTCTTAGACTATGGTGCACTAGGCGCAAACTGTGCACCTAACTTGCACCGAAACTAATATTGTCTCCAAACGGACCGAAGCGAGATTCCATATGACACACGTCCCCTAGGAGTTCCATCGGGTGCATCCAAATTGATTTCTGAGCATCTAGAATATTTCATGCAAACTGTGCACCTATCTTGCATCAAGATTAGCACTATCACCAAACAGAATGAACCGAACTTCCACATGAGCCTCTTCACCTATGAGTACCAATAGGTGCATCCAAAATGGTTTCTGAGCCTATGGTGCATTAGGCACAAACTGTGCAATATCTTCCACCGAAACTAACACTGTCTCCAAAAAGACCAAAGTGAGATTCCATATGACACATGTCATCTAGGAGTTCCATCAGGTATGTACAAATTGATTTCCGAGCATATAGTATGCTCTATGCAAACCGTGCAACTATCTTGAATCAAGATTAGCACTATCTCCAAACAGACCGAACCGAGCTTCCACTTGAGCCTCTTCAGCTAGGAGTACCGTCGGGTGTGTCTAAAATGGTTTCTTAGAGTATGGTGCATTAGACACAAACTGTGCACCTATCTTGCACCGAAACTAACACTATCTCCAAATAGATAAAAGCGAAATATCAGATGACACACATCATCTAGGAGTTCTATCGGGTGCGTCCAAATTGATTTTCAAGCATATGGTACATTCCATGCAAACCGTGCACCTATCTTACATGAAGATTAGCACTATCTCCAATCAGATCGTACCGAGCTTTCACTTGAGCCTCTTCACCTAGGAGTATCATCGGGTGCTTCCATAATGGTTTCTAAGCCTATGGTGCATTAAATGCAAACCATGCACCTATCTTGCACTGAAACTAACACTATCTCCAAATGGACTGAAGTGAGATTCCATATGACACACGTCATCTAGGAGTTCTATCGGGTGCATGCAAATTGATTTCTGAGCATATGGCACATTCCATGCAAACCGTGCACCTATCTTGCATCAAGATTAGCACTATCTCCAAACAGACCAAACCAAGCTTTCACTTGAGCCCCTTCACCTAGGAGTATCATCGTGTGCGTCCAAAATCATTTCTTAGAGTATGGTGCATTAGGCACAAACCGTGCACCTATCTTGTACCGAAACTAACACTATCTCCAAACAGACCAAAGTGTATCAGATGACACACATCATCTATGAGTTCTATCGGGTGCGTCCAAATTGATTTTCAAGCATATGGTACATTCCATGCAAACCATGCACTGATCTTACATGAAGACTAGCACTATCTCCAAACAGATCGTACCAATCTTTCACTTGAGCCTCTTCACCTAGGAGTACCTTCGGGTGCTTCTACAATGGTTTCTGAGCCTATGGTGCATTAAGTGAAAACCATGCACCTATCTTGCACCAGAACTAACACTATCTCCAAATGGATTAAAGTGAGATTTCGTACGACACACGTCATCTAGGAGTTTTATCGGGTGCATCCAAATTGATTTCTGAGCATATGGTACCTTCCATGCAAACCGTGCAACAATCTTGCATCAAGATTAGCACTATCATCAAATAGACTAAACTGAGCATATGGAATCTTGCACAAGTTCTTATCCTGTGGTGCATTAGGCGCAAACCGTGCACCTATCGTTCACTGAATCTAACACTATCTCCAAACATACCGAAGCTAGATTCCATGTGACACAATCATCTTGGAGTTCCATCGAGTGCGTCCTAATTGATTTTCGAGCATATAGCACGTTTCATGCAAACTATGCATCTATCTTGCATCAAGATTAGCACTATCTCCAAACAGACCGAATCGAGCTTTCACTTGAGCCTATGGTGCATTAGGCGCAAACCGTGCACCTATCTTGCACCAAAACTAACACTGTCTCTAAACAGATCGAAGCAAGATTTCGTATGACACACGTCATCTAGGTGTTCCATCATGTGCATCCAAATTGATTTCCGAGCATTTGGTATGTTCCATGCAAATCGTGCACCTATCTTGCATCAAGATTAACACTATCTCCAAACAGACCAAACTAAGCTTTCACTTGAGCCCCTTCACCTAGGAGTACCATCGGGTGCGTCCAAAATCATTTCTTAGAGTATGCTGCAATAGTCACAAACCGTGCAATATGTTCTTAGAGTATGGTGCATTAGGCACAAACCATGCACCTATCTTGCACTAAAACTAACACTAACTGTAAATAGACCAAAGCGAGATATCACATGACACACATCATCTATGAGTTCTATCGGGTGCATCCAAATTGATTTTCAAGCATATGGTATGTTCCATACAAACCGTGCGCCTATCTTACATGAAGATTAGCACTATCTCCAAACAGATCGTAGCAAGCTTTCACTTGAGCCTCTTCACCTAGGAGTACAATCGGGTGCTCACAATGGTTTCAGAGCCTATGGTGCATTACGCGCAAACCGTGCATCAATCTTGCACTGAAACGAACACTACCTCCAAACGGACCGAAGTGAGATTCCATATGACACACGTCATCTAGGAGTTCATCGGGTGCGTCCAAATTGATTTATGAGCATATGGTACATTCCGTGCAAACCGCGCACCTTTCTTGCATAAAGATTAGCACTATCTTCGAACAGACCAAACTAAGCTTTCACTAGAGCCCCTTTACCAAGGAGTACCATCGGGTGCGTCCAAAATCGTTTCTTAGCCGGTGGTGCATTAGGCACAAACCATGCAGCTATCTTGCACCGAATCCAACACTGTCTCCAAAGAGACCGAAGCGAGATTCCATATGACACTCGTCATCTAGGAGTTCCACCAGGTGCGTCCAAATTGATTTTCGAGCATATAGTAAGTTCCATACAAACCATTCAACTATCTTGCATCAAGATTAGCACTATCTCCAAACAGACCAAACTGAGCTTTTACTTGAGCCCCTTTAGCTAAGAGTGCCATCAGGTGCATTCAAAATTGTTTCTTAGCCTATGGTGCATTAGGCGCAAATTGCACTGAATCTAATACTTTCTCCAAATGGACCAAAGCGAGATTACATATGACACACATCATCAAGGAGTTCCATCGGGTATGTCCAAATTGAATTTCAAGCATATGGTACGTTCCAAGCAAACCATGCACCTATCTTACATGAAAATTAGCACTATCTCCAAACAGACCGAACTGAGCTTCCACTTGAGCCTCTTCAGCTAGGAGTACCATCGGGTGTGTCCAAAATGGATTCATAGAGTATGGTGCATTAGACACAAACTGTGCACCTATCTTGCACCGAAACTAACACTATCTCCAAATAGACCAAAGCAAGATATCAGATGACACACGTCATCTAGGAGTTCTATCGGGTGTGTCCAAATTGATTTTCAAGCATATGGTACATTCCATGCAAACCGTGCACCTATCTTACATGAAGATTAGCACTATCTCCAAACAGATCGTACCGAGCTTTCACTTGAGCCTCTTCACCTAGGAGTATCATCGGGTGCTTTCATAATGGTTTCTAAGCCTATGGTGCATTAGGTGTAAACCGTGCACCTATCTTGCACTGAAACTAACACTATCTCCAAATGGACTGAAGTGAGATTCCATATGACACACGTCATCTATGAGTTCTATCGGGTGCATGCAAATTGACTTCTGAGCATATGGTACATTCCATGCAAACCGTGCACCTATCTTGCATCAAGATTAGCACTATCTCCAAACAGACCAAAGCAAGCTTTCACTTGAGCCCCTTCACCTAGGAGTATCATCGGGTGCGTCCAAAATCATGTCTTAGAGTATGGTGCATTAGGCACAAACCGTGCACTTATCTTGCACCAAAACAAACACTATCTCCAAACAGACCAAAGTGTATCACATGACACACATCATCTAGGAGTTCTATCGGGTGCGTCCAAATTGATTTTCAAGCATATGGTACATTCCATGCAAACCATGCACTGATCTTATATGAAGATTAGCACTATCTCCAAACAGATCGTACCAAACTTTCACTTGAGCCTCTTCACCTAGGAGTACCATCGGGTGCTTCCACAATGGTTTCTGAGCCTATGGTGCATTAGGCGGAAACCATGCACCTATCTTGCACCAGAACTAACACTATCTCCAAATGGATTAAAGTGAGATTTCGTAAGACACACGTCATCTAGGAGTTCTATCCGGTGCATCCAAATTGATTTATGAGCATATCGTACATTCCATGCAAACCGTGCACCAATCTTGCATCAAGATTAGCACTATCATCAAACAGACTAAACCGACCTTTCACTTGAGCCCCTTTACCTAGGAGTACCATCGGGTGCGTCAAAATTTTTTTCTTAGCCTATGGTGCATTAGGCGCAAACCATGCACCTATCGTGCACAGAATCTAACACTCTCTCCAAACAGACCGAAGCTAGATTCCATGTGACACACATCATCTTGGAGTTCCATCGAGTGCGTCCAAATTGAATTTCGAGCATATGGCACGTTTCATGCAAACTATGCATCTATCTTGCATCAAGATTAGCACTATCTCCAAACAGACCGAATCGAGCTTTCACTTGAGCCTATGGTGCATTAGGCGCAAACCGTGCACCTATCTTGCACCAAAACTAACACTCTCTCTAAACAGACCGAAGCAAGATTCCATATGACACATGTCATCTTGGAGTTCTATCGTGTGCATCCAAATTGATTTCTGAGCATATGGTACATTCCATGCAAACCGTGCACCTATCTTGCATCAAGATTAGCACTATCTCCAAACAGACCAAACTAAGCTTTCACTTGAGCCCCTTCACCTAGGACTACCATCGGGTGCGTCCAAAATCATTTCTTAGAGTATGGTGCATTAGTCACAAACCGTGCAATATGTTCTTAGAGTATGGTGCATTAGGCACAAACCATGCACCTATCTTGCACTAAAACTAACACTCTCTGTAAATAGACCAAAGCGAGATATCACATGACACACATCATCTAGGAGTTCTATCGGGTGCGTTCAAATTGATTTTCAAGCATATGGGATGTTCCATACAAACCGTGCGCCTATCTTACATGAAGATTAGCACTATCTCCTAACAGATCGTAGCAAGCTTTCACTTGAGCCTCTTCACCTAGGAGTCCCATCGGGTGCTTCCACAATGGTTTCTGAGCCTATGGTGCCTTAGGCGCAAACTGTGCACAAATCTTGCACTGAAACGAACAATATCTCCCAACGGACCAAAGTGAGATTCCATATGACACACGTACCATCGGGTGTGTCCAAATTGATTTCTAAGCATATGGTACATTCCGTGCAAACCGCGCACCTATCTTGCATAAAGATTAGCACTATCTTCGAACAGACCAAACTAAGCTTTCACTAGAGCCTCTTTACCTAGGAGTACCATCGGGTGCATCTAAAATCGTTTCTTAGCCGATGGTGCATTAGGCACAAACCGTGCAGCTATCTTGCACTGAATCTAACACTGTCTCCAAACAGACCGAAGCGAGATTCCATATGACACTCGTCATCTAGGAGTTCCACCGGCTGCGTCCAAATTGATTTCCGAGCATATAGTAAGTTCCATGCAAACCATTCAACTATCTTGCATCAAGATTAGCACTATCTCCAAATAGACCAAACTGAGCTTTTACTTGAGCCCCTTTACCTAGGAGTACCATCGGGTGCATCCAAAATTGTTTCTTAGCCTATGGTGCATTAGCCACAAATTGCACTGAATCTAACACTTTCTCCAAATGGACCAAAGCGAGATTACATATGACACACATCATCAAGGAGTTCCATAGGGTATGTCCAAATTGATTTTCAAACATATGGTACGTTCCAAGTAAACCATGCACCTATCTTACATGAAAATTAGCACTATCTCCAAACAGATCGTACCAAGCTTTCACTTGAGCCTCTTCACCTAGAAGTACCATCAAGTGCATCCAAAATGGTGTCTTAGCCTATGGTGCATTAGGCGCAAACTATGCACCTATCTTGCACCGACACTAACACTATCTCTAAACAAACCGAAGCAAGATTCCATATGACACACGTCATTTAGGATTTTCATTGGGTGCGTCCAAATTAATATCCAAGCATATGGTACGTTCCAAGCAAACTGTGCACCTATCTAGCATCAAGATTAGCACTATCTCTAAACAGACCAGACCAATCTTCCACTTGAGCCTCTTCACCTAGGAGTATCATCGGGTGCATCAAAAATGGTTTCTCAGCCTACGGTGCATTAGGCGCAAACCGTGCACATATCTTCTACCAAAACTAACACTGTCTCTAAACGAACTGAAGCAAGATTCCATATGATACACGTCATCAAGGAGTTCTATCGGGTTTGTCCAAATTAGTTTCTAAGCATATGGTACGTTCCATGCAGACCATGCATCTATCTTGCATCAAGATTAGCACTATCTCCAAATACACCAAACCGAGCTTTCACATGAGTCTTTTACCTAGGAGTACCATCGGGTGCGTCCAAAATGGTTTCTTAGCCTATGCTGCATTATGTGCAAACCTTGCACCTATCTTGCACCGAAACTAACACTATCTCCGAACAAACTGAAGCAAGATTTCGTATGACACACGTCATCTTGGAGTTCCATCACGTGCGCCCAGATTGTTTTTCCAAGCATTTGGTATGTTCCTTGCAAACCGTGCACCTATCTTTCATCAAGATTAGCACTATCTCCAAACAGACCGAACCGAGCATCCACTTGAGCCCCTTCACCTAGGAGTACCAACAAGTGCGTCAAAAATGGTTTCTTAGACTATGGTGCATTAGGTGCAAACTGTGCACCTATCTTGCACCGAAACTAACAATGTCTCTAAATGGACCGAAACAAGATTCCATATGACACACGTCATCAAGGAGTTCCATCGGGTGCATCCAAGTTCATTTCCAAGCATATGGTACGTTCCATGCAAACCATGCACCTACCTTGCATAAGGATTAGCACTATCTCCAAACAGACTGAACCAAGCTTCCACTTGAGCCTCTTCACCCAGGAGTACCAAATAGTGCGTCCAAAATGGTTTCTTAGACTAAGGAGCATAAGGCGCAAACTGTGCACCTATCTTGCACTAAAGCTTACAATGTCTACAAATGGACCGAAGCAAGATTCTATATGACACACGTTATCTAGGAGTTCCATTGGGTGCGTCCAAATTGATTTCTAAGCATATGGTATGTTCCTTGCAAATCATGCACCTATATTGCATTAAGATTAGCACTATCTCCAAATAGATCAAACTGAGCTTCCAGTTGAGCCTCTTCACCGAAGTACCAACAGGTGCTTCCAAAATGATTTCTTAGACTATGGTGCATTAGGCGCAAACCAAGCACATATCTTGCACCGAAACTAACACTGTTTCTAAACAGACCAAAGCGAGATTCCATATGACACACGTCATCAAGGAGTTCCATCGGGTGCATCCAAATTGATTTCCAATCATATGGTATGTTCCATGCAAACCGTGCACCTATCTTGAATCAAGATTAGCACTATCTCCAAACAGACCGAACCGAGCTTCCACTTGAGCCTCTTCATCTATGAGTACAAACAGGTGCGTCAAAAATGGTTTCTAAGACTATGGTGCATTAGACACAAACTATGCACCTATCTTGCACAGACACTAACATTGTCTCCAAACAGACTGAAGCGAGATTCGATATGACACACGTCATCTAGGAGCTCCATTGAGCGCATCCAAATTGATTTCTTAACATATGGTATGTTCCATGCAAACTGTGCAACTATCTTGCATCAAGATTAGCACTATATCCGAACAGACCAAATCGAGCCTCCACTTGAGCCTCTTCAACTACGAGTATCATTGGGTGCATCTAAAATGGTTTCTTAGCCTATGGTGCATTAGGCGTAAACCGTACACATATCTTCTACCAAAACTCAGTCTCTAAACGAACCGAAGCAAGATTCCATATGACACACATCATTAAGGAGTTATATTAGGTGCATCCTAATTGATTTCTAAGCATATCATTTGTTCCATGCAAATCGTGCATCTATCTTGCATCAAGATTAGCACTATCTCCAAACAGACCAAACCAAGCTTTCACTTGAGCCCCTTGACCTAGGAGTACCATTGGGTGCGTCCAAAATGGTTTATTATCCTATGGTGCATTAGGTGCAAACCATGCACCTATCTTGCACCGAAACTAACACTGTCTCTAAACAGACCGAAGTGAGATTCCGTATGACACATGTCATCTAGGAGTTCCATCTGGTTCATCCAAATTGATTTCTGAGCATATGGTATGTTCCATGCAAATCGTGTACCTATCTTGCATCAGGATTAGCACTATATCTAAACAGACCGAACCGAGCCTCCACTTGAGCCTCTTCAACTATGAGTACCAACAGGTGCTTCCAAAATGGTTTCTTAGACTTTGGTGCATTAGGCGCAAACCATGCACAAATCTTGCACCGAAGCTAATACTGTCTCTAAGCACACCAAAGCAAGATTCCATATGACACACGTCATCAAGGAGTTCTATCGGGTGTGTCCAAATTAATTTCTAAGCATATGGTACGTTCCATGCAGACCGTGCATCTATCTTGCATCAAGATTAGCACTATCTCCAAATAGACCAAACCAAGCTTTCACTTGAGACTTTTACCTTAGAGTACCATCAGGTGCGTCCAAAATGGTTTCTTAGCCTTTGCTGCATTATGTGCAAACCCTGCACCTATCTTGCACCGAAACTAACGCTGTCTCCAAATAGATCAAAGCGAGATTCCATACGACACACATCATCAAGGAGTTTCATCGGGTGCATCCAAATAGATTTCCAAGCATATGGTATGTTCCATGCAAACCATGCACCTACCTTGCATAAGGATTAGCACTAACAGGTGCTTCCAAAATGGTTTCTTAGACTTTGGTGCATTAGGCGCAAACCGTGCACATATCTTGCACCGAAACTAATACTGTCTCTAAGCAAACCAAGGCGAGTCCATATGACACACGTCATCAAGGAGTTCTATCGGGTGTGTCCAAATTAATTTCTAAGCATATGGTACGTTCCATGCAGACCGTGCATCTATCTTGCATCAAGATTAGCACTATCTCCAAATAGATCAAACCGAGCTTCCACTTGAGCCTCTTCACCGAAGTACCAACAGGTGCTTCCAAAATGGTTTCTTAGACTATGGTGCATTAGGTGCAAACCATGCACATATCTTGCACCGAAACTAACACTGTTTCTAAACAAACCAAAGCGAGATTCCATATGACACACATCATCAAGGAGTTCCATCGGGTGCATCCACATTGATTTCCAAGCATATGGTATGTTCCATGCAAACCGTGCACCTATCTTGCATCAAGATTAG
>NC_012874.2:46802877-46813115 GCF_000003195.3 Sorghum bicolor
TGGAAATCAATTTGGAAGCACCCGATTGACCTCCTGGATGACGTGTGTCATATGGAATCTTGCTTCGGTCCATTTGGAGATGTTGTTAGTTTTGGTGCAAGATAGGTGCACAGTTTGCACCTAATGCATCATAGTCTAAGAAACCATTTTGGACGCACTTGTTGGTACTCCTAGGTGAAGGGGCTCAAGTGAATGCTCGGTTCGATCTATTTGGAGATAGTGCTAATCTTGATGCAAGATAGATGCATGGTCTGCATGAAACGTACCATATGCTTAGAAATTAATTTGGACACACCCGATAGAACTCTTTGATGACGTGTGTCATATGGAATCTCGCTTTGGTGTGCTTAGAGATAGTATTAGTTTCGGTGCAAGATATGTGCACGGTTTGAGCCTAATGCACCAAAGTCTAAGAAACCATTTTGGAAGCACCTGTTGGTACTCCTAGGTAAAGAGGCTCAAGTGGAGGCTCGGTTTGGTCTGTTTAGTGATGATGCTAATCTTGATGCAAGATAGGTGCACGATTTGCATGGAACATACCATATGCTCAGAAATCAATTTAGACGCAACAGATGGAACTCCTAGATGACATGTGTCGCATGGAATCTCACTTCGGTCCGTTTAGAGACAGTGTTAGTTTCAGTGCAAGATAGGTGCACGATTTGCACCTAATGCACCATAGGATAAGGAACCGTTTTGCACGCACCCGATGGTACTCCTAGGTCAAGGGGCTAAAGTGAAAGCTTGGTTTGGTCTGTTTGGAGATAGTCTAATCTAATCTTGATGCAAGATAGATGCACGGTTTGCATGGAACATACGATATGCTCAGAAATCAATTAGGACGCACCTGATATAACTCCTTGATGATGTGTGTCATATGGAATCTTGCTTCGGTTCGTTTAGAGACTGTTAGTTTTAGTAGAAGATATGTGCATGGTTTACGCCTAATGCACCATAAGCTAAGAAACCATTTTAGACGCACTCGATGGTACTCGTAGTTGAAGAGGCTCAAGTGGAGGCTCGATTTGGTCTGTTCGGATATAGTGCTAATCTTGATGCAAGATAGTTGCACAGTTTGAATGGAACGTACCATATGTTAAGAAATCAATTTGGACGCACCCAATGGAACTCCTAGATGACGTGTGTCACTTGGAATCTCACTTCGCTCTGTTTGGAGACAATGTTAGTTTTGATGCAGATAGGTGCATAGTTTGTGCCTAATGCACCATAGTCTAAGAAACCATTTTTGACGCACCTATTTGTACTCCTAGATGAAGAGGCTCAAGTGAAAGCTCGGTTCAGTCTGTTTGGAGATAGTGCTAATCTTGATGCAAGATAGGTGCACGGTTTGCATGGAACATACAATATGCTTGGAAATCAATGTGGATGCACCCGATGGAACTCCTTGATGACGTGTGTCATATGGAATCTCGCTTTGGTCTATTTAGAAACAGTGTTAGTTTCGGTGCAAGATATGTGCGTGGTTTGTGCCTACTGCACCATAGTCTAAGAAACCATTTTGGAAGCACCTGTTGGTACTTCGGTGAAGAGGCTCAAGTGGAAGCTCGGTTTGATCTGTTTTGAGATAGTGCTAATCTTGATGCAAGATATGTGCATGATTTGCAAGGAACATACCATATGCTTAGAAATCAATTTGGACGCACCCAATGGAACTCCTAGATGACGTGTGTCATATGGAATCTTGCTTTTGTCCGTCTGTAGACATTGTAAGTTTTAGTGCAAGATAATTGCACAGTTTGCGCCTAATGCACCATAGTCTAAGAAACCATTTTGGACGCACTATTTGGTACTCTTGGATGAAGAGGCCCAAGTGGAAGCTTGGTTCGGTCAGTTTGGAGATTGTGCTAATACTTATGCAAGGTAGGTGCATGCTTTGCATGGAACATACCATATGCTTGGAAATCAATTTGGATGCACCCGATGGGCCACCTTGATGACGTGTGTCATATGGAATCTTGCTTTGGTCCATTTGGAGATATTGTTAGTTTTGGTGCAAGATAGGTGCAAAGTTTGCACCTAATGCACCATAATTTAAGAAACCAATTTGGACGCACTTGTTGGTACTCATAGGTGAAGGGGCTCAAGTGAATGCTCGGTTCGATCTATTTGGAGATAGTGCTAATCTTGATGCAAGATAGATGCATGGTCCGCATGGAACGTACCATATGCTTAGAATTTAATTTGGACACACCCGATAGAACTCTTTGATGACGTGTGTCATATGGAATCTCGCTTTGGTGTGCTTAGAGATAGTATTAGTTTCGGTGCAAGATATGTGCATGGTTTGCGCCTAATGCACCAAAGTCTAAGAAACCATTTTGGAAGCACCTGTTGGTACTCCTAGGTGAAGAGGCTCAAGTGGAGGCTCGGTTTGGTCTGTTTAGAGATAGTGCTAATCTTGATGCAAGATAGGTGCACGATTTGCATGGAACATACCATATGCTCAGAAATCAATTTGGACGCACCAGATGGAACTCCTAGATGACATGTGTCGTATGGAATCTCACTTCGGTCCGTTTAGAGACAGTGTCAGTTTCAGTGCAAGATAGGTGCACGGTTTGCACCTAATGCACCATAGGATATGAAATCGTTTTGGACGCACCCGATGGTACTCCTAGGTCAAGGGGCTAAAGTGAAAGCTTAGTTTGGTCTGTTTGGAGATGGTCTAATCTAATCTTGATGCAAGATAGATGCACAGTTTGCATGGAACATACGATATGCTCAGAAATCAATTAGGACGCACCTGATATAACTCCTTGATGATGTGTGTCATATGGAATCTTGCTTCGGTTCGTTTAGAGACTGTTAGTTTTGGAAGAAGATATGTGCATGGTTTACGCCTAATGCACCATAAGCTAAGAAACCATTTTAGACGCACTCGATGGTACTCGTAGTTGAAGAGGCTCAAGTGGAGGCTCGATTTGGTCTGTTCGGATATAGTGCTAATCTTGATGCAAGATAGTTGCACAGTTTGAATGGAACATACCATATGCTTGGAAATCAATTTGGATGCACCCGATGGGCCTCCTTGATGACGTGTGTCATATGGAATCTTGCTTCGGTCCATTTGGAGATATTGTTAGTTTTGGTGCAAGATAGGTGCACAGTTTGCACCTAATGCACCATAGTCTAAGAAACTATTTTGGACGCACTTGTTGGTACTCCTGGATGAAGAGGCTCAAGTGGAAGCTCGGTTTGGTCTATTTGGAGATAGTGCTAATCTTGATGCAAGATAGGTGCACGGTTTGCATGGAACATACAATATGCTTCGAAATCAATGTGGATGCACCCGATGGAACTCCTTGATGACGTGTGTCATATGGAATCTCGCTTTGGTCTGTTTAGAAACAGTGTTAGTTTCAGTGCAAGATATGTGCATGGTTTGTGCCTACTGCACCATAGTCTAAGAAACCATTTTGGAAGCACCTGTTGGTACTTCGGTGAAGAGGCTCAAGTGGAAGCTCGGTTTGATCTGTTTGGAGATAGTGCTAATCGTGATGCAAGATAGGTGCATGATTTGCAAGGAACATACCATATGCTTAAAAATCAATTTGGACGCACCCAATGGAACTCCTAGATGACGTGTGTCATATGGAATCTTGCTTTTGTCCGTTTGTAGACATTGTAAGTTTTAGTGCAAGATAATTGCACAGTTTGCGCCTAATGCACCATGGTCTAAGAAACCATTTTGGACGCACTATTTGGTACTCTTGGATGAAGAGGCCCAAGTGGAAGCTTGGTTCGGTCAGTTTGGAGATAGTGCTAATACTTATGCAAGGTAGGTGCATGCTTTGCATGGAACATACCATATGCTTGGAAATCAATTTGGATGCACCCGATGGGCCTCCTTGATGACGTGTGTCATATGGAATCTTGCTTCGGTCCATTTGGAGATATTGTTAGTTTTGGTGCAAGATAGGTGCAAAGTTTGCACCTAATGCACCATAGTCTAAGAAACCAATTTGGACGCACTTGTTGGTACTCATAGGTGAAGGGGCTCAAGTGAATGCTCGGTTCGATCTATTTGGAGATAGTGCTAATCTTGATGCAAGATAGATGCATGGTCTGCATGGAACGTACCATATGCTTAGAATTTAATTTGGACACACTCGATAGAACTCTTTGATGACGTGTGTCATATGGAATCTCGCTTTGGTGTGCTTAGAGATAGTATTAGTTTCGGTGCAAGATATGTGCACGGTTTGCGCCTAATGCACCAAAGTCTAAGAAACCATTTTGGAAGCACCTGTTGGTACTCCTAGGTGAAGAGGCTCAAGTGGAGGCTCGGTTTGGTCTGTTTAGACATAGTGCTAATCTTGATGCAAGATAGGTGCACGATTTGCATGGAACATACCATATGCTCAGAAATCAATTTGGACGCACCAGATGGAACTCCTAGATGACATGTGTCGTATGGAATCTCACTTCAGTCCGTTTAGAGACAGTGTTAGTTTCAGTGCAAGATAGGTGCACGGTTTGCACCTAATGCACCATAGGATAAGAAACCGTTTTGGACGCACCCGATGGTACTCCTAGGTCAAGCGGCTAAAGTGAAAGCTCGGTTTGGTTATTTTGGAGATAGTGCTAATTTTGATGCAAGATAGATGCACGGTTTGCATGGAACATACGATATGCTCAGAAATCAATTAGGGCGTACCTGATATAACTCCTTGATGATGTGTGTCATATGGAACCTTGCTTCGGTTCGTTTAGAGACTGTTAGTTTTGGTAGAAGATATGTGCATGGTTTACGCCTAATGCACCATAAGCTAAGAAACCATTTTAGACGCACTCGATGGTAGTCGTAGTTGAAGAGGCTCAAGTGGAGGCTTGATTTGGTCTGTTTGGATATAGTGCTAATCTTGATGCAAGATAGTTGCACAGTTTGTATGGAACGTACCATATGTTAAGAAATCAATTTGGACGCACCCAATGGAACTCCTAGATGACGTGTGTCACATGGAATCTCGCTTCGCTCTGTTTGGAGACAATGGTAGTTTCGATGCAGATAGGTGCATAGTTTGTGCCTAATGCACCACAGTCTAAGAAACCATTTTTGACGCACCTGTTTGTACTCCTAGATGAAGAGGCTCAAGTGGAAGCTCGGTTCGGTCTGTTTGGAGATAGTGCTAATCTTGATGCAAGATAGGTGCACGGTTTGCATGGAACATACAGTATGCTTGTAAATCAATGTGGATGCACCCAATGGAACTCCTTCATGACGTGTGTCATATGGAATCTCGCTTTCGTCTGTTTAGAAACAGTGTTAGTTTCGGCGCAAGATATGTGCATGGTTTGTGCCTACTGCACCATAGTCTAAGAAACCATTTTGGAAGCACCTGTTGGTACTTCGGTGAAGAGGCTCAAGTGGAAGCTCGGTTTGATCTGTTTTGAGATAGTGCTAATCTTGATGCAAGATAGTTGCATGATTTGCAAGGAACATACCATATGCTTAAAAATAAATTTGGACGCACCCAATGGAACTCCTAGATGAGGTGTGTCATACGGAATCTTGCTTTTGTCCGTTTGTAGACATTGTAAGTTTTAGTGCAAGATAATTGCACAGTTTGCGCCTAATGCACCATAGTCTAAGAAACCATTTTGGACGCACTATTTGGTACTCTTGGATGAAGAGGCCCAAGCGGAAGCTTGGTTCGGTCAGTTTGGAGATAGTGCTAATACGTATGCAAGGTAGGCGCATGCTTTGCATGGAACATACCATATGCTTGGAAATCAATTTGGATGCACCCGATGGGCCTCCTTGATGACGTGTGTCATATGGAATCTTGCTTCGGTCCATTTGGAGATATTGTTAGTTTTGGTGCAAGATAGGTGCAAAGTTTGCACCTAATGCACCATAGTCTAAGAAACCAATTTGGACGCACTTGTTGGTACTCATAGGTGAAGGGGCTCAAGTGAATGCTCGGTTCGATCTATTTGGAGATAGTGCTAATCTTGATGCAAGATAGATGCATGGTCTGCATGGAACGTACCATATGCTTAGAATTTAATTTGGACACACTCGATAGAACTCTTTGATGACGTGTGTCATATGGAATCTCGCTTTGGTGTGCTTAGAGATAGTATTAGTTTCGGTGCAAGATATGTGCACGGTTTGCGCCTAATGCACCAAAGTCTAAGAAACCATTTTGGAAGCACCTGTTGGTACTCCTAGGTGAAGAGGCTCAAGTGGAGGCTCGGTTTGGTCTGTTTAGACATAGTGCTAATCTTGATGCAAGATAGGTGCACGATTTGCATGGAACATACCATATGCTCAGAAATCAATTTGGACGCACCAGATGGAACTCCTAGATGACATGTGTCGTATGGAATCTCACTTCAGTCCGTTTAGAGACAGTGTTAGTTTCAGTGCAAGATAGGTGCACGGTTTGCACCTAATGCACCATAGGATAAGAAACCGTTTTGGACGCACCCGATGGTACTCCTAGGTCAAGCGGCTAAAGTGAAAGCTCGGTTTGGTTTGTTTGGAGATAGTGCTAATCTTGATGCAAGATAGATGCACGGTTTGCATGGAACATACGATATGCTCAGAAATCAATTAGGGCGTACCTGATATAACTCCTTGATGATGTGTGTCATATGGAACCTTGCTTCGGTTCGTTTAGAGACTGTTAGTTTTGGTAGAAGATATGTGCATGGTTTACGCCTAATGCACCATAAGCTAAGAAACCATTTTAGACGCACTCGATGGTACTCGTAGTTGAAGAGGCTCAAGTGGAGGCTTGATTTGGTCTGTTTGGATATAGTGCTAATCTTGATGCAAGATAGTTGCACAGTTTGAATGGAACGTACCATATGTTAAGAAATCAATTTGGACGCACCCAATGGAACTCCTAGATGACGTGTGTCACATGGAATCTCGCTTCGCTCTGTTTGGAGACAATGGTAGTTTCGATGCAGATAGGTGCATAGTTTGTGCCTAATGCACCACAGTCTAAGAAACCATTTTTGACGCACCTGTTTGTACTCCTAGATGAAGAGGCTCAAGTGGAAGCTCGGTTCGGTCTGTTTGGAGATAGTGCTAATCTTGATGCAAGATAGGTGCACGGTTTGCATGGAACATACAATATGCTTGTAAATCAATGTGGATGCCCCCAATGGAACTCCTTCATGACGTGTGTCATATGGAATCTCGCTTTCGTCTGTTTAGAAACAGTGTTAGTTTCGGTGCAAGATATGTGCATGGTTTGTGCCTACTGCACCATAGTCTAAGAAACCATTTTGGAAGCACCTGTTGGTACTTCGGTGAAGAGGCTCAAGTGGAAGCTCGGTTTGATCTGTTTTGAGATAGTGCTAATCTTGATGCAAGATAGGTGCATGATTTGCAAGGAACATACCATATGCTTAAAAATAAATTTGGACGCACCCAATGGAACTCCTAGATGAGGTGTGTCATACGGAATCTTGCTTTTGTCCGTTTGTAGACATTGTAAGTTTTAGTGCAAGATAATTGCACAGTTTGCGCCTAATGCACCATAGTCTAAGAAACCATTTTGGACGCACTATTTGGTACTCTTGGATGAAGAGGCCCAAGTGGAAGCTTGGTTCGGTCAGTTTGGAGATAGTGCTAATACTTATGCAAGGTAGGTGCATGCTTTGCATGGAACGTACCATTTGTTAAGAAATCAATTTGGACGCACCCAATGGAACTCCTAGATGACGTGTGTCACATGGAATCTCGCTTCGCTCTGTTTGGAGACAATGGTAGTTTCGATGCAGATAGGTGCATAGTTTGTGCCTAATGCACCATAGTCTAAGAAACCATTTTTGACGCACCTGTTTGTACTCCTAGATGAAGAGGCTCAAGTGGAAGCTCGGTTCGGTCTGTTTGGAGATAGTGCTAATCTTGATGCAAGATAGGTGCACGGTTTGCATGGAACATACAATATGCTTGGAAATCAATGTGGATGCACCCGATGGAACTCCTTCATGACGTGTGTCATATGGAATCTCGCTTTGGTCTGTTTAGAAACAGTGTTAGTTTCGGTGCAAGATATGTGCATGGTTTGTGCCTACTGCACCATAGTCTAAGAAACCATTTTGGAAGCACCTGTTGGTACTTCGGTGAAGAGGCTCAAGTGGAAGCTCGGTTTGATCTGTTTGGAGATAGTGCTAATCTTGATGCAAGATAGCTGCATGATTTACCATATGCTTAAAAATCAATTTGGACGCACCCAATGGAACTCCTAGATGACGTGTGTCACATGGAATCTCGCTTCGCTCTGTTTGGAGACAATGTTAGTTTCGATGCAGATAGGTGCATAGGTTGTGCCTAATGCACCATAGTCTAAGAAACCATTTTTGACGCACCAGTTTGTACTCCTAGATGAAGAGGCTCAAGTGGAAGCTTGGTTCGGTCAGTTTGGAGATAGTGCTAATACTTATGCAAGGTAGGTGCATGCTTTGCATGGAACATACCATATGCTTGGAAATCAATTTGGATGCAACGATGGACCTCCTTGATGACGTGTGTCATATGGAATCTTGCTTCGGTCCATTTGGAGATATTGTTAGTTTTGGTGCAAGATAGGTGCACAGTTTGCACCTAATGCACCATAGTCTAAGAAACTATTTTGGACGCACTTGTTGGTACTCCTAGGTGAAGGGGCTCAAGTGGATGCTCGGTTCGATCTATTTGGAGATAGTGCTAATCTTGATGCAAAATAGATGCATGGTCTGCATGGAACGTACCATATGCTTAGAAATTAATTTGGACACACCCGATAGAACTCTTTGATGCAGTGTGTCATATGGAATCTAGCTTTGGTGTGCTTATAGATAGTATTAGTTTCGGTGCAAGATATGTGCACGGTTTGCGCCTAATGCACCAAAGTCTAAGAAACCATTTTGGAAGCACCTGTTGGTACTCCTAGGTGAAGAGGCTCAAGTGGAGGCTCGGTTTGGTCTGTTTAGAGATAGTGCTAATCTTGATGCAAGGTAGGTGCACGATTTGCATGGAACATACCATATGCTCAGAAATCAATTTGGACGCACCAGAAGGAACTCCTAGATGACATGTGTCGTATGGAATCTCACTTCGGTCCGTTTAGAGACAGTGTTAGTTTCATTGCAAGATAGGTGCACGGTTTGCACCTAATAAACCATAGGATAAGAAACTGTTTTGGACGCACCCGATAGTACTCCTAGGTCAAGGGGCTAAAGTGAAAGCTCGGTTTGGTCTGTTTGGAGATAGTGCTAATCTTGATGCAAGATAGATGCACGGTTTGCATGGAACATACGATATGCTCAGAAATCAATTAGGACGTACCTGATATAACTCCTTGATGATGTGTGTCATATGGAACCTTACTTCGGTTCGTTTAGAGACTGTTAGTTTTGGTAGAAGATATGTGCATGGTTTACGCCTAATGCACCATAAGCTAAGAAACCATTTTAGACGCACTCGATGGTACTCGTAGTTGAAGAGGCTCAAGTGGAGGCTCGATTTGGTCTGTTCGGATATAGTGCTAATCTTGATGCAAGATAGTTGCACAATATGAATGGAACGTACCATATGTTAAGAAATCAATTTGGACGCACCCAATGGAACTCATAGATGACGTGTGTCACATGGAATCTCGCTTCGCTCTGTTTGGAGACAATGGTTGTTTCGATGCAGATAGGTGCATAGTTTGTGCCTAATGCACCATAGTCTAAGAAACCATTTTTGACGCACCTGTTTGTACTCCTAGATGAAGAGGCTCAAGTGGAAGCTCGGTTCGGTCTGTTTGGAGATAGTGCTAATCTTGATGCAAGATAGGTGCACGGTTTGCATGGAACATACAATATGCTTGGAAATCAATGTGGATGCACCCGATGGAACTCCTTCATGACGTGTGTCATATGGAATCAAGTCTGTTTAGAAACAGTGTTAGTTTCGGTGCAAGATATGTGCATGGTTTGTGCCTACTGCACCATAGTCTAAGAAACCATTTTGGAAGCACCTGTTGGTACTTCGGTGAAGAGGCTCAAGTGGAAGCTCGGTTTGATCTGTTTGGAGATAGTGCCAATCTTAATGCAAGATAGGTGCATGATTTGCAAGGAACATACCATATGCTTAAAAATCAATTTGGACGCACCCAATGGAACTCCTAGATGACGTGTGTCACATGGAATCTCGCTTCCCTCTGTTTGGAGACAATGTTAGTTTCGATGCAGATAGGTGCATAGGTTGTGCCTAATGCACCATAGTCTCA